>NC_056748.1:265194845-265520720 GCF_019279795.1 Protopterus annectens | reverse complement strand
AAGAAGAAGATGACAAAGGCCAGTGTTAAGATTTCTCCTGTTCTCTGTCTACACTATCAAAAGAAATAGCATTAGATAACATGTACAAATGAAAAAAAATGCCAGATGCCAGTAAAATACCTTAAAAGCAAAACTCTGTAAAATTGCAGGATAGACTGTTCACACTATGTGAGTGGTTAATGTTAAGCTATACCAATAAGTGAAAATAAAACAAATTTCATATTGTTTAACAAAATAATGCATCAAGTAGACTGCCACCTGAAAGAAGGGATACTAGAAGATACAAATAGCTACGAAGACCTAAGTGTAATTGTGAACAGGAATTGTCCATCAAAATACAAACAGATACTGTATGTAACAGGGCAATTAAACTATTATAGTATATGTTGAAATGTATAAAATGAAGAGGCTCAAAGCTATTACTGGCAATTTTTAATTCTGCAGTAGAAAGGCTTTCCAAGTGTACACATGCAACTAAATTCTATATAAAAGAATACATAAAAAGAATAAAGAAAGAATTCAAAAACACTTCAGTGAAAAGCTGTAATTCTTATGTAATCACTTTCATGAAGGAAGGCTATGAATGTTGAAGCTGTAAAGGCCCACCAGAAGATGGAGAGACAAGACTTCATGATACAAGGTGTTTAGACATGATGACCTTTTCAAAGGGCAGTTGGTGTGTGCAAGTGTTTGCAGGGTAGGTTAAGAGTAAGAGTTAGGTAAGGGGTGTTGTGTGAGTTTAGTGTCCTTTGTCTTTTGTGGTGATCTTGTTAGAGAAAGAGTTTTTAGTAATGTGCTGGGTTAAGGTTAGGGTCAGGGGATCGGATTAGAGGTGGCATGCATGAATAAAGTGGGCAGTCCCCCTGCCCACTTTACTATGTGTGTTAACTTCAACCCTACACCTAACCTAACTAAAAACCTTTTGTAGCTGGGGTTTATCGATATAGGGCTTTTAGTGAGAGCGAAGTATTCAATGTTTTGTGATTTGGTCATTGTGGTATTTCAGTGTTTTGGGATTCTGTCTTTCATGTTCTACCTTCCTGTGTTGAACATTCAACCTTTAGTGATATAATCATCAGTATATATCCATATCTATATTTATATCTGTAGTTATATCTATTTATCTGTAACATATGCAATATAGATAGAAAGATATATGTATAGATAGATATATATAGGCATATCATGGCATAGTAATGACTGCTGAGCCTAATAATAACCATAAAGAGCTGGTCCTATAACTTGAATGAAGCAGACAAATTGTCTCCAAGGCAAATAGAACTACCTTTAGAAATATATCACAGCCAAAACACCCTGAAGAAGTAGATTTCCTGATGTCTAGGATAGAGAGATTACTTGGAGTCCCCATAAATTTGTTGTCGAGGAAAAAAATAGAATTGAGAAGAGGCAACGCAGGTTTCTAAGGCTGGGATTTGTGAAGTGGAAGAGAAGAATACAGGACGTGAGAATTCTGAATTAAAAATAAAGTTCTTACTATGAGTGAGTATTGCAGCCAGACTGAATATCTGATGGGATTTGTTGTATTGCTGGGGCATATAGTCAAAACACATTGAGCTGAAATACCTTTATGGAACACTTACCGAATATGGTACCATTTCATTAAGTATCTTATTTAATTTTGTTTACCAATTGTAGGTTCAGTCTGGGTTACATAGTAAACAATAATGAATGATAGTAGGTTATATTATAAAAGAATTAACAATAATGAAAAAGTCCATTTAGTGTTAAAAAATCAATATACATAATTTGAAAAGAGATGTAATTATTATATATCAAAGAAAAATAAGTTATGTAACACTGAATGGGAGAAAGCAGGGTACATTATCCACTGTATTGCTGTAGCAGGATTATATAAATAATTACAGGAGAGGTATCTTACAGGTTATTGTGAAGTAAGAACTGAAAAGTAAAGGATAGATAGTAGGACTATGTACACTAAGATGTTTACTAAAGTGATGTGCCCTGTACTATAGGACTTGCACTTATTTTGTTTCAACAGAAATTGCTTGAGTTCTGGACAAAATTTGTTGTAGGTGGGAATTTCTGTGATATTTATTGGGATAGACTGACAAGTTTTTGTGCTAGCATAGAGAAGCTGTTGCCAGAGCAATGAAGGCTTGTAGTGGGTGTCTGGAGAGGTGAGACAGAGCTTGATTGGATTCTGAAGTTGTACGTGGGTGTAGATGGGTGTAGATGCAATGAGTCATATGATGGGTGATGGAGTATCCTAGTGAAGTAGTTTTTAAAGTAGGTAACCCAGGAGCTTTATTTACAATAAGGAGAAATTAACTTTGGAGAGTGAGATTCAGTGGTGCCTGTTATGAATGAAGTTCATTTTAAACTGGCAGATTTTGTTGGAGATAGTTTGCAGTTTTGTCATATTTTGTTTAGAGGCAGATGCACATTTCCAACTATGCAAATGATATTACTTTTACTATTGCTGCTCTGGCAGGTAGGGAGAAAAATGGAGGAAGTTTTCCTGCCTAGGAAAGGAGGAAATGGCTGATTTTAGATTTGAGTTTATCAATGCATATTTGAAAAGTAAGAGATTTATTTATCTTTCCGGATGCCAAGACATCTGAAATTAGAAGTTGTTTTAATATGATTGTTGAATATGTCTTTGAGATTGGGGAAGCTGGGGCATTTACATAACCTTTTGCTTGCTCCGAAGACCATGGTTTTAGTTTTTAGGACTGAAGAGCTCTTTTTTTGGTTAGCCACTTGCTTAGTTCTAGTAGGACTAGCAAAAGTTGACTTTAGACATCTTTATGTTTTAGGCTGGATCTATGAAGAACCATGTTGTCTGCATATAGAATAAAGTTGTTACTGTGGTAAACACAGAGACAGTTTGTTTACAAATATTGAAAAGCAGAGAGGGGTAACAACTGGATTTTGAGGGGACACTTGAATGAGTAAGTGGCTTTTTATGTTACAGCTGAATTAATTTTAACTCTGAGGGACCTGTTTGTTAGAACATCTTTGAACCATACTGCAGCTGATGGACTAATTCTGATATCAGGTATGCTAGGAGGATAGAATGGTCAACAATGTCAAACATTCTGACAGTGGCGTACCTAGCATATTTGACACTCGGAGCAGAATTATTTTTTAACACCCCCCATGTGGAGATTCTTTTCTAAAACCTGCTCCTCTATGACAATTATTTTCAGTAGTAATCATGAAATAAAAAAAAATGACTAGCAAGGGGAAAGCTAGGAGCAGTGATCAAATCCTCAAAAAGACTCAGGCATCCTACAGGAGGGCTTGTCCCAAAAAAATAACTAGTGCTAGAATCATGGATGAAAGCTAAACATCAAAAATGCATTATTCTCTCCTTTGGAAAGTTGAGTATGACATTGACAACGCACCACTAAGAGATGACTCAGTAGGTCGGGATTTGGTAACTTATATGGACACTTGATGCCAAATTCTATTAGGAACAGATCAAGATGAAGCAAACTTAGGTAAATTCTGCAAAATTAGGAACAGCTTTAACTTGATTTTACAAATACAGCACCCAGAGATTGAGAGAGAGAGAGAGAGAGAGAGAGAAAGTAAAGATTGCAGCACATTTAATGCAAATGCACTCTAATCATGTAAATGCAGACTATAAGTTAAGCAAACAATATGAGAGTAACTTGCAGCTCAAACATATTAGGCAAATAGCATCCATGGGACCTAACAACATCCCAGGCTGTGTTCTACATGAACTACAGAACAAACTGGCACCCCACATAAGTACCATGTTCAATCATAGCCTCACCTCAGGCTATGTGCCCACTGAATGGCACACAGTGACAGTTATCCCACTCCACAAAGGGGGAGCCACCACAGACCCTGGAAACTACCGCCCCATTAGCCTAATGAGCCTGGTCTGCAAGGCTATGGAATGTATCATCATGGAACTTATAAACAATGACATTGGTAATCTCCAAACTCAGGACCCCACCCAGTTCGGGTTTGTAAAAGGCAGATCATGTCTCCTAAGCCTGATAGACTTCTTTGAAGCAGTCACCAAAGCCATAGATGAGGGTAAGGTGGTTCACACAGCCTATCTAGATCTCGCCAAGGCTTTCAACACCATCCCCCACTCTGGAATTATAGATAAACTCACTAAACTAAGTATAAATCCCTATGTCACAAGATGGGTTGCCAACTGGCTCACTGACAGAACCCGCACTGTGAAAGTAGCAGACTCCAAATCCAACTTCAGACCAGTGGCAAGTGGAGTACCACAGGGTCCAGTCCTGGGTCCTCTCTTGTTTGGTATCTACTTCTCTGAAGTACAGGCAAACACAGGAGGCCTTTGGCTAACAAAGTTCGCAGATGACTGCAAACTGGGAGCCATAATCAAAACTCCAAAAGATGTGGACATCCTACAAAAGGGCCTCACTGAGACAGATGCCTGGTGTCAAAGCCATGGCCTCAAGCTCAATGCCAAAAAGTGCATTGTCATCCCTTTTGGTAAAAACTCTGTACCCATGAACTACCACATAGGTGGTAGTCTACTTAACACCGAAAGTGTGATAAGAGACCTTGGGATACAGGTGGACAGTAGTCTCTCCTTTGATAATCACATCGCCACAGTAGTCAGGAAATACTTCTACGTGGCACAACTCATCACAAAACGTTTCTCATCCAGGAAAAAAGAGGTCATTGTTCACCTCTACTAGTCACTCATTAGACCCATTATAGAGTACAATGCCCCTTTTGGTATGTACCTCACAAGACATCTACAACAACTGGAAAGGTCACAGAAATACCTCACAAAGAGGATTACCGGCCTCAAACAGATGCCCTATGCAGACTGTCTCAGAAAACTGCAGCTTTACTCTGTTGCATATCGCCTTCTCAGCGGCGATCTCTGCCTAACACACAAAGCTATGTCAAACCCAGAGCTTTTAGACATGCTCCACTTAAAAAAATCCCAATCCCTATGAGCTACATGCTCTAGGGACCTAAATCTTGTCACCACAATAAACAGAACATGCTGGAGGGATAGATTCCTGCCCCAGAGACTTCCCATACTCTGGAACAAACTACCTATCTATATCAAACAAAGCTCCTCATTAGCATTCTTCAAGAAAAATCTTGATGACTGGATGGGAGATAGGAAATTCACCCCGGGGATCACTTCTGTGGCTCTGCTCGACAGTGGCACAGGAAAATAATTTTCTTGTGTGGCGAAAGCCAGGGTACCTTTTGGCTAGGCTTATATAGGCCCTAGGGCCTATAGCCTAGTAACTACCTACCTATGAACCTATAAAATAGAAGAACATTCTGTAAAACTGTGGGCAGTTTCAAATGTGTTTCATACAGTATTCCAATTTACTTCACACAAATGCATGCTAATGCCAATTATTTCATCAACAACACAGCTGGCCACCCCTCCCCAGAAAAATAAAGCATAAATATTACAGATTATTTTACACAAATGCGCACTAGCCAGTCCTTAATACTAGACTTTAAATTGAGCAAATGAAGAGGATAAATTCCCATAGCACAGCTATTTACTCTCAACCAAAAAATTCAATTTCACACAAATGTACACTAGACAGCATTTAAAATAATATGAAAAGGACAAAGTTACTGCCGACCACTCGCCCAGAAAAAGCATAGATATTCATATTTCTTCATATAAATGCACCTTAAGTGTGGAATATAAATTGACTAGGTGAAAAGGACAAGTTACATTCATCCCCAGCACAGCTGGCCAACCCTCCTCCCAAAAAAGATACAAATATTCCAGTTTATTAACATGAATGTTCACAAACCAGTCTTAATGACAGAATTTATGCTGCGCAAGTGAAAGTGCACATTACTTTAATCCACAGCCCAGGTGGCTACCCCAAACTACCAAAACAAAAAGAGGCCAGAAGAGTACAATGAAAAAAACTCATAAATATCAAATTTCAAAATATTTAAACAAATGTGCATGCGTGCACACACACACACACACACACACACACACACACACACACACACACACACACACACACACACACACACACACACACTCTCACTCGCCTAGACACCATCCCCCTCCCCCTCTCCAAAAATAAGAAAGAAAATCTGGCTATATTCACATTAAAAAAAAATGCTTACCTTCAGCCTGGTAGTCCACAGTGCACTGGCTGATTTAATTGCTGTGGTTAATCCAGTTTGCCAGGTTCAGTTAAACATAAAAAACAAAAACAAAAAAACTTTTCCACTCAAAACTCTATACTGCACTGTACAACTACAAGGCTGCTGTTAATTTTAAAAATAACCGTGGTTCTCTCCAGTCTTGTCTATACTTCCTTCTGAATTTCCTCTAATCCTGTACCATTTTTTCAGGCATGGACATACAGTCATATGCAAGTGGAAGAAACAAAGCATTTATTTCCAACCATGGTGAAATGGGGTCCTTTTCAGGGAATGGATCGGGCCCCACCCACACACACAGCAACCCCCCAAGGCATTCCAATGTTCCATTACTTGGCTATTTCTCCCCAGTTACCATAAACAGTGTTCAAACCTCTAACTGTACATACTATTTTCTTCTTTACTGCTACAATGTTTACGGGTATTTGGATTTAATTTAAAACTTTTATTTCAAATTTTATAGCACAAACACTGATAAGCATCTGCTGAAAAATACACTCTCACAATGAAAATAGTCTTAGCATTAACTGTAACAATTAACAATCTCTGTCCTTGAAACTCACATTAATTGAAACGGCATTGAAACCCACATTCAAAGAAAATGCATCTAACCAGAGTCAGTAAAGCTTACCTTTGGGCTGTTTTCAAAACATAGGCCCCTTCCAGACATGTTTAGGACTATGCATAAATGTATACACGCATGTGTTCTTTTATTCACCTTCCTGATTGTATAAAATTATATTCCTTGTATAATACAGCACCACTTGTTACAGTGTATTTTAAACTTCTAGTTTTGAACATTTTTGCAGTAAGCAATGAAACAAAATATATGACCTAATAATGACGGAACTGCCCATTTCAGAACATTTCAAACATAAAAGGCCACTTCTGTCATTACAATCCACCAACATCAGTCAATATGCACAGTCTCTTCATAAGTAAACATCATCTGAATAATTCCACATTAAAGAGATATGTAACTAATGAAGAGGTTGCTGCTAGCAAACAACTGTATATTTCAGTGTTTCATCTACAAATTCAGTTCCTGCTACCCTTGAAGAATATAATGCCTATGTTGCATTAAAATAATATTGCAATAGGGAATGGATGGCAAACCAACAACAGTTTCATAGTTACTAGGTATCTTATCCAAAGGAAGACACACTCAGGAGTGCAGCATCGCTTCCCTACTTCCCCTTAAATTATAACATAGTATCAGCAATCCACCTACATGCTGTGGGAGTAGAACCCACAGCCTTCTGCATCAAAAACAAGTATACTACCTGTTGTGCTATAACCATTGGGTACCCACACCAGGTGAACATTGAAAACAGACTTAGCATGAGCAGCAGTAAACTGTTCTCTTGAAGTTCACAGTTCCTTGAAAATGCACTGAAACTTAAATTCCTTGAAAATACACTGAAACTTAACTCTTTTTAGTAGTACACACACACAGAGAGAATCCAGTTCTAGTCCACACAGACACACACACACACACACACACACACACACACACACACACACACACACACACACACACACACACACACACACACACTCACACCTCTTAATCCAGTTCTAGTCTCCATGTAGTAGCAGTGGCAAATGTTATTTTTAAATTGCATGCATGAAATGAGGAATAGGAGTGAGCAATAAGTAAAAGGGTGTGTGCGTTAGAATCGCAGAATAGGAGTAAGCCATAAGCAACAGGGTGCATGTGCTGGCACACAGGAATGCACATGTGCAGAGGGCGTTCAGCATTTTGAGTATAGACATTTCATTAGGGGAAACTTATTTCTTCTGTGCAGAAGTTATCAGCTTTATTAATTCAAGGAAAACCAAACAATGGTGCTGATAATAGATTAACCAGCACACAAGCTGAACTTTTCACTCTACATAATCTGTTGCTAGGGGAGATGAGTACTGGCAACATAGCGACCAATCACAATCAAAGGAAAGGATGTGACATCATCGACTGGTTTTCAGCTCTGGAAGTTAATTTTACAGATGCAAGCGAGGTGAGGAACAACATGCCCTCACTGAAAAAATGAATTGATTAACTTTGAGAAATTATGTAAAAAATACAGCTCTTTACAGCTCGACAATGCCTTTTTAAGCAAGTCGCTAATGTTAAAGCAAGTTCCAAAGGGGTTGTGGATTTGGAAGCAACTACTAGGGATTGAGATAAGCTCTACGGCGTATCGTGAACTTGTGGGACTTTTTGACAGGACTGGATTCGAGATGATAGATATTATTATAAATAACAATCAAAGTAAGTTGACTATTCTTCAAAATGAGATTACCTTGCTAAACCAGAGCATTGTTAATGACCTATTTTCTCAATAAACCCAAAAGTGTCATAGAGTGTTACAGAATTTGGATGAGTTTGTTAAGAACAACATGGACACTAAACAATATAAACTAAACAGGGACATGAATGAGTACAAAAATAACTTAGCTTACCCAGTTGGGCATAATGTTAAACCTATACAACATGAGGGACATGAGCAAGAAATATACACAATAACATTCAGGATTCCTTGTTTAACGAGGAAGTTAAGGTGGATGAGCAATACAGCAAGGACGAACATTTTTTAGAACAGAACCCCCAATTAAGGAGGTCCGAACACTTGAGAAATCAATGGAACAGGGTTTCGAGGAACTAACAGAACAATGGGTATTACAACAGGAGAAGAGAGGCTTAAGTTGGTCAAATGACCTTTGTGAGACTGATTTGTGGTTATGACTGATGTTTCGAATAGTGACATCTCTAATGGAGCAAATACTAACATGGTATTCACAAAAATCAATACAAGATGCACATTTTGGCCTACTTAAAAAGTGTATCTCTTTTGTTCCTAGTTTTCATCCTGATATTGCTGATGTGTTAACCAGTTTGAAACTGTATACAAGGCAACTCAGTCTGAGGTTGTTTTTTCATGGTCGGCTGAATGCAATGAATAACACAGATACTTTGCAACGTAAAAGTTTGTTTATTCCACCTAATCACCCAGACATTTTATTTTTTGAAAAAATGTGTGAAAATGATTTTAGAAGGATTATATCAAGGAAAAATGAGAATGTGTTTAACAATCAAACATTTGAAGAAAGAAAAGTACTTACTGAACTGGCTGGAAACAAATCTTACGGGTCAGGTTTATCGGTTGATGAGACTACACAATGTTGACTTGCAGTTAAGTGAGGCTTTAGGCTCCCTTAACCTAGAATTTTTAAGTAGGGGCTATAAGGAAGAAGAGGTAGATTTAACTATATCTGATGCCTGGAAGGAGAGGGAAGGTAGGTGCAAGCCTTTTTTCACAGATAAGGTGGTAACTACCATGGGTAATGCTCCCATGCTGAATAATGATGCATTTAGGATTTCTTTACAGTACTCAAGTGACATCAGTAGTTATTGCAGCATTATTAAATGTAACTGGAGCCTATTACACACTATAGATGAGTTAAAAGGCATTATAAGTGACATATCACGCTTCTCATTTAGAAACAATAAATCTCTTAAGAAACATCTATACTATAAGACTCAACAGTATATATCCAGCATTAAATCTAGTAGATTGTGTATTTTTGTATGCAGAAGGTGTTCACCATGTAGATACATTCACACTGCATGGTTGTATATCCATTCCACCCTTAGGTTCAGAATAGAACTTGACTTTTATGCAGACTGTAGATCAATCAACATGGTTTACTTTGCTTTCTGCCAGATTTGTCATGCCTTTTATATAGGGAAGATGAACAGATGTCTAAAAGACAAGATTTTAGAACATTATAGAGCTATCAAGAATAAGAAAGATACAAATGCCTTAGCACAACACGTTATGCATAGCGGTTTTGAACACACCTTTAAGTTCATGGTTTTACAGGTTTTAGAAATTAGAATGAGAGGTGGGGACTTAGTTAATCAGACAGAAGGAGCAGAACAGAAATGGATCCTGCTTTTTAATACTGAGAAACCACCAGACTTAAATGGGGCTTTTACTTTAAAGCCCTTTTTGAAGTCACACCCTTTGAAGTACTAAGAATGGATGTTTTATATGCATTTAAAAGGAATTTCATGTATGTTCTTAACTCATGTTTATTAGAATCTTTCAGTATGTTTTATTGTTGTATATTTAGGTTGTAGCTTTTAGGGCACACCCAAGATAGTCTTGCATTTTTTACATATTATGTATCAATGTTTTAGAAGGTGTTTAATTGGTTTTAATATTTGATTGGCTGTTACTGGATATAAATGTAGGTTGTCTTCTTACTAGTTTGTCTGATGAAGCAATACGTTAATCGCGAAAGCACTTACCTGTATTTTTGGTCAATAAAGAGTTTTTTCTTGTCTTTCAGCCTGGCAGGCTCAGTATATTTTATATTTTTTGTTTGCATTTGTTATAGTTACTGTGCTGTTTCCTGTGCCTGTTTTTTTGTTTGATTTCTTACAGACTAATGAAATCTGACAAAGGTGGGGGAATTGTAATTATGGCCCAAATAGACTATGTCTCCAAGATGTATGGCATAGTAAATGATTCCTCCACCTACAGTAGGGTTTCAAGAAGCAAGGTCAATAGGGCCTACATAAACGTTGATTAGTATTTATCTGATGCACTTTTTCAGGGTGTCATTAATCAGGTTGATTTTAGATTTCTCTCAGTAGAAGAACCAAAGATACCTATGATATTTGGCATCCCCAAAATTCATAAACATGTACAAAATTCACCATTTATACCTATTGTGGCCACTGGGGGTTCAAAAACTGAACTCCTAGCTGCCTTTATTGACAGATGGGCTAGTCCTGCTGTTGAGGGAGCTGAGCATATACTTAGGGATTCTTGGCATTGCCTTGAACGTTTAAGTGAGATTGGTGTTGATGATGATCTCTCTTTTCTAACCATTGATGTGATTAACGTGTTTTCAGTTATACCCCATAAAGAGGGAGTAGAATTATTTCAAGAGACTCTGTTGAAAAGTAATGGGGTTGAGGCAGACAAAGTGAACATGTTGGTTGAATTTATGGAAATTGTACTTAAGAATAACTTCCTTATGTTTGAAGGTGAATTGTTCCATTAAACAGCAGGGGTGGCAATGACGGCTAGGTGTGCCCCAGTTTTTGCCAACCTGTACTTTTTGAATGATAGGAAACCTGCATTTTTTGTTCCCCATATATGTCCAAAATCAAACTTTACAAAAGATTCTTGGAGGATATACTGATTATATGGCGAGAAGGGGAGAAAGAAGCGTTAGAATTTGTTGACTATTTGAATGGTACAACATAATTTCTTAGATTCATGAGTGTGTGGAATGCTAATGAGCTAGACTTTCTAGACATACACCTTACTAAAACAGATGCCAGTGATGGATTGACTAGCAGTATCCACAGGAAGGACACCTATTCTAATACTTTACTCCACTTTGAGAGTTGTCATCCTTTACATCAAAGGAGAAGTATTATCAAGGGCCAGATGGTGAGATTGTCCCGGTTAATTAGTGATGATGAAATAGTCTTAAAAGAAATATATACCCTGATAGGGATGTTTAGAGAGAGAGGTTATCCATTAAAAATGCTCCTTAATACTAGGCGAGAGATTATTAAGAGGGGAAATACTAGTTTTTGTCCTATTTTAAGAATGACAGATGGGCAAATCCAGATGAATGTAAAAATAAAAGATTCAGATGCATTCATTTTGAAATACAGTTTTTTGATACCTGCATGTGTCTAGTGTTAACAGACTAGGGATGCATGTTTTGAACAGGAACAAAAGAAAAACTGGGGATAAGGCCCTTGGTTGTTTACAATAGAGGAAAGAATATTAAGAATATTGTTGAGGGTTATAACAATAAGATGAGACACAAATCTATAATGTACAAATGTGGAGCATGCAGATACTGTAAGTTTATTAATGATGGACTATACATTTCTGCTAGCAGTTATGATTGCTCTTTGGTTTGTCCTGGCAGGTGCAGTAGCAACACCACCATGGTGGTATATTTGGCAATGTGCATGGCCTGTACGGGGTTCTACATGGGCAAAACTACAAGTAGACTCTATTATAGTATAGGTGAACATCTAAAGGCTATCAAAAATAAAAATACACATAATGTACTGTTTGTGCAAAGTACAAAATGTGTCAATTTTAAAAGATTTATATTTTTTGTCATCGACAGGGTGGAACCCAAAGAAAGAGGTGGAAACAAAAAGTTAGAGATTGAAGAAAAAGAAACTAAATGGCAGCTAAGGCTAAATTCTGTGTGTTCACCGGTCTTAATGATAACATTTCTTTGGTTCCTATTTTGAAACAGAGAGCTAATGCTATTTAATCAAATTTAACTGTGGTTATTTGTGATTTTTTTTTTAACTCTTAGAGAAAGTGTTGAACTGAAATATGATTGTTTTATTCAACAAATTTCATAGATATTTTTATTCCATTTCTGGGTGATAATAATTATATCTGTGTTTTTCATTCTTGCACAACAATCATTTGAAATGTAATTTTAATGTTTGATTGGTGTAAAAAATTTGAGGGTGTGTTTAGTGACTAGTGCTTGTGATTGGTTGATTGGGAAGCTTGAGCCTATAAAATGTGTGTTTTTTTAATTTTACAAACAACTCTGATGAAGCCTGTGATGTTTTAAGGCGAAAGCACTAAGTTGTTTGGATTCTAAAGGTGTTGGGACTTTTAACTTGAGGTATTAAACATCATTCCGCTCATGTCATGGTTTGGATTGTTTATTTTATTTTATTTTATTTTATTTCATTAGGGAACCCTGTGAGTTCTAGTCCCACCCCAGGTGCATGGATTAATTTCTAGTACTGACACTGCAGTATAGAATAAGGGAAGTGCTGCATTCCTGAGTGTGCTGTCCTTTGGATGAGACATTAAACCAAGACCCTATCTGCCTGAGTTGATGATATCTCAAGTAGATGCAGAAGACCCCACAGCACCTACTGAAAAGAGTACAGTTTCTTTATTTACTAAAGAAAAAAAACATTATGTACAATGCTATTTACAAACTTAAATATTTACACATTTATACAGTGTACAAATTTACATTCCTTTCTGTGATTATCATCCAATTATAGATATTTTACTTTTCATTATTATGTTAAATCTTTATCTTCATTATCCTATTTGACGCCCCACTTCTTTTTCTACAACCACCATCTAATTTTCTTAAAATTACTGCTAGTCTCCATTTACCATTAAACATGATTTTATTTAGCCTTTCATTCTAAATGGTCCGCACAATATAAAATAATCTTTCATTTATTTTACTAACATAGTCCTTACTTTTTTTATAATATCCATACATAATCATTTCCATATTTATTTAATTTTCCTCTATTTATCTTTTCAAAGAAATTTTATTTACAGTTTCCCACAATTTTGCAACCATTATAAATTACAAGAAAACACGTTTTATAGTTTTTTCTTCACCATAATATATACAAATTCTTTCACTGATTTTTTATATTGCATATTTCCCTTTATTGGTAATTTATTAATCACTAGTCTCCATAAAATTCTTGACATTCTACTTGCTTATTACATAGTACTTTTTATACTTTTACTGCTTTAACATTTTCATTCACTAGCTCAGTCCAAGGATTAACAGAATAATATTGTATCATGATATTTTTATACCATATCGACAAACCAAGGAAATGTAGACACACTGTAAAAGAGATGTATTTATTTATTTATTTATTCAGTTTGATTACCGGGGAGGTCCACTGGGCTGGGGAGCCCATTTTCAGTGGAGGCCCGGGGAGAAAAGCTCCACAGTAAGTTTATTAGATACATGTTTGTCAATCATAGTAAAAATGCATAGTAAAAAAAAATACATAAAAATACAAACAATATAGTTCAGTCTCCAAAGCAGTAAACAATCAATACATTTACAATTAAGTTTAGGAGAAAATGAGTATACAGTGAAATAGTTGGAAGTAATAATTAGTCATGAGAAACAAATAAGTGATTGAGAGTGGGGTAAGGAAGGGGAGAGGATAGCCAGGAGAGAAGGGAGAGGAGGGTTTGAGAGGCAAGGATGGAAGAGTGCAGTTACATTTCCTGTTTAGGAAGAAGTAAGAATGAAGTTGAGATTTATTTCTGACTTCCACTTTTCCACTGATTTGGTGGAGTTGTTAGCCAAAGGCCTCAATTTTGTACCAACTAGATGGGCAGATCTGGCTAAAACTATTTTAGAGTTAAAGTTGTTGCAATTGTTGTTGGGTAATTGTACTAGGGAGTTGGGTACTTTTACCGTCCCTAGTTCTTATAACCCACCTTTATATCCTATATTAGGAATGTTTGAGCAGATTTGTGAATTAGACATTCGCCATTTATTTAGTCGCCCTTTTTCATCACAATCACCCAGATTCAATATCAGTAAGGAAGAAAGAGCCTTATTAGATCTTTTATGCAATGCACCAGTCAGAGTAATGCAGCCTGATAAGGGTGGCAGACTGGTGGTGATGAATGATTGGGATTATATAAGAAGAATGGAAGATATTTTGGGATCTGAGACGTATAAGGAAATTTCTAGGAATGAGTTGAATATAGGTCTTGCCAGAATTGCCGGTTATTATAATGACATGTTTATCAATAATTCGATAGACTTGAACTTATATATCTATATCAGTGCCCAAGATTCCCATAATATTTGGTTCACCAAAAATTCACAAGAACCTTGAAGACCCTCCTATGCGTCCACTGGTTAGTGCCAGGAGTAGCATTACCTATGCCAGTGCGAAGGTAGTAGATTTAATTTTGAAGAAATATGTGGAGAGTGAACCACAGATATCCAACAATTCCTGGTCATTTTTGGCCAGGGTAAACCAAATCCCTTACAGTGCAGACAGTTATTTTTTGACCATAGATGTGAGGGATTTATATTCTTCAATCCCCCATTCAGTGGCACTGGATTGGATTCCCACTATGATGTGTTCCAAAGGAGCACCCGATGAGGAGATCCAGCAGGTTAGTGAATTGCTGGACATTATCTTGTCCAGCAACTATGTTACTTTTAACAACAGGTATTACCTACAAAAAATAGGGGTACCTATGTGATCCCCATGTGGTGCCAGTGTGGCCAATTTGGTTATGGCTGTCTGGGAAAGGGAACATGTATTCACAAATCATGTATACCAGGACAAGGTTTTATTGTATACATGATTCCTGGATATTTTTATCATCCTAAAAGGGGGTGGTGAAATAGTGGATCAGCTCCTAAACCATTTTAACTTTTCCCCTGACTTTTTGAAGTTCATCTTTAGTGTAGAAAGGGACAGGATTTCATACTTAGATGTAGATCTTTCAAAAGATACAAGTGCTAACTGCTATATCACTAGAATTCACTGAAAGGAAACCTTTTCAAATAGTTACTTGCCGTTCAACAGTTGTCACCCTTTTACCCAGAAGAAATCCATCATAAAGGGCCAATTGGTGAGAGCTGCAAGAATGGTGACTAGAGATAGTGACTTCTATGACAAATGTAAATTCGTGGAGGGTCTTTTCCTCAAAAGAGGTTATCCGGCAGGTCTGATTTTGGAAGTAATTTGTGAAGTCCATAACAAGCGGGTGTCAGGTTTTTATGCGCCTATCTTAAACCCTTTTGAAACACGTGAGGACAACTGTACACTCAATCCAATAGCCAAGACGTTTCATCCTTGTAGCTTCATCCTAACTTACAATGTGGATGTGAAGGCCATTATTTCTATCATACAAAAAAAACTGGAGTTTCATTATGCAGGAGGGGTTATTCAGGGAGAATGGCATGGAAAACCCCAAAATAGTTTTCAAAAGGGGTCAAAACCTCAAAAACATTCTGGAATCTAAGGCCAGGTCCCTAGAAGTAAGAGCAGGCATGTCTAAATGCAATATGTGCCATTATTGTAAGCACATATCAGTGGGGTCGTCCTTTGTTATAAGGAAGTCTAAATACAGAATACATGGTAGGTTTAATTATTCTAGTACAGGAGTTGTCTACATAGCTAAGTGTTCCCACTGCCCAGTCTTCTATGTCGGTAAAACCGACAGAAAATTACAGGAGCGTATTTACGAGCATCTATACGCTATTAGGAAGGGTAAGGTGGAAAACGCTTTAGCAAAGCATGTAAAGGAAAATCCTTTACATTCATTTTCCTTCTTAGCCATCGACCAAGTTCGATCGAATGGCAGGGGGGGAGCTGATTCATTAATCCTTGAAGGGAGAGAATTGGTTTGGCAACTCAGACTGGATGCATGCCATTATCCAGGCATCAATGACAGATTATCTATTACATGTATATTGAAACTTAAGAGTTTAACTAGATAGTATCTATTGTACCTATTGATTTTCATTTTGGTATACATACACAAGTAAAATATAGATAATAGTTTTAATTATAAATATACATACAATAACAAATAGGATAGTTTTTTATTTGATTGTACAGTAGCTTTCGGTAGCAGTTGTTTTGTAGTCGGTAGAAGCATCAGATGAGTAAAGTACCCAGGGATATTGATGGTTTATTTTCACTTTTATTTTTATTCTGATTTATTGCATTCATTGCATGATGTGACATTAAAATTCCATCATTTACATTCATTAAATTTAACAACATGTTGGCTCATTAAATAAGTAACATCTACTATTTTTATATGTTTTTAATCAATCTGGTTCTTTTTCTGATTAATATAATGTTTTTGAGGAGTTTTTATATGTATTCAATGATATTTTGTATAGTCTTCTATAGATAAGATGTGCAGGTATTTAAAGGGTAGTGATTGAGTGACGTTGTTTCCACTTTTATTTCTCTTAGGAGTTTTCTGAGGAAGTTGGTGTATTGTAACCGACGAAAAGCTTGGGAAAAGCTTAAACCTAATAAATTTTGTTCATTTTACATTTTGGCGACTTGGAGTTTTATTTTGGTGTTCTCAAGGGATGGAGGAGTTTCGTGCATCTCATCATTTTTATACCATACTTTCCTCTCTTTTTCTATTTCAGCAATTTTTATTTTCCATAAAATATTTTTTTTTTTCTTGATAACATCTTTTTACTTGGTTTAAACATACTTTTCCTCTTTTGAATTACTTACATATCCCAATGCTGCTTATATTTGTACTTTAGTGAATTTACTACTAACCTTTCATTTTTATCATTTATCCAAAACAAAACTTTATACATATTCAAAGAAGCAACATAAACAATTGGGTTTATTAATCGTAAACCTCCCTCTTCCTTGCCCGTATATAAGAGTTTTCCCTTCACTGGATTCACTCTCGAACCTCATATAAAAGAAAAAAATGTACATGCAGTATTTCTTTTCATAGATTATTGGCAACATATAGACATTAGCTAAATGTGCAATTTTTGCCAGTATAACTGAATTAATCAAAGTTTTTTATTAAATGATAGTTTGCATGTTTTCCAAAAACAGCAAAGCTCCTTTATTTCATCTAATATCCAGTTCCATTCCTCTTCACTTCCATTTTTACCCCCAAAGCTTATTATTAACACAGATTTCTTTCATCAAGAAATATACTCCTCCTATCTTTATTTTTATTTTTTTTAATTTTACAAGTCTTTTGGGTTTCTAAAACCATGACGGCAATGGACCCCATTCTTAAGTCAAAGTATGATTAAAGTTCATGAAATTAGTAATGTTTCAATCTTTGACGTTATCCAGAAGTGCTCTTCCCAGCACCCATGATGTGCCCAGTAATGACTCCTTCTGCAATTCGTACAGAGTTACACGTATTGGTAACATATCTTATTACAATTGTAGATTCTTTTTTATAAGACCCATTGTTCCTACTACTATTGGAACTGTCTGGGCATCTTTCTTCCACATTGCTCTCATTTCTGACTGCAATCCTGATATTTTATGACTTTGTGTCTCTCTGTATGCAAGACACTGTAGTCATTGGGTGTAGTGATTTCTTTGATCAATGCTATTTTTGTTTTCTTTTCATGGACCACTATATCTGGTTTTCTCGCATCTGTCTTTTGAACTGTTGGTAATGGGTGACCCATATGATGTAGACTTCATCATTTTCTATGATGCTTTGCAACTCATGTTTCTAGTGTTTTTCAGCCACTTCAGTACCATAATGTTTGCAAAATCCCCAGTGCCACATTATTATGCCTTTCAGTATACATACCTTCTGCCATTAGTATAACACAAACAGCAACAAGGTGTGCGACTTTTTCCAATTCTGTTTTACAAAACCTACATTTGTCTGCTTCTCCCACATGTTTAATGGACTTTGTAGACCAACGTGTATGTAGCCCCCTATCTTGAGCCATCAATATTAACCTTTCATCTTTTGATTTGAATTCACCACTCCTTAACCATTCCTGCATTTGATCCTGATCAACATGAGGTTCATCCAAGAGTTTTTTATACTTGCAACTATATTTATGCATTTTCCACATTTATTGCCTTCTCATCTGATCCTTCACCTTATATTCTTTCTTTTGTTTTTTGGCACATTCAGTTGCTGCCTGAGTTTTATCTTCTTCTAGTTTAATTTCCATTCCCACTTGATGCTGATATACTTCTGCTAGACTAAGCAGGGAAGTCATCTTAGAATTATTCGCCTCATATTTCAAAACTTTCACTATGTTTGGGTCTTGTGAGGTCAGCAGATATGTGTGGAGTTCCACAATTGCAGATCTATACATATAATCAATTTCAAGGAGGCCCATACTTCCTTCAGCATGGGGAATATATAATCTTGGTATGCAGTGATTTTTATAAATCATTTCATAAGAATAAAGTTTTCTTCTTGTTTTCCTATCCACCTTTTGGGGCCAGTCATTCTCTCGAAAGCTGTAAGTTAGGACAGGAAGAGCAAATTGGTTTATAGCTTGAATTTTGTTCCTAGATGTCAATACTGTTTTCAGAATTAAAGTCTTTTAAAATATTCCTTACTAAGTTTTATTTGCAAGAATAAAAAGCCTCTGGGTGGATGCACTACATTAATGACCAGCCCAACTTTGTAAAAATAAGACAAAGAGTTTATTGAGAGCTTTTGTCCTTCTCACATAAGGACTTCTTCAGAATAAAAAAACACATAACCCAGGTGTTTAAATAGTCAGTTAACATCACATGACCCTTAATTAATGAAATACAATACAATACATGAATCAGACTATAAACCTATAATACTAGAATAGAACCTAAAAAAACACAAGCCTAATTCTATTGTAAAACATACCATAAATAGTATTCCTAACAAACATCATTAAAAATAATTCATTATATTAAAAAATGATGCATTTTATAAATGACCTTAGTATATGGAACATGAGTTAAAAAGGCTAATAATTCCAGCCTGCTTAGCATCTATTCCCCCAGGAAAAAGAAGTAAGGGTATGAGCAATCCAAACTCAATACACATTTAATGCCCTATATTTTAGAAGGGGCATAAGGTTGATACTTTCATTAAGACCCGGGGAGAGGTAGCATTCAATCTTAGTTGCCAATAAAATTCCCTCATTACTAATGTGTTTTCCCAATACCCCCCACATGGGTCCTTCTTAACCTTATCAATAATACCAAAGAGGAACCTAGTATAATACTAACAGACCATAGAATGGTTGTGAAGGGCATTAACCAAATTACAATGATTAATGGTGTACAAATACTCATAAATACGCTTACACAAGGTTCTCTCTGTTTTGCCAATATAAAAGTACTAGCACCCCTGGCATGCCACAATGTACACCAGACTTGAACTCCCACATTCACCTGTCCTCAGTTTAATCATTTTAGGGGGATTTCCCAAAACAACTTCCTGCCCTGATAAACAAAGATGCAATAACTGCACCTACCACATTTATAAGTACCTTTTTGATCTCCCCTACCTAATATAGGATGTTCCAATAAGTCTTTCAAATTAACATCTGTCTTAAAAATGAAACATGGTCTATCCCCTAAACTGTGTATTAATTCTGAATTGGTTTGAAATAACACCCAATTCCTAGTAAGAATAGTTTTAACTTCCTTACTAAAATCCCCATATTGTAAAACTATAGAATGTACAAAATGATTTTCAATATTCTGGTTTCTAGGGGAAAGGCCATATGTCACTCCCTAATAATGGCTTAAAAAGGGAACCCCCACCTTCTAAGACTTCTTTACCACATTTAGCAATCACGTCAAAGGGGTAACCCCTTCCGCAAACATTTTAAACAAAATGCCCAACTCAATTTTAAAATCCTCCTTTGCCAAACACATATGGGCTGCTCTAATCATTTGACCTCTCACCAGATTCCTCTTAATGTGCAAAGATTGGTTACTCTGAAAATCCAAAAAGGTATTAGAGTAAGTAGGCTTCCTAAAAGGTTTAGACTCAAAACACTGGTTAGCATGAGCCTTAAAAATTGTAACATCAAGGTAATCTATGTTACCATCTGAAGTCTTATATGTAAACTTAAAATAAGGACAAGCCCCATTCATGTAGTCCACAAATTGTCCTACTTTTTCCCTTTTACCATCCTTCCACAAAATAAAAATATTGTCCAGATACCGTACACACATGAACCAAAATTCATTAAATTCAGAATTAAAAATATATTTTTTCTCCCAAGAGTACAGTACCAAGTTTGCGTAGATGGGTGCACAACTTGCACCCATTGCTATACCCTTAACCTGTTTAAAAAAATCCCCTCCAAATGTAAACTAATTATTATCCAAAATGTACTCCATAAGTGTCATAATAAAATTAATCAAATCACTATTCAAAGTTGAAAGTTCATAAAAGGCATCATAAAAAAATTGCAGCCCTTCTTTATGGGGAATAGATGTGAATAAATCAATTACATCAGTAGTAACAAAACTACACATATCCGAATAGTATCCATTTTTAACTTTCCTTAAAAAGTCCCATGAGTCCTTAAGTATACAATTAATAGGTTGTAAAATACCCTTAAGAATCGTATCTATAAAAATCCCTAAGGTATAAGTGGAACTATTGTGGGACACTACTATTATCCAAAAGGGTGGGGTATCAATATTTTTATGGATTTTGGGGATACCAAACACATTGGGAATAACTGGGTATTCATTTTTGTAAAAAAATAAAAAGCAATTCATTAATAACTCCCTGGAAAAAGCATCATTTAAAAATAGCTGTATGTTCCTCTTAGCTATATTAATTTCATGAAGTGACACCACAACATAAGTGCCTGTGTCATGTAACATATCCCCTATCAAGTTGGTATAATCCATATTATCCACGATAACTATCCCTCCCCCTTTATCCGGTTTCATAATCCTAATGTTATGATCCATATGTAATTCCTGAAGTAAATTTGTTTCTTCTTTAGTTAAATTAAACAACTATTGTTGATGAATATTAAATGCTTTGTATATCTATTGCTCACAAATCTCCTCATGACTAGCAATTAAAGGGTACAGTGGTGGGTTAAAAGTACCTTTCCTCTTAAAATTAGACTCAGAAAATCACTAGCAACCTGATTCATAAACATTGTCCCAAAATGTAATTTTCTAGTGTTTAACTGAAACTCGAACAATAGTTTTGCAATATTACACCTATGGCTCGGGATGTATTTAAGCCCTTTCTTAACTAGAGAAAAATGAGTAGGTCCTACAGTCTGTGTACTATAATTAAAAATATTAAAACCTTGAGAACGTAACATTTTGCCCCCAAAGTCTTCTATAATCTTACCATCATCTAAAACTTGCTTCTGCTATTCTTCCTTCAGTGTGATTTCTGTGCCTTTTATGACTGCCCTGTTATCAGTTGAGGATGGAGTAAAAAATTATTATTATACTGACAGAATTTGTTTCCAATCCTCACAGACCTTCTTAAAATCGGGTACTCCCTCTCAGAAACCTCCCTGTTTTCCCTATTATGGGGCAAATTGTTAGTTAGGGGGGTTAGATTTTGTCTGTAGGGGCCTTTAGAATTCCTTTCAGTACCAACATGTGCATCCCTATTCTTCATAAAGTATGCCTTAGGCAAAGGGTAAGCTAAATGGTCATTGTATTCTGAAGCATCTTGTAAAAGTTTCTTCTGTTTCTTGGCCATATTAGACTTAACCTGTTTCTCTCTTTTGTCAAAAATAAAATTATATCTGGTTTCAAAACTTAAAGAAATACCATCATTACAAATCTGTACATTCATTACATTGATTTCATCAAATAACTCTTGACTATGATTATTATTGATCCTAATAATAAACTGAATTAATTCTAAATCATGTCGGTCAAACATGCTCAAAAGTTCCTCTAGCTTCCCTTGTCCATATATAATCCCATTTGGGAATTTAAACATTTATAAACCCTTTGGAATACATTTAAGTCTCACATATTACAGTGTGATAACGTGTACCTTGCTGAACTTTAGTTCCGCAGGGTCTCTTGTAAGTCAGAAATGCCTTCCGTGGTGGGGAGCTAATCAAAGAGTCGGTCACAACCAAAAAATCCCTATTTAGCCACCTAGCCAATCGTTTACCATTATCTTCCACATAATTATGTCTTTGACCACATGGAATATCAACCAAATTAGTTGTCAAAATCACTTCCTTCTGTGCCGCTGGATGTTTACGTCTGACAATACTATCATTTAGTTCCTGATTCAATGGAATACTTCACTGAGAGCAAGTTGCAAAGACTTTTGGGAATTGAAGTCTTTCCAAATAAGATTGAATTTGCGTAACCTGTTGAGAGAACAGTTTAACAAGTTGAGATAAAGTGCCTTCTTCTCCCGATTTTGCTGAATAATCCAAAAAGTTTTCCACTGGAGCAGCATTGCCCTTGGGTGAAGAATCTGCTCCAGTAAATTCTGCCATGTCCTCTGAATAAGGGAAAGAAAGTGGGTAAGGGCACATAGAGATCCAATGTAAAACCAATAGGATACACCCACACAGAATGCATAAAACGTGCGATGGGTAGTAAAATCCACAACCACTGTGAAAACTGAACCAGTTAAAGTTAAAAAGAAACACAGAGAAACCTCGGTCAAAAGCAAACTAGAGAATGAAAAGACTCCAGGTGGACACACTACCTTAAAAACCAGCCCGACTCAGTAAAAATAAGACAGTTTATTGAGCGCTTTCATCCTTCTCACATAAGGACTTCTTCAGAATAAAGAAATACAGACCCCATGTGTTTAAATAGTCAATTAATACCACATGACCCTTAATTAATGACATACAATACATGATTCCACCCATAAACCTATAATACTAGAATAGAACCTCAAAAAACACAAGCCTAAAACTATTGTAAAACATACCATAAATAGCAGTCCTAACAAAAATCATTAAAAATAATTCATTATATTAAAAAATGATGTATTTTAATAAATAACCCTAGTATATGGAACAGGAGTAAAAAAGGCCAATAATTCCAGCCTATTTAGCACCTATTCCCCTAGGAAAAAGAACTAAGGGTATGAACAATCCAAACTCGATACATGTTTAATGCCATATATTTTAGAAGGGGCATAAGGATGATACTTTCATTAAGACCTGGGGGTGGTAGTGTTTAATCTTAGTTGTCAATAAAATTCCCTCATTGCTAATGTGTTTTCCCAATACCCCCCACATGGGCCTTCTTAACCTTATCAATAATACCAAAGAGGAGCCTATTATAATTGTAACAGACCATAGTATGTTTGTAAAGGACATTAACCAAATTGCAATGCTTAATGGCATACAATTGCTTGTAAATATGCTTACACATGATTCTCTCCGTTTTGTCAGTATAAAAGTAGTGGCACCCCTGACATACCTCAATGTACACCAGACCTGAACTCCCACATTCACCTGTCCTCAGTTTAATCATTTGAGAGGGATTTCCCAGAACAACTTCCTGCCCTAATAAAACAAAGGCACAATAACTGCACCTACCACATTTATAAGTACCTTTTTGGTCTCCCCTACCTAATATAGGACGTTCCAATAAGTATTTCAAATTAACATCTGTCTTAAAAATGAAATGTGGTTTATACCCTAAATTGTGTATTTATTCTGAATTGGTTTGAAATAACATCCAATTTCTAGTAAGAATAGTTTTAACTTCCTTACTGAAATCCCATATTGTAAAACCATAGAATGTACAAAATGAGTTTCAATATTCTGGTTACTAGGGGGAAACTTTCTGTAAATGCACAACTTGCACCCATCACTGCACCCTTCTATGCTGCACCCATCTAGGCAAACTTGATACTCTACACGTGGGAGAAAAAATATATTTTTAATTCCGAATTTAATGAATTTTGGTTCATGTACCTATGGTATCTGGATGATATTTTTATTTTGTGGAAGGATAGTAAGAGGGAAGTAGGACGATTTGTGGACTACATGAATGGGGGTTGCCCTTATTTTAAGTTTACATATAAGACTTCGGATGGTAGCATAGATTACCTTGATGTTACAATTTTTAAGTATCATGCTAACCAGTGTTTTGGATCTAAACTTTTTAGGAATACACAATTTAGGGGATAAACTATGTTTCATTTTTAAGACAGATGTTAATTTGAAATACTTTTTGAAACATCCTATATTAGGTAGGGGAGACCAAAAAGGTACTTATAAATGTGGTAGGTGTAGTTATTAGTTATTGTGCCTTTGTTTTATCAGGGCAGGAAGTAGTTGTGGGAAATCCCACTCAAATGATTAAACCCAGGACAGGTGAATGTGGGAGTTTAGGTCTGGTGCACATTGCGGTATGTCAGGGGTGCCACTACTTTTATATTGGCAAAACGAAGAGAACCTTGCATAAATATATTTACAAGCATTCGTGCACCATTCTTCTTCTTTCGGCTTTTCCCAGTTAGGGGTCGCCACAGCGGATCACCTGTCCGCTCATGATTGGCAGTTGAGTTTTACAGTGTCGAGTTGCCAGCCCAGCACCCAAGCATTTGTGCACCATTAAGAATTGTAATTTGGTTAATGTTCTTTACAAACATACTATGGCCTGTTACAATTATACTAGGTTCCTCTTTGGTATTATTGATAAGGTTAAGAAGGACCCATGTGGGGGATATTGGGAAAACACATTAGCAATGAGGGAATTTTATTGGCAACTAAGATTGAATGCTACCTCCCCCCGAGTCTTAATGAAAGTATCAGCCTTATGCTCCTTCTTAAATATAGAGCATTAAACATGTACTGAGTTTGGATTGTTCATACCCTTAGTTCTTATTCATAGGTTCATAGGTTTTCTGGAGCTTTTACAACCCTAGCCCATAGGATTACTCTGGCAACGTGCCACCTGACCTTAGTTTACAGTGCCTCTGTTGAGTAGAGCCACTGGAGTGATCCCCTGGGTGAATTTATCTATTTCCCATCCACTCATTAAGATTTCTTTTGAAGAAGGCCAGCAAGGTGCTCTGTTTGACATGTATGGGAAGTCTGTTTTGTAGCATGGGCAGCCTCTGGGTTATGAACCTGTCCCTCCAGCACGTTCTAAGTAGGCTGGAATTATTGGCTTTTTTGACTCCTGTTCCATATACTAGGGTTATTTATTAGACTGCTTCATTTTTTAATATAATGAATTATTTTTAATGATGTTTGTTGGGACTGCTATTTATGGTATGTTTTACAATAGTTTTAGGCTTGTGGTTTTTAGGCTCTATTCTAGTATTATACGTTTATAGACTGATTCATGTATTATATTGTATTTCATTAATTAAAGGTCATGTGATGTTAATTGACTATTTAAACACCTGGGTTCTGAGTTTTTTTACTCTGAAGAAGTCCTTATGTGAGAAGGACGAAGGGTCTCAATAAACTGTTTGTCTTATTTTTACTGAGTCGGGCTGGTCTTTAAGGTAGTGCTTCCACCCAGAGGCTTTTGATTCTCTAGTTTACTTTTGACCGAGGTTTTGCTATGTTTCTTTTTACCTAAGTTTTATTCACATATGTTCATGTTTTATTGTTGACCCTTCATCATTTCCCAAATATTTATACACTCCCTCTTGTTCAAGTTCTTTTATATCATATTTTTGTCCCAAACTGATGTTTTTGGTCCTGCAGCTTTCTGCTTTAAAGGTTGCTTTTGCACATTTATCAAGACTGAATGACATTCTTATATCATCTGAAAAAATTTTGACTACTTGTAGTTGCTCTTTCAGTTCATCATCTGATGTGCTATACAATTTTAAATCATCAACAAAGAGACGATGAGAAGTCTTTACACTTTATTGTTTTCTAGGAGCCAGATTATAGCTATGACCTAATCTGTTAAGTAGACAGTTTAATGGGTTAAGGGAAAGACAGAATAGCAGTGGTGACAGTGAGTCACCCTGGAGTGGGTCTGTATTACATACTTGAAACTTTATGTAATTGAATGACACATCGAACATGCCATTCATCAAATTCGCTCTTGTGGTGACTGCATCCCCCGCTAATTATATATGCCGACTCTGAGATCACACTACAGTGAGGAAAGGGCAAATTTTCTGATCTTCACTGTACTGCGATCTCACTGTAAACAGCTTGATAAACAGCATTTCAATGTAAAGTGCCTTTCGATTAAATTACTTTTCGATAACATAATATCGACCCCCCCCCCCCGGAATATCCCCCTTTGAATTTTTATCCCTGGAATAATAATTTGTCCTTTATTATGGCTTAATTGCAGAGCTGTCTGCTACTGTTTCATGGTCACTGTAATGTAACTGATCAGTATTGGGTTTATCTTATACACTTTTAAGCACTCTTTTATACATGAATGTGGGATACTGTCAAATGCTTTTTTGTAGTCAGTCCATGCCATACTTAGATTCGTCCTCTTTATATAGTCCTCTATTATGATTTTATTTAGCAACAAATGATTCTTTGTTCCACTTGACTTTTTTATTGCCCTTTTTGTTCTATTGCCATGATTGAATTTTCTTCTAAATTACTATAAACTCTGTCAGCATCAATTCCGGTGTATAGTTTATATGTTATCGGAAGAAAGGGTACTGGCCTATAATTTTTATGGTAGCTCGCAGGTTCACTCTTAAGTAGGAGCATTGTTTTTGCTGTTGTTAGCCAGGTTGGTATCTGTTTGTGGTGTGCATATAAATAGTTCATTACTCGTGTCTAAATCTTTGTGCAATGATGTTAATACTTTTAATCAGAAGCTAGGTACTGCATCTGGGCCTGGGGTTTTCCATCTGGAGACTTTTCTTAACTTTATTTAAATCTCTCTGGCTGTTACTTCATCCCATTTCATATCCTGTACTTTTGAACTTCTTATTCTTTCTTTTACTTCTTCTATCCATTTAGCATCTTTATTATGCTCCACAGGATCTTCATAAATACTTCTCCAAAATATATCTATTTCTTCCTTTTTTGGTGGTCTTTCAATTCCTTTTACTTTGTTTCCCAATGCTCTATAAAACTTTTTTGGGTCATCAGTAAATTGCTTATTTTGTACTTTTCCTTTGTATTTATCTGTGTATCTTCTAAGTTTTTCAACCTGTGCTGATATTTTTAATTTATTTGTGACAGTCCATGATAAATCCTGATGCATTATGATACTGTGTATTGCTTTCATCACGTCTGTCTTTCTGAGTATTTTTGTTGATCTGTTCCCTCTTCTATATTCTTATAACAGAGACACTTCTTGTCTTAACTGATGTATAGTTTTCTCTATTTGATACTTTCATAATGATATTCGATTTCTCTCCGTCCTTTCCCTTACTACCTTGTCTTCTTGTGGTAGAATTTTATTTGTTATTAATTTAGTTGCACAGTAATATATCCTGTTTACTTCTCTTATATCATGTCAATCTCTAAGGAGAGCCCTAATTACTGTGTTCATTTGTTTTCCAAACTTCTGACTTTTTGGGTTTTATTGATCTTCTGCAGTCTGTTTCTTTCATTTCTCTTAACATTTATATCTCTATTAAATCAAGCAACTCTTCCCCTTAACTCATTTTCTTCTAAACTGAGGGCACATTCTTTTTCTCCATTTCCTGCTGGTATTCTATAGAAAATTCTATAGCATCCTCCTTTGACACATTCTCTTCAGTTTCATCCTGTGTCATCTGTTGCTCTATCATATGGGAACTCACACATAATAAATTCCCAGGTCTTAATGATAATATTTCCCTTGCACCTGTTCTTAGAATGAGGGCAGCTAGACTATGAAAACATATAAACATGCATGCAAACGTTTTATGTCAATGGCCAATTTTAAGATTTAATTTTAGGATGTTAATTTTATGATTTATATTTCACAAGTATGGTTATATAGGATTTCTCAAAAAATATTTTTAACATTAATATTTATATGTATTTAAAATATTTTATATGTTATATTCAATATACATTGCAAGTTATTGTCTAACATTGCTTTATACTACTTCATATTACATTTTTATATATTTTAATATGTTTTATAATTAATATATTACCAAATGTCGTTATGTATTTGCAATTTTCCTTTTGACCACTTGGTGGTAGTATTTCATTTAAAATATGTTGATTTAGTATATTTTTATATATGGTGTACAATATATATTTATATGTAAAACACTGGATCCAAATTATATCAAATTATATTTAGTTTATGATGTAAATTTAATTTTTATTTTTTAGATTTATATTTACAAGTGACGTTTTTAACATATTCAAGAAACTGTAGAAGTTCAAGTGATATAAAATGAGGTTAGTGTGATGAATTAAACAGTAGGAATATATATTAATGAGTTGAACTCTAGATGTGATTGGATAATTCAAATGTTTGTGTAGGATATATAAAGGGTAATTTGTAATTATGGTGTTGTCTGATGAAGTCTGAATGTGCTGGATGAAAAACGCGGTGATTCGTTAAGCATTTAACGTTTGTATTTGTTAATAATAAACAGTTGATTTTATTTACGCTCGCTGTCCGGTGTTTAGTTTTCCTCATACAGTGCATTTGCTGGTTATTGGTTTGTGTTCGCATTGGTCCTTAGTTTTTGGAACTCACATGTGTATTACTCCTCAACAGTGACTGCATTAGAGTTCCCACGGCTTCCTGTTCCTTCCCTTGCTCTCCAGCTTCAAGTTAATGTTTATACCGGTTTCCTGTGGAAGGCTCCAAAATATCTTCATATGGCAACTGACAAGTTGCTTTCCATTCCATTGGTTTCTCCTTAATTTGGATGTCTATTGTTCTATCCTGCTGGGGTGCTTTCTGAGTTAGATTTTCTACACTGAATCATTCACTTTGCAGGTTCTCCATAACCTTAGTTTCTATTTCTTTAACTTCTCTATTACTAATCTTCTTTTCCTCTTTGTCTTCTTATCTTTTGTATTGTAAAGTTTTCCATGTCTGGATTCCTTTGCCTGTATTATTCTTCAAATATCTTTGGTGCTGCTCTTTTTCTATTGATTAGTTTTGGTTTCTCATTTGCATAAATATGGCACCATATTAAATCTCTTTTTCTTTCCCATGTCCATATTTCTTCTTCAGATATCTCCTGATCTTCCTGTTTCTCCTTACTTTGGGAACTCGTTTCATCATGCAGTGATGTAACTTGTGATAGACCTACTGTACCAAATCCTTCACTTCGCAGGCATTCGTAACTTCAACTTCTATTTTTTTAACATCTACTTTACTTATCTTCTTTTCTACATTCCCTCATATTATTTTTGTATTGTGAAATTTTCCATATCTGAATGCCTTTGCCTGTATTTCTCTTCAAATATCTTTGGGGCTGCCTTTTTTGTATTGGTTAATTTGGCTTTTGACTTTGTATAAGTATTGCACTGTATCAAATCTCTCTTTCTTTTCCATGTCCATATTTCTTTTTTATACTTTTCAAAAATCTCTAGGTGTTGCTGTTTATATTTTCAAACTTCCTCAGATGCTTCATTTTCCAAACAAATCAAAGTTTCTTGGTCTATATAAGGTATTTCACAAATTTGTTGTATTACTGAACACAAATTTTTATTTGAAGCTTCTGACAGTTTTTCTTGTGGAAGTCTTTCTCTTTCCTCTAATTTCTCTCTAAATCTTTTTGTATATCTTGTGTCTGGAAACTCTGGGCTTTTTGCATAATAGTAACAATACATAATTTCTTTATTATCCTCAATAGTCCACTCTATCATCTTTATGGCTCTTCTTTGGTCTATCAGTTTTTGTGATTTTTGTGGACTGCTACTTCCTTCTACAATGGGGGGCATCCTTTATATGTTTGCACTTCCTCAGATGTTTCTTTTTCCAAACAGATCAAAGTTTCTTAGTCTGTATAATGTTTTTCACAAATCTGTTATATTAATGAACACATTTTTTTTATTTGATGCTTCTGACAGTTTTTCTTGAGGAATTATTTTTCTTTCCTCTAATTTCTTTCTTAATCTTTTTGTATATCTTGTCTGGAATTTATACATTCATGCACAGCCTTGCATGCTTCTTAAAGATGTAGCGTATACATGCTACACTCTAATCTACACCTACTTCTTCTTCTTTGTCTTTTATTGGGTCTGTTTCTTCTCTTCATATACTGTCCTCACTTTTGTTTTCTTTTTCTTCATCATTTTTCTCTAGATTACAATCTATCTATAGATGTCTAATTTTGTTATATTTATAACATTTCAATTCACACTTTTTTTGCATCATGACCTGTTTCCCCACAAATATAACACCTCCCCTTACTACAGTTACTTATCAAATGATTATCTTTTCCACAGAAAAAAACATGTTTTTGGTTGTCCTCAGTATTCTACAACATCTCTATTACCCTCTACTTTTATCATAATAGGGAAGTGAAATTTTTTTATTTCTCCATTTTCAGTACAATATGACAGTCCCATCCACCAGTTCATAATCCTCTGTTATCATAGACTTTACTAATGTTCATAACTTCTTTACAAAATTTGCTTAAATGTCTCTTTAAAGTCTCTTTTTCAACTTCAGTTTAAAATTGAACATATATATATATATATTTTTTCTGTGAAATGCTTTAACCACATAGGAATTCCATGGATAACAGTTCGTTTTCTTCTCATACTCCCCCAAAAAACTTTCCGGAGCAGAACCAGTCTTAAAAATAATGTCACAAAATGTATTTTTATGAATAAGTATAAAATCTCTTACCTCCTGTGCCTCACTCCTAATGGGACAATCAAATTATCCCAGATGTCGTACCTATCCATTTCTTTTTCTTCTTTGTTTTGAATTCTCACCATAAACTTATTTTGATTGTTGACAGTTCCTTTCCTTTCCTCTGTTCATCTCTCATCACTTTCTCTGCAGTTTGTTTAACAACCTCAGCATATGATTTCTTTGTCTGGCAATCTTCTTTCAAAATAGCTTCTGATTCCTCTGATTGAATTTTGCCCATACTTTCCCCCCATGAAACATCTTTTCTGCTCTCTGGCTCAGTCTGCAATGGCATATTCATCCAAAATATTATTCTGCTACCCTGCTGAATGGACGGTTGTAATAACACATCCATCATTGTTTTAAATAGTTGTTTCCAATGAAACAGACAAATTCTACTGAAGCAGCTCCACAGAATCCTGTAGAGCTTCAAATACTGAACCGGCAATGGCCTCTGTGCTATCTGCTATCTTGAATATTTTTGAGTGCTGTTCTCCCAGTTACCACTACACTAGGAATGGAGCAAGCACTGTCTGCAATGACAAATTCCCGAAAAATATAATTCTGCTACCCTCCTAAATGGAGGATTGTAATAAAACATCCATCATTGTTTTAAGTATTTGTTTCCAATGACACAGACAAATTCTACTGAAACAGCTCCACAGAATCCTGTAGAGCTTCAAACACTGAACCAGCAATGGCCTCTGTACTATTTGTTATCATTGAGTACTGTTCTCCCAGTTACCACTAGACTAGGAATGGAGCAAGCACTCTCCTAAAGAGTAGGGTTCTTTATTGATTATCCCAGCTTATATTCATTATTTACACAATATACATTATTTACAATAATGTATACTTTATGTATAATACAAAACAGCCCCATATCCTTTAATCATTCCCCACTCTTTTTTTCCACAGCCAAAAAGATATTTTCTTCAAAATCTCAAATACTATTTCCCATTAAACTTTCCTTCATTAAGTCTTGCATTCCATATTGTCTATAAAATATAAACTATTTTTATCAACTTTCTTAACCTCTTTTTGTTCTTTATTACCATAATACCCATATTCAAACATATTCATATTCAAATCTTCAACTTTATTGAAACCTTTCAATATCTTGTTTTCACATATTTTTCCCAAAAATTCTTTACCCTAGAACATTTTAAAAACACATGTCCCACTGTTTCACCCTCCCCACAGTGATTAAACACTATTTCCTATATTTTTATAAGGCATAATAGCTTAACATGTAATTTACTGATTGTCAGTCTCCAAAAAAAAAATATATTCAATATTTTTCTACACCATGCAAATCTTATTTTATAGCATTTCTTTTTTTCATTCTCTAAAAATTTCCATGGGAAAACATAATAATGTTCATAGGTTCATAGGTTCATACTAGGCTATCTGCCATAGGGCATTTATAAGCCTAGCCAGAGTGTGTTTGGCTTTCACCACCCATTTTAAATGAATTTTGCTATGCCCTCTTTCGGGGTTAGTATACTGTGCCTCTGTCTAACAGTGACACAGAAGTGATACCCGGGGTAAACCTACAATCTCCCATCCACTCATCAAGATTCCTCCTGAAGAGAGTCAATGAGGGACTCTGCCTAACCTGGACTGGGATTTTATTCCAGAGTGAAGGGAGCCTCTGGGTTATGAATATGTCCCTCCAGCATGTCCTATTTATTTCAGTGCTGAGGTTCAAGTCTCTCGAGCACGTAGCTCGATGGGATTTGGATTTTCTGAGGTGCAGCATGTCCATTAATTCCGGGTTGGACATGGCTTTATATGTCAGGCACAGATCGCCTCTGAGCAGGCGGTATGCCACTGAGTAGAGCTGGAGTTTCTTTAACCGGGCAGCATATGGCATCTGTTTGAGCCCTTTGATCCTCTTGGTGAGGTACTTTTGGGGTCTTTCCAGTTGCTGCAGGTGTCTGGTAAGGTACATCCCAAAAGGGGCATTGTACTCAATTATGGGCCTGATGAGGGATGAGTAAAGAGGCACGATGACCTCCCCTGATCTAGATGTGAATCCCTTCATGATTAGGTGGGCTATATAAAATGTTTTTCTAACCACTTTGGCCACGTGGTTTTCAAATGAGGGATTGCTATCAACTTGGGTCCCCAGGTCCCTAATTACTTCTTCTGTACTTAATGGATTACCACCTATGTGCTAATTTGTGGGCACTTTGTTTTTGCCAAAGGGGATGACTATACACTTTTTGGCATTTAGCTTGAGGCCATGGCTCTGGCACCAGTTGTCTGTTTCTATGAGGCCCTTTTGTAGGATGCTTGTGTCGGCTGGCGAGTCGATTATGGCGCCTAGTTTGCAGTCATCTGCGAACTTGGTCAGCCACAGTCCTTCCGTGTTGGCCTGTACCGTTGAGAAATATATACTGAACAAGAGAGGTCCCAGGACTGAGCCTTGTGGGACGCCACTTGTAACTGGTTTGGAGTCTGACATGGCTCCAGCAATTCTAACCATGTGGGTTCTGTCCTTGAGCCAGTTTGCAACCCATCTAGTGACTTAGGGGTTTATATTTAAGCTGGTGAGCTTATCTATAATGCCCGAGTGGGGTATTGTATCGAAGGCTTTTGCGAGGTCCAGGTAGGCTGTGTGGACCACCTTCCCCTTGTCAATGGCCTTGGTGACTGTTTCAAAGAAATCGACCAGGTTTAAGAGGCAGGATCTCCCCTTAACAAAGCCGAGCTGGGTAGGATCCAGTGTCTGCAGGTCCCCAATATCTTTATTTATGAGGTCCATGATGATCCTTTCCATAGTTTTGCAGACCAAGCTAGTCAGGCTTATGGGGCGATAGTTTCCAGGATTTGTTGAGGCAACACCTTTGTGGAGAGGGACCACTGTTGCTGTACGCCACTCTTTGGGTACATATCTTGTAGTAAGGCTGAGATTGAACAGTGGTTTTATGTTTGGGTTTAGCTCTTCTTGGAGTTCATGTAGGATGCAGCCCGAGACACCGTCTGGTCCCATTAATGCTGTGTTTTTTGCTTTGGAGAGGGCGGCTCTTACCTGAGCATCTGAAATGTCAGGGGGGCAGCACTCTGCTGGGATAGATATTTGCCCTTTTGGTGGGGAGGGTGGGAGAAGTTTGTGCTGAACCTGTCAGCTAGGATGTTGGCAATGTCTGTGGGTTTGGTGTATTTTTTGTCATTTTGGACTAATTCTGAGCATATCTGGGAATTCCCACCCAGGTTCCTAACATAACTAAAGAAAGCCTTGTGATTATCCTTAGTGTCCTGTACAATTTTTTTCTCGAAGCTGGCCTTAGACGATTTTGTGAGTGCCCGTAGTTTTTTGCTAATACTGATCAGAGATGCCTTCCCTTTTTGGGATTTTGCTCTATCATGTAGTAGCTTTCTCCTTCTATTGTATAGTTTGTTTATGGCTGGGGTCCACCAGACAGGGCGCCTGCCTTTGGAGGATTGGGTCTTGGTTTTATTTGGGATTGCATGATCCATGCATTCCTGAAGGTGTTCATAAAATGCGTTTATAAAGAATTCTGCGGTCTGGGCCGTATTTTCCACAGGCCCGGGGGCTTTGAAGGATTCCACCTCGGTTTTGAGGAGTGTGAAATTTGCTTTAGAGAAGTTTTTCACTGTGGTTTTCTGGGCAGGGGGTGGGGTCGGGATGTGAATATCCAGTGAGATTAGTTTATGGTCTGATCTTACCAGGGGGGGATACACTTCTGGTATGGAGCATAGAGCCCCCATGTTGGTGATGATCAGGTCCAGTATGTTTTCCCCTCTTGTGAGAAAGTGGTAACAAGTTGTTCCATAGCATTTGAGTTTATAAATTCTAGGAACCTTTGGGCTAGGATGTTGGAGCTAGAGTAATGCTCCCAGTCTATGTTTGGGTAATTGAAGTCACCCAATATAATGGTGTCAGGAAGGCCGAGTGGGGTTCCTGGGTTTGGGAGGGTGGTCTTTAGCAGGCTATAAACTGGAAGGCAGTTTTACCCACTGTTAGTTGCACATGGATAATCTCTGATGCTTCGTGCTGTGCCACCAACCTGGAGGTGTGGGTATCTTTGACGAATATTGATACTCCCCCTCCTTTTGTGGTTCGGTCCAAGTTTTGGGGCCGAAAAGCATGGTATGAAGTATAACCTGGTAGTGCTGGGGTGCTCTCAGGAGCCTTGAACCAGGTTTCTGTTACTGCACAGATATCAATGTTCTCCATGCTAAGGAGAGTTTTGAGTGCATGCATCTTGAGGTTTAGACTTCTGGCGTTGAGTAGCATTACTCTTAGTTTTTTATCCCTTGTGATACCTATGGAGGTGGGTTTGTCTTTTAAGCCTTGCCTAAAAAAGGCACTATGGGGGTGGCAAGAGCCTTTGCCAATATCCGAAAGCCCAGGGGTGACAGGTGCAAGCCGTCCCTAGCGAAGCATCGTGGCTTGTCGAGCGTGTCATCCCAGGCCAACAGGCATTGGATCCCCTTTGAATGACACCACTACTTAAGCCAGTTGTTGAAATTGATCATCTTGTCTTCATATTGTGGCATCATTCTTGGTGAGGGTAAGATGCTACTCAAGGTCAGGGTCATACCGGCCTGGGCTACATGCTCAGAGAGCTCCTCTATCTCTCTCTTTTCATGTAGTCCATGGAGGTACGTCTCAGGTCATTCACACCAGCATGGACAATGACTGAGTCATATTTGTACTTGCCTTGGAGTGACCTGCATGCTTGTGTTATGTGGCAGATCCTAGCGCCCGACAGGCAGCTCACCATGACCTTCTCCTTGTTCAGCCTCGAGAGCGGGACATCAGTGTGCCTGACGATAGAGTTACCTATTACAAGTGTATCAGGTGTGTTTTTTAGCCTTAAGGGCTGTGACTGTTTGGCACACTGGCTTTGTGAGCTATGTGTTGCACGTGTTTTGTTTTGGGGTAGCGGTTGCTTGGGTATCTGCTTTGGAGGTCTCTGCTGCTTAGGAAGATTTTTATTTAGAGCCTCCCAGTATGTTTTTGTGTGTTTATGTGTTTGGTTTGCTGTCGTGGTAGGTCTGTGTGAGACTGGAATTGTAGTGAGTGTGGTTTCCTTCTCCTCCTGACTGGTTACTCCAGTACTAAGTTGAGAGAGCTTAGCCTCCAGTTTGGCTATATGGTTGCATCTCTCACATGTGTTGGAATTTGTTGGGAGGAGGAGAGGGTTGTCTGTTTACATGAAGCAGTTGTAACATTGCCTCAAGATTCCCAGATTCACCATCTGGACCAGAGAGGAGATTGACAACTGACCTTTGGACATGCTAGAATAGTATTGGGAATTCCTTTATAATTGAAAAAAGGGCAGGTGGGGAACAAGGTACTCAAGGGGAGTTTGTGAGGGTGTAGTGCTTTTAATTTTTTAGTGCTGACTTATATAATTGCTTCAGTGAGCAAGTGCCAGGCTTTAGAGTAGGAATAGGGTGTTTATTATGAGAACTAGATCAGTTCTAAGGGAAAAAGTGAAGAGCAGACTTTGTGGAGCCAAGGATGGTTTAAACCTAATTAAGCAGAGCTGCCCGATGCTGTGCTATGCACAAAATCGTGCAAAGCCGCGCCAAAGTGGGTTTTATACAGGGGGACTTGAAAGAGCTAGAAATTGGCCCAAAACAGCCAATAGACTACCAGATTCTTGTGTTGGGAACACTCCTCCAGGGATAGATAGGCTGCTCTAAGCTCCCCACTGCCACTGGTGAACAAAGAAGCCTTCCTTTGTCCAAGAAAGGAAATGGGCAACACAGGAACTTTCCAAAAGTCCAGAATACAGCAAAGCCTGTATTTGGACTACTCTAGGTCAGGAAAGAGGGAAACAAGGATAATTTTTTTTTCTTTTTTGCAACAAACACCAGGAAAATGCAATAAATATGTAACACAGGCTAGTGTACTTGAGTGTGTAGCCTCAAAAGGTAAATGCAACAAACAGGACAAACTTTAAAAGTGCAGGTGCAAAAACAACTTTAAACAGTTTAAAACAGTTCAAGAAGCAGAAATACTTGCAGTTTAGCTAGATCGGACAGTTGCCCAGGTAGTAGCAGGAAAAAAAACACTTTTATCAGGTTAGCAGTCGCTCTTTTAGCCTCTCTGCTGCTAGCACCACTCTGCAGGATCACAAGGAGCTTGGCTGAGTAGTAACAAGCGCAAAAACCGCGCCAAAGCGGGTTTTATACAGGGGGACTTGAAAGAGCTAGAAATTGGCCCAAAACGGCCAATAGACTATCAGATTCTTGTGCTGGGAACACTCCTCCAGGGATAGATATGCTGCTCTAAGCTCCCCACTGCCACTGGTGAACAAAGAAGCCTCCCTTTATTCAAGAAAGGAAATGGGCAACACAGGAACTTTTCAAAAGTCCAGAATACAGCAAAGCCTGTATTTGGACTACTCTAGATCAGGAAAGATGGGAAACAAGGATTTTTTTTTGTTTTGTTTCTTTTTTGCAACATTCATTATATTAAAATACCATTCTTTCCTATTTTTTTCAACATCATTTAAATTCAATTTCCAAAAAAGAGTTTTGTTTTGGTACTCTTTCATATCTTCATTTACATAATTTTTTGTCCATCTTTTCCTTAGACTTATCCTTTCTCAAAAGACTTTAGAGTTAACAATCAATATATGTTCTGTTAAATTCCTGTACTTTTTTTAATCCTACCAAAGATCTATATACATTCAAAGAAGCTGCATGAACAATTGGCTTAATTAATCCTAGTCCCCTTCCTCATCCTTAACATACAAAATCCCACTCTTAACTGGATTTAGCCTTGGTCCTCATATAAACAAAAATACAATGCATGTTTACTCTTTGTCATACTTTGACAAGATCATATATGTACTTGATAAACAGGCCAATTGCCGAAAAGGATAGAATTTAAGTATACTTTTTATACAACAGTTTATATGATTTCCAAAACATACACATATCTCTCAATTTCTGCAAGATTTCATAAGAAGATTTCTGTAAGATTTCAGTACAAGATATCATGATTACTGATATTCCTGAGCTCCTTGCCCAGCCCCCCAAAAATGACACCTGTCCCACAAAAAATGATGCCCCATACATAGCTCTCTACTACTGCTTGTGTGTCATCTTGACTCAATTGAATCAGTCCAGTTGGACATACAATATTATTCTGTCACTGTCACTTATTGTGATGCGATGTTGTGACTGTGCAAAGTTATGAAATTGTGCGTAGAATTGTGCATTTACGTTGTGAGGAAGTGGATAGCTATGATGCTTTCCCATGAGCTTCCTACAAATTCCTATATATTTGTTCCCCTGTTTGTTACTCATTGCTTTACAGCCCCATTTCACCACTGTCCTACCCACCCCTTTTTCACCAATTTAATATGGTCAAAAAATAGATTTACATACAACACTCATGGCCCATGGAAAAGCCTTCACTTTATGTCCTTTGCATTTGAGCAGAGTTTGGCATAGAGCAGCAATGCTGAGTGAATGAAAGCTATTTGACTTCTAATTGCAAAAGCTGAGTATTTTAATTTAGTACACAGTTGTCCGATTACTTCCATGTAAATGATCTTAAAATTCACTGTACTCTGGGAAAACAGAGTAAAGACAAACTAAAGACAGTACTGGGAAACAGTTACTATAACAGTTCTTGAGTTGCTGGATGTGTTAAAGTAGGCAATCCTATGTGGTATGTTGAGATAATTACCCTATTTGCAGCATTGTGTTTTTGCATAGTGTCATGGGTTCAGTTATAGTTGTAGGTCAATTTATTACTTCATAACATTTCATATTTTATTGTTTATGTAACTGTAAACATTTGTACTTCTGTTTGTATAAAACATTTCCTTAATATAATATTGGAACTGTGCAACAATACATCATTTTCAAAATCATTGCAGCCCCAACATGGAGACTTAAAAAGTAAACCTTATCCTGGTTAAGTCTTCTTCTCTTTCAGTTGTTCCCATTAGGGATCGCCACAGCAGATCATGTGTTTCTATTTCTTCCTGTCCTCTTGCTGTATCACACCAACCACCTGCATGTCCTCTCTCACCACATCCATAAACCTTATTTTAGGCCTTCCTCTTTTCCTCTTACCTGGCAGCTCCATCCTTAGCATCCTTTTCATCCTTTTCCCAATATACCCAGCATCCTTCCTCAGCACATGTCCAAACAAATGTAATTTCGCCTCTCTGACTTTGTCTCCAAGCTGTCCAACCTGAGCTGACCCTCTAATATACTGATTCCTAATCCTGTCAATCCTTGTCACACCCATCCTTATCCTGTCACACTTATCCTGGTTAAGTATTTATGTTTACTGCACTATCCTACCCCTTATTTGTACCTATGACGAGCACTTTATTGTACAGAGCATGACATATTAATGATGATTTAATAAGTAAGACTAAAACACCATACAGATGTTCATACATGTTCCACAAAACATATTGTTGATATTCCTCTTTACATCTATTTGTTTGTCTCTCTCTGATCACCCCTTCTGCTTCAGTAAATTGTCACCGTGCTTCAATTGTCTTATTTTAATGTTGTGAAGTAGTAATTTCTGTGTAGCATGATGCACTAACATGCACATGTATAGGAAGAATTTTGATTAATTTTAAGTGTTCTAATCCAGCAATTACTGCCTGTTTTGATAGAGTACTTTATGTGCACCTGTTGGCTACATATTGTTAGGAGCCACCATTATCCTTTTTCTGTCATAAGCTACTTTGTCCCTGCCTCCATCTCACCCTGGTAATGTACTTTCTCCTTTCTGTATCATTAATCGTCTACCGCTGCATCTGCACAATATGGTGCTGGTCAACAAATGCAACTAAAGATAAATGGAAGTACACAGCTTATGGCAATATCCTGTGATTTTATTGCCTTTGGCTGCATTACTCTGTTGTACTTTGCACAGCTGTGCTAAGCTATATTTAGTCAGTTTACTGTACTCTTCAACAAGCTGAAGAGTTGGATGTACAGATTACAGTAGTTAATAGAATAATAAAGATGAATACATACAGTCACATTTGCTGAAATGTGTTGTCACATGTTAATTATCAGAAGTATGACTTCCTACATGGTGTGCTTAGATAATACTCAGGCATAAATTTTTTTCTTGGACTGCTCTAAAAGTTTCAAATAATGATGACTGAAAAAAATGTTTCATGCTATTTTGTCTGACCCTTGTGTCTGCAAATGTTGGCTAAACCTTTACTTAACACATTTTCCTGCTGCTTCAGTAATGTGCATGCTACCTTTTGTGAAGCCTGTCTTGTATAGATCTTTGTGTGGAAATTGGTGGAGTGCAACATAGAGTACTGCCAATTCCTAATCTAAATACAACACTTTAAGGTATGGATATGCATGTGCTAACACTTTCAGCAGTGCGTCGTTGCGCTCAAACAGTACAATAAAAAAAGTGAAAATCAAATAATTTTAGTGTTATGTTGCATTTAAATACCTGTATTACATTTATTTATTTATTTTTATTTATTTATTTTATATTTGTTGACCAGGTTTGCCTGACTGGGCTGAGTTAGCCCTTTTTCTGCAGAGGCCCCGGGAAAAAAGGTCCACAATCGATAGTTAAACAAACATTAGCAGATTCAGGTTGGATGATACAAGTTAAGCAGCATAAATAACATCAAGACTTACATTTAACTAGGATATAAACAGCAAAAACAATATATAGTAGTAGAATATATGCAAGTAGGTGGTTGTAGTTTGGAAAACATCCTATACATAGGATATGAGATCAGAGAAATCTTTAGCATAGGGGATAGGAAATACTTGTATTAATAGGGTAAGAGAGATTTAAGGATTATATTGCATAGTATAATAGATCTAAACAGCATTTGGAATGGATAGATAGTCCTCAGTGACAGATGACTGAGTGAGTAGACAGTTAACAGAAATATGTCCTTTAAGGGCAGGGAGTGAGGTAGGAAGAAGAGGAACAAATTTACTTGGTAGTAGTATAGTAGCATGTCCAGCAATTTTTTAGGTAGTCTTTAGTGGCAGATTTAAATTCCTTGAGCTGTTGAAGTCTTCTAATGTCCAGTGGTAATTTGCTCCAAGAAATGGAGGGATAGTAGCTGTAAGGATTACCACCAATTTTAATGTTAGTTTCATAGATTTGGAGTTTATCAACAGGTGATCTTAATTACAGAATGATGTTAACCCAATTTATTAATTTAAACTATGTCTGCTCTACAGTGTTTCTGCTTGCACTGTGTTACACATTTGGGTAACCTATTCAAACATAATGAATCACTGTCATTCTGCAGTGCACTGTCCTGTGCATGAATTGCATGTTTGTCTTTAAATGCACTTAGTGCAAATATAAGACAATACAAGTGTGCAGTCATCCCAACTGATAATCTACTGGTATACAACAGTCAATGTGTATATCATCCCATAATGTGGAACATGCCAATGTCCCTCACATTAATGCAATATACATTAAGGACATTACATAGATTTCAGTTTAGAAGAATGTCATTAAATGTGGCAGTAATAATGATGGTACACTTTCCTGTGCACACATTTGCATTTGTTGCACAACATATGATACACAGTACCATCTCTTCCAAACAGTGGATTTTTGCAAATATTCTGATGTCCTATTTTACTTGGTAATGTCAGTCTTCTCCTGTGGCACTTGTGACTAATACAGTGCTCTCAAGATTGTGTAACTACATAGGTAGGACATTCAATGCCCAACATGAAAGATGTGTGTTTGTGTGTGTGAGAGAGAGATTGCATGTAACACTTGGTACTATATCCAGCTCCCATGAGAAGAATGCATTTAACTGTTCTCACAGCTGCCTTATTCCACTTTTTACTGAAACCTCTTCTATGAAACACAACAATGAGGTCATCCTGACAAAATGCACTCTCTTCCCTTGGGAATCAGACTTCTCTAGGGTGCTTGCAAATAATACAGCACTCTCTCGGTTATGTAACTAGACAGGTAGAAGGTTCAATGCCCCACATGACAGGCTGCTTCCATTTCTCCTGAGAAGAATACATTAAACTGCTTGCACAGCTCCTGTATCCCAATTTTTATGAAACATCCTCTATCAAACACAATGATAAGGTCATCCTGACAAAAATCCAGTCTCTGCCTTTAATATTCAGGCTTCTCCTGAGGCATGTACAGCTAATACAATGGCTTTAAGCAGTGTAACTACATCAGTAGGAGGCTTGATTCTTAACATGGTAGATATGTATATGTGTGAGTGGGTATGTTTACAGTTAGGTGAGTATGTGCTCAGTCAACTTATGTTCTAGATAAATGTGTTAAACTGCTAGATGACTTCACCATCCCCTAAGCTCACCTTTCACATCCACATTTTCTATTTTACTCTGCTGAGTACAATTTTCTATACATTACTTAAAGAAAACATGGCTTTTTTAGGCCATACTCTGTATACAAATTGGTAAATTAGTGCATCTAGTAAGAGTGTCATAAATTGAAAAAAATCCATTTAATGTTTTTTTAGAGGGGAAAGTGATGCAAACATTTTTAAGTGGGGTCAGTGGAGAAAATTTCCATTTAACTGTATACGGTCTCAGATGTACCGCAATGTGGTTGTGGGCACTTGAGATTCTGGCAATGATGTTTAGCTTGTTATCTTGGGTGGTATTATTGTACATGGGACATTTCAGTAGCACTGTTATTAAGCACATTTGCTTTGTAGTCATATAGATGTTTATTCCTCCTACTAAAAGCTACAACAGTTTTCATTATGCTCTACCTGTGCTCCCTGCCCAGAAATAGCTCATGAGCGAGGCATGCAGTAGGCATCAGCCTTCACTTCTACAAAGGAATAACATCAGCAGAACTACCCCACCCACTCACTGAAGGCAGACTATGATTGTCTCTCCAGTCTCCAGCATGCAAATCAACTTACATAAGTGTGAGTACCCCTGAGCATGGACCTCTCATAAGATGGTCACACCCATTCTCCCTGCCTGTGCCATCAAGTACCCTAGCCACTGCTAGAACATGCACTGCTTGGACCATAGTCATGGTTTTATCAATGTACACCACTTGCACAGGCTGTAAAATATAAATTCCACTGTAGTGAAACTAAACTTTAAATTTCACTGTAGTGAATCAAGCTACAAACAAACTATTTCTTGAATAGCACATTTACTAAAGCTTTATTTTAGTGTTTCAGTGGTTTCTTGAAAAGTAAGAGAATTCAAGTTACACACACACACACATCCATCCACTTTGAATTAGCATCTGTCAAGCCTAAAAAAATATTTTTTCCAAGGATAAGTCCAACACGATATACCTCCAGCACAGACCCTGGCATTTTAGGCCACTCCCATTGGTGTGATTTACTATTTGCTTGACATCATGCATTTTGCTTCATTGTTTACAACTTGAGCCATGCCGAGGCATGACATGTGACATGGCTCAGCATTTCATTCTGGATATTCTGGGACGAACTTTATGTAACATTCTAAGTTGCATAGAACATAGTTTGCAGTATATTCTCCCAATGATAATCTTCTTGAACAATATGACATTAACTTTGTTGCACTATTACAGACCTACCCTTTAAAGAATATTTGTCAACTTCTGACAATGTCATTTCTTGGGAAGTTCATTGCTTAACTTGTTCAGTATATTGATGTGCACTGTCCATGACATCTAACGTTATAGCAATAACCCACGCCTGGGTGTGGGTAATGCTGGATTTACCCACGGTTGGTGTGGTTTGGTCATGAGGGCTAAGCCCGAGTGGCCAAACAAAGACAACCGTGGGTAAATCCAACATTACCCATACCCAGAAGTGGGTTATTGCTATTACACAATGACATTATTTAAGAAAAAAAATAATTACTTTTCTTAAATAATGGCATTGTATAATGCCTCCTTTCTGCCCTTCTGCAGCTGTAAAAAAAGAGTTATACTAATGGAAAAAGTCCGGACGACCGGACCTTTTTCCATTACTATAACTCTGATTTACAACGTGCACGCTGACCAATCAGCATGCACGTTTTGGAATATTAATGGGGGGTCGTTGCACAATAGAATCTATTCCACTGCACCCAAGCATGTAGTGTCTTTAGGCTTTTTCTGAATTAGTGAAAAACTCAGGTAATAACTGCTAGTCTGTTACTTGTCTTGTCTGTAAACAATCTTGAAGTCATGTGTTCTCATCATCACTGTTTAGTGCTGTACTATATATGATCTCACTTGAGGAGCAGGTTTCCTTTCATTACATAAAGTAATTGGTGGTTTGTAATTTGTGATGACAGTAAAATACAACTATATGAGTATTTAAAAAATGGATTCCAAATATGGCAAGCCATCCTTGCCCATGTGTGAATATATTTTTGTTCTCAGTAGGTGTATAGAGACATAAAACCACATTTTTTAATTAGGTATTCTGTATAAAAATCACATTTCCTGTTATTTAGGGCTAAATAATATTTATGGAAAACAGAGTGGGAGTCTTATTGCAATTTTCCTTGTGTAATGGAATGCTTAGCGTGGGGACATTGCTATTATAGGCTAGGATTGGTATAGTAATAGGTAGGTAGTCTTTACAATGCTGACTGAGTATACACAGAAATGTAAAGAAATTGTGGACTTGCCTGGATAGATTAAGCTACTGTGGATTTGGCTTAGTAGGGTGCTCCAGTGGGGGAACAGTAGGTCACACCAGAAGACTGGTAAGATAGCTGTGACCCCTACCAGAAGCATAGCTAAGATGGGGAAAGAGACAGCCACCCAAGGTGAAAGATGTCAGGGGTCGCAATCAGCAGATGGTTGATTCATAACTTTATAGGTTCATAGAAGGTTACTAGGCTAACATCCCTAGAACCCTTACAAGTCTAGCCATATTTACCCCAAGTTGCACCAATTGTCAGTGGTTAGGTGAGGGACATGGTTACCACCTCAAGAGTCAATTTGCGGTCACCTATCCATTGATCCACGTAGGTTGCATTTAAAGAGGGTCAGGGAGGGGCTCTGTTTCATGTGAATTGGAAGCTTGTTTCATGTGAATTGGAAACTTGTTCCAGAGAAGTGTCAGTCTCTGGGAGATGTAGCCATCTCTCCAGCATAAACTACTGCTGTCAGATTAGGAGGTACAGGGTTTGATGCCTTCCACCACCATTTGCCTACTGTGTTAATGTAAGCATGTCACCTAACCAGCCAATGCTCCCAGGTCACCATTGAACATTTTCCTATGCCCAGTGAGCTTTCCCAGTTAACAAATAAAATAATAATAATAATAAAAAACCTCCCCACCAAACAGGTTTTATTTTTCATGCATTGCCCTTTTTGAATTACTAGAAGCTGTATATCCTCTGTCCTATGTGCATAACTTTGTGTCAGTCATGTTGCTCATATTCCTAGCACAAGAAATCTGGACAAAGTGAAAAATAATGATGGTGGTGCAAAGGCCCAAATATTAGGAACAGATTTCAAATATTACTCTAAAAACATTGAAAGTAGCTAGAATAACAGGTTTTGCATTAGCTTGAATTTTCCTAAGGATATAAAGTCTGGAACTCAAATGTTATTATTATTTACTGACTTCAGTCTTCAGTGATTTGCCAAAAAACACACATTTTTCATGGAACAGGCCAAAATATGAAACAAAAATTGGACATTTTGTGAAATTCTGGATAGTCGAGAGGTATTTGTCAGTGATCATTTCTACTTTGAATATTACATCATAAATCTAGAAAGAGTGACAAGCAACTTTTTTTCTAGCAAATATGGGTTGAGATAAAATGACATGCCAAAGGTCAGTAAGGTTTTGTATATTATTATTATTATTATTATTATTATTTAAGTTTGATGACCAGGGAAGTCCACTGGGCCATAAAAAGCCCCTTTTCAGTGGAGGTCCAGGGAGAAAAGCTCCAAGACATTGCAAGTTATATGTTACAAAGAAATAACAAAGAGTTCATACAGAACAATTAAACATTACAGAAGAAGGATACATTATGTAATAAGCACTTAGAGAGGTAACACAGAGGAACATGAGGATTACTAGACCTTTGCAGGTTAGGTAAACTCAACATTAACATATGTGACTTAAGCTCTAAGTGAGTTAACTTTTAAACCATAGCTACAATCCATTTGTGGTTAGATGAACCATTTTTTATAGAAGAAGCACCAAAACTATTTGTTATTGAAAGTATAGTACCTTAGATAACAGAGAAATGCAGTCCCAGGTAGGGACTGAGAATGTTTTAGGATGACAAGAGGCAATAGTAGTGATAACAGGTGATGATTTCAGTGCAGGGAAGAAAGAAAGGGTAGAGAGGGGTTTATGTTGGAGCGTGACATGGGTATTCCCATTTAGCTGTTAGATGAGAGAATAGCTGAGATATGAAATTAGTATGGTTTGGTAGGTTGTGTATGTGAGGGGAGAGAGAGTTCCACAGTTTAGCTAAGGAGTAGGAAATTAGTAGATGGCCAGGAGGTCATATGGGTTTGTGGACCAGAAGGAGATTTTGGTTTGTGGAGCTGAGTGGGCAGTTGGGTATGTAGGGTTTTGAGGATGTAGCGAGAGATGGGAAGTTTGTAGGTTTAAAGATGAGCTTGTGGGCAATGGTGAGTTGTACGTAAATGAGGTAGTTAGGTAGCTCAAGCCAATTGAGGGAGAGGAGGGAGTGGCAGTGGTGGGAAGAGTATTTAGAATTGGTTGCAAATTTGCAGATGTTATGCTAGCAGCATTCAAGTTTGGAACGTAAGCCAAGGTGGAGATTGGTAAACAGAGGGGCATCATACATAAGGGAGGGGAGCAGGAAGGTGGATGCTAGGGTTTGACGAGTAGAGGGACTGAGCAACCGGTTGTGTCTGTAGAGGAGGCCAGTCTTTAGGTGGGTTTTTTGGGTCTACTTTATGAGCTCGAAAGCTGAAAAAACAGAATCCAAATAGCGCAACACGTAAAGAGTGAACTGCGAATACGTCAAACAAAACTGCGAAAGTGGAAATATCAAATTTGCATAGTTGGCCCATCTGCGGTATAGCTCCATAAGGTAAGTGTGCAATAGTTACGGATCTTAGGGTTAGAGAAGGGTTAAGGTAAGTGCATAGGTAGGTAGTGTATGTAAGGTTTTGTGTAGGTAATATATGTAAGGTTTAGTGCAGGGTTTTGTTAAGTGTATGTGTGTGGAATATTTAGTTTGTTTGGGTATAGCTCCGTAGGGGAAGTGTGTGGTAGTTACGGACCTTAGGTTAGGGAGGGGTTAAGGATAGTGCATAGATTGTTGTGTATGTAGGGTTTAGTGTAGGGTTAGCAGTAGGGTTTTGGTGCTTTAATTTAGGGTTAGAAGTAGGGTTTTGGTTAGTGTAAGTATGTAGGTATGTGTTTTTTTCATTGTGTTTGGGTAGGTAGTGTGTTACGGGTGGTGGGTTGGCCAACTACGATGGTTCGAGATTTTAAATTTTGCGCTTTAGTACATTCAACGTATTTGCGGTTTGCTCTTTATGTGTCACGCTATTTGGATTCGGGTTTTTCGCATTTTGAGCACATAAAGTAGACCTGGGGTTTTTTGATTGTGGAGTGGATGTGGGTATCAAATTTTAGTTCTTCATCTATGATGATGGCGCAAAGCTTTGTTGTGGGAACAATTTCAAGGAGGGTGTTGTTCTGGCTCTGTATGGTGAAAGAGGTTTTGTCAGTAATGGGAGTTTTTGGAAGGGGAAAATAACATTAATTTGTTTTTTTTGGCATTAAGAGCCAAGTGGTTGGACTGCATCCAGGATTCTGTTGTGGAGAAGGCTAATTGGGTTTTTGCTAGGAGCTCAGAGGGAGAGATTGTTGAATCATCTGCATATTGGATGACAGGCGATTCTGGGATGGAGTGGTGGAAGTTGTTAATGAATAGGTTAAGGAGTAGAGGGACAAGAACAGGACCTTGAGGGATGCCTGTGGATGTAGGTAGGAAGGGGGAGGTTGAAGTTTTCTATTGGACAGCTTGTTGGGGGTTGGACAGGTCACTGGAAAACCAGGCTATGGTTGTGGGAGAGAGATGTAGGGTGGAGAGTTTGGATATGAGTAGGATGTGAGAGATGGTGTCAAAGGCTTTTGATAGATCTAGGAATTGTCAAGATACAAATCTGCCTAAGTCGCGCTCATGGTTAATGGTTTCCAGAAAGGAAAGAAGAGCAGTCATGGTGCAGTGGCTGGGGAGGAAGCCATGTTTGGTAAGGGATAGTAGGTTGTTTTGGGTATTTGTGCTTGGATGTTGTCTCTAGAATTTTAGAAAGGGGGGGGGGAGGATAGTAATAGGCCTGAAGTTGGTGGTTTCAGAGTTTTTGCCACCTTTGTGGAGGGAGATTATGTAAGCATGGCACCAGATTGAGGGAACGTATGATTCTTGAATGGATCTGTTTATAAGAATTGAGATAGGATAGGCGATGCTATCTGCTGATTGTTTGAGGAAGGTAGGTGGGAAGTTGTCAGGTGCATTGCGACAGGGTTTGAGTTTGAGGAGAAGTCTTTTTATAGTGGTTGTGGAAATGGGAGAAAGGCAGAAAAGGGGGTAGTTGATTAGGATGGAGGTTGTGGTGGGAGGGGCTGGGGCTGGAGGAGGGGATGGAAAGGAGGAGGATAGTTTGGCTATGCAGTCTATGAAGAATGAGTTGAAATGGGTGGCTCTGTCAAGGTCAGAGAGGGAGGGAGGGATTAGGGCAGGGGTTATCTTTCCTACCAGGATGCAAAATGGATTATATGGATTTTGGGATTTGTTGAGTGCAAGGACTGGAGTTTGGAGTGGTGGGCTTTGCGGTCTTTAGTTATAAGCTTTTTTTGTGTAGTTTTGGAGTTGCTTAAATTCTAGGAGGGAGTTGGGGGTTTTTATGTTTTTGATATTGTTTCCATTTTTTGTCCCTATGTTGCATGGCAAGTTTAGTTTCATTTGATAACCATGGGCAGGGATTGGTTTTGATGCATTTGGTTCTAGGGGGGGCTTGTTGGTTGAGGAGGATCAGGAATGAGTGGTTAAAATAGGATACAGCATCATTTAGTGGAAGGGTTTTTAGCGGGGACCAGTCAGTGAGCTTTAAGCATTGTGAGAAAGCTTGAGGGTTGAAAGAGGATACTTTCTTGTGGTTTTATTGTGTGCTTTATTAGTATTTTCAGAGATATGAAACTATGTAGATGGTTACGGATAAAAGCCCACATGCTAGTATAAGTGTTGCAGTTGCCCTTATGTCTTCTTCCCTTGCTCCTTGCTTTTTTTCTTCACATATGCCATGTTGGCCTGTTTTCCAACTATGTAGGCCTTTGTTTAGTTTCTTTGATCAGGTCTGCCTTTGGTATATTTTTATGTCCTTTCAGATGAAGAATGACTTGAACAGAAAAAAAAAGCTTCAAATGTATGCCCAAAAGCAATGTTTTGAACAGTTACATCAGACAACCAGTTGCTAGACTGGAAAGAAACATTTTCAAATATTTCTGCGTGGCTCCTACCTAATTTACTTTTAAGCAGTATGCAGTGAATAGCAGTGTACATCTACATGTCACACATTTTTCTGTTCTCTCTGAGCTCTTTCCTCTCACATGCATTTCCTTTGTTTTAAAATCAGATATTACTTGTTTGCTTACTGATAGCATCTTTTTTATTTTTTATAATACATTCTTATGGCATCTCTTACAAATGCAGAAGCATATGGTAAATAGGACTAAAGCTGCAAGTTACTTAAGCAATACTAAATGGACCTGGTACCACAGTTTACAGTTAGTCTATGACACAAATTCTAGGTGCTATAAGTTCATTATTTGTAATCTGTCAGTTGCATTGTTGCAGATCAGAATGCAACACTGAAGTTCTTCATCATTGCACGTCATAGAATGTTACTGCATAATGCAAAGGAAGGTGAGATTGAACAGCAGGTAATCCCTCTTGCAAGCAAAGTTTTTATGGCCTATTACTTGAAGAATGCAGTGGTATTTTAACATGGTACATTCATTTTCTGCTGCAGTTAAACATGTCCAAGACATAAAATGATAAGCAGAAACCAGGAACCTTAACAAAGAATTTCAGTCCGCAAGTTATTAAGCTTCTTTTTTATTTGCAAAAAAAGAGAAGATAAAATGCATTTATGATCCTCTTTTTATTTTATGCAACATCAACAAGCCTGCTTTTCACTAGGTAGTAGAAAGTAAAATGAGATCAAAAGGGCAGTGTAGCTTAAAATTACATTTCTTTGTGTAATGGGAAATCTCTTTGAGCAGTATGTTAAATATGCTCTCCCGATGCCATTAAATAACAATAGCAATGATACATATTATAATAAGCAGTTACAGAGTGATTTCTTTATGACATTATCTCTGTATTGAAATGCAAAGGATCATGGTATACCAGAAAAAGAATCTCATAAGTAATCTTTAAACTTAATTGCCGCTTTCTTGATTTACATAGCAATAGCTTTTGTAATCAAGAAGCAAAAGGCATCTTATGTATATTTAACATTCTCCTTTGTTAGTTCAGTGATACTTTACATCGCTAGTTAAATAATTGAGTGAAAGTCTATCAAATTGCCCCAGTTATAACAAAGGCATTAATAATGCATTGGTCATGGCATCTTTGTTTGACATGAATTCAGTCTATGATTAGTCAATACATTTTTAAAATGTTGAAGTATTTCATGTTTGTACATTTCAAAACTGCTGGGCACTGTGTATTGCAGAGTTATAGGAAATGCAGTGTATCATGTCACTAGAATACCTGAGCTTCATCCTACAGCTAGCATAATGGTTAGTAATGAAAAACTTAATTACTGCTATTGTTAGCTGGAACAATGCATTATGTAATGTTGAACCTTAAATTAAAGTGAATATTTTAATGCAGCTACATTAATCAGATTAATTCACTGTAATGAAATTATTTTGGATGCTTGATTTATCGATGTACAACCTTGAATAATAAAATAACACTTGCTATTTCAGGTAACAATAAGTATTTGATTTGGTATTACTGACTTTTTTTATTTCTAGGAATGTCATATCTCTAGGTTGTTGAATTAACTATTTTGTTAACAAGTAGACCCAGCAAGGTTTGAACATCTTTTTCTCATGAACAAAGACGATGTTACTTAATAAAAAGTAAAAAAAAAATTACCATGGTAGCAGGGAAGGTCTGGAGTCTGTTAGTGCAGAGAAAAAGCAGGTTAAGGAAAAGTAAAAATAAAATGAAATCTGTCTTAACTGTTACACGATTATGGAAAACATGATGGCAGTTAGAAGTCAAGGAGCTCATCACCAAACACTTAGCCTCTCCTAAACGTAGGCTGTCGCACTTGAACATAGATTGGAACGCATGAAAATAACTTTAACTAGGATCCAACCTTAACCCTAATTAAGTGTAACCTTGACTAATAGATGGGAAATCAGAATTACACCAACACACAAGACAGCACTCCTCACATATGGTGAATGTATAAATAAATAGCACAATTCCTTACTAAGCTAACATAACTTTATTCCACCACATACCAGTGTTGGCTTAATTAGCCTTCATCAGTGGTTCAATACCAAGAAACAATGTTACAACACTTAAATACACACCCCTTACAAATTCTCATTAAATCCAGGAGAAAACAGAGCTCCCAGCCCAATAATCCAACCTTTCTCTTTATTATTTAACATAGTGCACCGGCCTTCTTTATTATCCCTGTTTAACATACAAAAAAGGCTATTCATTCTAAAGGCACACCAAGCAAGTGAACAAATAGGTTCATAGGTTAATAGGTAGGCACTAGGCTATTGGCCCTAGGGCCTATATAAGCCTAGCCAAAGGTACCCTGGCTTTCGCCGCCCAAGAAAATTATCTTCCTGTGCCACTGTTGAGCAGAGCCACAGAAGTGATCCCCGGGATGAATTTCCTATCTCCCATCCAATCATCAAGATTTTTTTTGAACAGTGCTAATGAGAAGCTTTGTTTGATATAGATAGGTAGTTTGTTCCAGAGTATGGGAAGTCTCTGGGTCAGGAATCTATCTCTCCAGCATGTTCTGTTTATTGTGGTGACGAGGTTTAGGTCCCTAGAGCGTGTAGCTCATAGGGATTGGGATTTCTTTAAGTGGAGCATGTCTAAAAGCTCTGGGTTTGACATAGCTTTTTGTGTTAGGCAGAGATCGCCTCTGAGTAGGCGATATGCAACGGAGTAAAGCTGCAGTTTTTTGAGATGGTCTGCATAGAGCATCTCTTTGAGGCCGGTAATCCTCTTTGTGAGGTATTTCTGTGGCCTTTCCAGTTGTTGTAGATGTCTTGTGAGGTACATACTAAAAGGGGCATTGTACTCTATAATGGGTCTAATGAGTGACTAGTAGAGGGGAACAATGATCTCTTTTTTCCTGGATGAGAAACCTTTTGTGATGAGGTGTGCCACGTAGAAGGATTTCCTGACTACTGTGGTGATGTGATCATCAAAGGAGAGACTACTGTCCACCTGTGTCCCAAGGTCTCTTATCACACTTTTGGTGTTAAGAAGACTACCACCTATGTGGTAGTTCATGGGTACTGAGTTTTTACCAAAAGGAATGACAATGCACTTTTTGGCATTGAGCTTGAGGCCATGGCTTTGACACCAGGCATATGTCTCAGCAAGGCCCTTTTGTAGGATGTCCACATCTTTTGGAGTTTTGATTATGGCTCCTAGTTTGCAGTCATCTGTGAACTTCATTAGCCAAAGACCTTCTGTGTTGGCCTGTACTTCAGAGAAGTAGATACCAAACAGGAGAGGACCCAGGACTGAACCCTGTGGTACTCCACTTGTCACTGGTCTGAAGCTGGATTTGGAGTTTGCTACTTTCACAGTGTGGGTTCTGTCAGTGAGCCAGTTGGCAACCCATCTTGTGACATAGGGATTTATACCTAGTTTAGTGAGTTTATCTATAATTCCAGAGTGGGGGATGGTGTCAAAAGCCTTGGCGAGATCTAGATAGGCTGTGTGAACCACCTTACCCTCATCTACGGCTTTGGTGACTGCTTCAAAGAAGTCTATCAGGTTTAGGAGACATGATCTGCCTTTTACAAACCCGAACTGGGTGGGGTCCTGAGTTTGGAGATTACCAATATCATTGTTTATAAGTTCCATGATAATACGCTCCATAGCCTTGCAGACCAGGCTCGTTAGGCTAATTGGGCGGTAGTTTCCGGGGTCTGTGGTGGCTCCCCCTTTGTGGAGTGGGATAACTGTCGCTGTGTGCCATTCAGTGGGCACATAGCCTGAGGTGAGGCTATGACTGAACATGAACTTAGGTGGGGTGCCAGTGCGTTCTGTAGTTCATGTAGAACACAGCCTGGGATGTCGTCAGGTCCCATGGATGCTGAGTTCTTGGCTTTGGATAGTGTGTTTTTTTACCTGTGCAGCCGTGATTACAGGAACTTTGCATTCTTCTGGTATAGAGATGGGCTCTTTAGGGGATGACAGAGGGGTAAAGTTAGCACTGAACCTATCTGCCAGGATGTTGGCAATATCCGTTGGTTCTGTATATTTAGTGCCATTGTGCTGTAACTCAGAGCAGATCTTAGTGTTGCCATTGAGATTCTTGACATAGCTATAGAATGCTTTGTGGTTGTCTTTAGAGTCAGTGGCAATTTTGTTTTCATAACTAGCTTTGGATGATTTTATGAGGGATCTCAGCTTCTTACTGAAGCTGACCAGGGAGTTTCTCCAATCATGGGATTTTACTCTTTTTTGCAACAGTTTCTTTCTTCTGTTGTAGAGTTTGTTTATGGCAGGGGACCACCAGATTGGCTTCCTTTTTTTGGAGGATAGCATCTTGGTTCTGTTAGGGATTGCACGATCCATGCACTCATGTAAGTGCTTATAAAGTGCATTTGTGTAGGATTCAGCAGTCATACCTCTATTGTCCGTCAGCATGGGTGTCGTGAAGTTTGCCACTTCTGTCACCCCTCCCCCCACTGCCCCAGCCATTGAGGTCCTGCTTCTGTGCCCTGCCCCACACCCTCCTTCTAGACATTTAATATTTCTTCTTTTAAATTGTAGCAAACTGTTGGCTTCAAATGTAATAAATTGTTGCTATAGTTTATACCCTGCATTCATGCTGTGGGCCATACTTGATGAGATAGATTTTTTCATCGACAGCTGAGAGTTTCTAAGTACATGGACAATGTTACTAAAAACCATTGAATGAGCTGTTGTTTGTTGTATGGCTTTATGTGGAGGTGTGCCATACAAGCCTACTAAGCAGCTTATTAAAAATAAAGAGGATATATAAAGTTTATTCAGCATATTGGTTGGACTCTTTCAACATTATCTTCAGTTACTTTCAGCTCTCGAATGTGTGGTTTTTGAAAAAATTCACAGGAGCCGGTGTTGGATGGCATTTTGAATGTGGTGGTGATGTTTGCCATCTGGAATGTTTTATTGGAGGAATAAGCTCTCTTCTTGTTCACTGTGATGATATCCTGGAGGGAGTCTGAGTCATGGAAATGAAGCCTGGGTGGAGTAGTACCATCTTGTGTGACATTGCAGGGTCCATATATTATGTTATATTCCAATATATTTATTAAGAAGTTTCAGAATTATTTATTGAGGAAAAGAAGGAAAAAGAAATTAAACAAATTTAAACACTGTTTCTACAGTCTTTTGGGAAAAGTTTTGGATTGTTCCATTTGTGATCTACCCCTTAGAAACCTGGGTGAAATGGTTTGCTCTGGGAAGTGCTGGTGAGTCTGCATATGCTGTATTTTCTAGAGCAAGCAGGTTTTCTACTGCCATTTTTTGTGGATGTTATACAACCGACTTTAATTTAAACAACAACTTTTCATAAAGATTAGTGTTGGCAGCAATGGATTTGGCTCAACTTATTAAAGGGCTGACTGCTGATAAAAATGACACGGACATTTTTGAACAGAATTCTGATAAACAGCATGCAGGTACTGTTTTAAATTCCAGTTCTTGTAATGATTTATTTAAACAATTGTATGCAGCTATGAAGGATTTGAGAACTAATGTATGGTATTACAAACTTTTTAAAGCATATTATATGACAGGTTTTTGTCCTAGGGATTTAAGGGTTCATTTACAGCCCTTTGTAAGGGGGTTGGATGACCAACTTATGAGTGAATGGTAAGAAGCTCAACAGTCTGCATCGATGCCTTCTGTAAAGGTTTTATAGTCATTTCTGGGTGATAAATTGAGGATGGTGCATGAATCACTGAAAATTTTGAGCAACATGTTGAATTTGGCAAGCAGACGGAGATGTTGACAAAAATTTGGTCAATGTGGAATGTGAATTGAAAGTAAAAATGCTTAAGAAATTTTCTAGAGGTTTTAGAGATTATCAGGATGGGAAACAATTTGATAGGAAGAAAGTGATTAAGTTTGTGAATACTAAGGAGCAGCCTTATGTTAAAAAATGCAAGAGAAGTTAGTCTATTTTAAAAAACTCTGATAATACTTCCGGGACTTCGACTGAAGAATTTTTTTCAGCCACTGAGACTGATTTAGAGACTTTACCTTATTCTCCTATCCTAAAAAAAAAATTGATGGTTATCCCTTTAGACCAGTCAGAAGGCCTGGAAGAAAGCATTGGTGCAGGAGGTTCAGCCTTAGAGACACTACTGCAATTAATGATGACCAAGTAATGAAAAATGTGAATGTTCATAATATATCATCCATGTCCTTGTCTTCTGTTGATATTGAATTATTAAATAAAGGTTTGGGTTTTGTTCCATGTTATAATATACCAGAAGACATATTTGCCAATGATGTGTTTTCTTTTTGTAGATTATTAAATCTGAAATTATATTCTTTGGATAGACATGATAAAGAGAGTAGCACTTTTAGGTTTAAGTTCAAGCCCTCCACTTTAACACCCCCGTTAACAAATTTGTGGCCAGCTTTCAGCAACAATTGTTGAAGGAATTGCATAATATGTGTCATGCTTATTCTATCATTAGGAAAAATAACTTAACTAAGATGGAATGACAGGCTATAAAAGATTTGGCTTCCGACAAAGAAGTTGTTATTAATAAGGCTGATAAAGGCGGTACTGTAGTTGTATGGGTCTGGGACATGTAGTATGCAGAAGCCCAAAAACAGTCATCAGACCATCGATATTTTCAAAGAATGTGCCTGGATCCCTCTTCAACATTTAGCGGAGGCTTTTCTCCCCAGGCCTCTGCTGTAAATGGACCTTGCTCAGTCGGACTATCCCGATTAACAAATGAAAAATAAAAATAAATAAATAAAATGGAAATTGACAGCTTTTTAAGGTTAGCAGTAGAGGAGGGTATTATTTTCAGTGAGATATTTCATCAGTTGACAGTACAGGATCCTATGAGACAATATTTGTATCTTTTACCTAAGACTCGTAAAAATTCAAATTGTCCACCTGGCACACCCATTGTTTCTGGTAAGGGGTCTTTGATGGAACCATTATCTGAATTCCTTAAGTATTATTTAAAACCTTTGCTGAAAATGGCAGAATCTAGGATTCAAGATAATACTGAATTTTTGAATATTATTGAACATATGCAATTCGACCATGGTTGATTATTGTGCACATTGGATGTAAAAGCTCTATATACTAACATTCCTCACTGGGCAGTCTTGTTGGCCTTAGAATATTGGTTGAATGAGGCCTTAATTTATAGCCCAGGTTTCAACACATTTTTACTATATTTGACTGAGCATGCTTTAACAAAAATGTATTTTATTTCAGAGAGGATTGTTATTTACAACTGGGTGTGTCATTTGTGCCCATTTATGCTTACCTATTTATGGGTTTTATTAAAGAACAGATCATTATATATTTAGAATCTGTGGACATCTGGAGATGTTATTTGGATGATTCTTTGTTGGTCTGGAGGTCTGATGTCACATATTTGTTGGAGTTTCTGGAATACCTTCATGATGATAAATGGGGTATCCAATTCACTATACATCATGAACTCAAACAGATTACATTCCTAGAAGTCCTAGTTACTGTTGAGGAAGGTTGGACTCTGAGTAGTGACATATTTAGGAAGTTTCCCCAGATAAATACTCTTTTGCAAGTGAGTAGTTGCCACAGCCCACATGTTATAAGAAATCTACCAAAATCTCAGTTTATGAGATTAAAAAGAATTTGTTCTTCCGAATTGGTATATAATACTGAAATGCAGGACATGGTGAGGAGGTTTTTGGGATAGGGGATTTAAGCAATCTGATATACAGAATGTCTGTGATTCTATAAGGCAAGTTGGTGGGGAGCAATTACTACAATACCACCCAAGAAAAGATCTGATAGGGCTTCCTAGGCTTTTCACTAATTTTGGTTGTAACACTAGCTTTTTTATGGACTTGGTTCAAAAATACTGGTACATTCTACTGATGGATGATCGTTTAAAAAACTAATTACCTGGCAGATGTCTTTTTTCTTTTTGAAGGGGCAAGACTTTGGGTGAATAGTTTAATCACTATAAGAAAGGTGACCTAGCTAATCAACCTTTGGGACAGTTGACTTTAAGGGGTGCAGTAGTGAAAGGTTGCCGTCCTTGTGGTCATTGTAGTTTTTGTAAATATGTTCATAATGCTGAGTGCTTTTCATTTTCTAATACATCAAAGGTGTATCAAATTAATATTTTTGGGAATTGTGATACAGATTGCATCATATATCTGGCCACATGCAGTTGTTCTGCAGTTTATGTTGTCAAACTTCACGCTCATTGAAACTCAGGATTTCGGAACAACTTAGTGATGCTAGATGTGCCAGGGGATCCACTGCTTTATATAAACATACTTTACAGCATAAAACTGCAAGGTTTCATTTTGTTATTATTGATAAGATTGTGTTAAACAGGGATAATAAAGGAGGCTGGCACACTATGTTAAGTAATAAAGAGAAAGGTTAGACTGTTAGGCTGGGAGCTTTGTTTCTTCCTGGACTTAATGACAATTTGTAAGAGAACAATCATTTGTAAGGGGTGTGTATTTAAGTCTTGTAACATTGTTTATTGGTATTGAAACACTGATGAATGCTAATTAATGGAGGGTGGCCTAATGGTTAAGGTATTTGCCGTACAAACACAAAGTACAGGGTTTGAATCTCACATGGGACAATTGGCTAGGCTTAAAATGGCAAGGGCAGTTAGCCTAATACTAATCTATGAAACTATGAAGCTGAAACCGGTATGCTGTTGTAGTGGAATAAAGCTATGTTTGCTTAGTAAGGAACTGTGCTATTTATTTATCCATTCACCATAGTGTGAGGAATTCTGACTCTTGTGTTGGTGTATAGCAAGAGTTTTTTGCCGTGCACCTGGCCTTACTTGCATGAACTGTTGGTAGTTTATTAAATCAAAATTTAGCCCCAGGTCTGATCCACATGTCTGTGATAGCCAGAGGCAGACAGTAATGCCCAAACTTACACCCCCCTCCCATAACCTGTAGAAAATTCCTAACATACCTCCTCCTAATAAATGCCCATAATACATAGGAACACAATTGGGTTGGATTGCCTGGCTAAACTTTTATAAAGGGCCTGGTGGTCATTAATCTGGTATATAACTATGAACCTATGATCCTATTTGCTGCCTCAACATTTTGACCTACAGTATGTTGCTGTCCATGGTGTTACTTTAGTAATGGACTGTGACTTATAAAGGCAGAGAAAGGGAGAGATTGAGAGATGTTTACTACATACAAAAGTAAATTTAGTACTGATCTGATGTAGGAATTGAAGACTAGAATGACTTTTACAAGTTTTTTTTTTTCACTAAAACTAAATGCATGCAATGGTTTGGATGCATATGGGGAGAAGGCTGTCTATGTAGTATTTACCCATGTCACTGGTAAATGCTGAAAATAGAAGTGGAATGGAGGAGACTTGAGGGGCATGTCCAGGTACTGTGGTAGACAATGACTTCTGCTTAATGGGTTAAGCAAATGAGGAACCATGCTACAGCTAAGGATGAAAGGTCAAAGGCCATGGCTATTTATGTGCTGTGGTATTGCTCACTATATCAGAGGTCTTTACAAAGTCTAAAAACATTGTCATTTGCTAAGATGTGAATGGATGTGATCATTCAGGGTTAGCATAGCAACTCCTACTCTGTGATTAAGTAGAAGCCATGCTATGGATAGGAGGATGGTGACAGTTTTATGACTGAGACAAATGAGTTGCTGAATGGCATTCAGAAAGTAACTATCATTAATGAAATCAAGGAAAAGGGAATTAATGCCATTCTCAAGTATTACTGACAAAGAACAAAACAAGAGGACCAGTTCATCATTTGTTAATGCAACTGATCTCCCATCTTCCACATTATGAAGGAGAATAGTCTTCTCACTCTACATATACATTGCAATCAGTTGAGAAAAATAGTAGCTAGGTCATAGACAGAATGAGCAGCTAATTGCAAGAATTGTGGGAGATATAATTTGATTCAGAATAACATGGGTTTAGATGCATATAATGGCAAAATTTATGAGATGCTCTTGTGAATCTTGGGATCGTTTTTAAAATGTGGATGAGAATTTAAGTATTTAGTGGACATGCAGAGCTGAGTGGGAAGAAACAGGAAGAAGTTCTGTGATGAATAATGTGAGACTTGATTAGCAATATAAAAATACAAAGAAACTGGTAATCCAATGCGGTCTGAAGTTCTTCTGACTAGAATATTTTTTTTCTTTTTAAAAGGTATATGTGATTTGCAGAATAATCCCTACAAATGCAAGTACTGTTCCTATTTCTTTTCAAAATGTATTTGCTTTGTGATATTTCAGGCTTCTCTGAAATTTTGAAAATCTATGTGAGATGGGCCGTGTATTTCTTCTAATGTTTGTGTCATTTCAACATCTTGCATTTAATGAATATTACCTAAGAGAGTGACCAAGACTTGACATGTCTGTGGTGAACTGTATCACATTTCGGCAAGATATTTAGGAAGGGATTATTAAAGAATTGCACTACCATTTCTAGGATAATAATTAGTAGATGTGACCAATCAGTGACAAGTACATAAAAAAAGGAGTGCATTAAATATTTTTATCGAACAGTTCAAGGACAACTGGTGCACATTCTTGAAATATTTACACAGGGTAAAAGTAATAAAATTACACTGATAAAATATCATTTATAATGACTGCAGAAATGGTCTTGTTAGAAATGATGAACATGTCTTAGTCCCAAATGTTGCTATATGCAGACATTTTTTTGAGGTTATGATCATTTTGAACCTAGCAGGTCAGTGTAATGTTATAGTAGTAAAAAAAAAAAAAAAAAAAAAGACTGAGACAGATACAAAACCACTGACAAGCTATGTAGAAAAAAGGAACAGATGACAACTTAGTTTTGCAGCATTGCAATGATCATAAAAATACTTATATTTTCTTTTTTTCCTTCGTAGCCTGTTTTATTTACTGAATATTTGCTGAACACTAATGTTTATGTAGTCAAAAAGGAAAGAAAATTAGACTTATTCAGTGTAATTTGATACCAAGCACTGGATAATAACAGAAAAGAAAAAGTTTAAAATTAAAAATAAATGAGCTCATTTCAGGCCATTACCAGTTCAATCTCCCACTCTCAATTTTTTTCATTGCATTTTATCAAAATAACTTGCTTAGATAGCATCTACGGTATTGCTTGTATCACAGCTACTTGAGAATTAATGTTTGAAGTTATTGGTTGCCTGTTTTTGCTTGCTTCATATAGGGGTCAATAGTGTGTGTTCAGCTGCTCCTGCAGTATTGATTTTCTGCAAGACAGCAGCCTGCCAGAGAAGCAGTACAAAAGTATTTCGCTTTAATATGGAGTGACCAGTAACAGGAAGGCACAGTGACCTTGGAATAAGACTAGTTAAAAAAGATGCATTGAAGGGCATACAGTTGCCCTGTTGTTAAAAACACTTTTCTGAGCATTCTTTTCTTAACTTGCTTGTAATCTTCATAATTTTGAGTGCATGATTTATGAGCTGATACTTATTCAAGCTGTGAGTTTCAAGCTGATTTGCCATGTATTTGTAAAATGAAATGAGATTTTCCAAGAATATGAAATAGATCCATTTAGCAATGCAGACAGTTTATAGAAATGACATAAGTTCATGTTAATACATTTTATAAAAACTGCAAAGTTTGGTAAACCTCATTGTAAATTGCAACATAACAGACATGCTCAAGTGAATAACATTTATTTGCACTGTACATAGCATGTCAGTTGTAATAAAAGCGTTTGCAGATCACATTAGTTGTACCTTTATAAAGCGGTAACTACTTGACCATCGTCCCCACTACATGCAGTTGCATTTTTCTCTTTATCGCATGAGCTCTTATCAGACTGCGATTACCCTTTCATTATTCTGTACCACATGAGTTTTTTATCAGAGATATCTAGTAGCTTTAATTTAATTCCAATACAATGTTTTTTTTTCAGTCCTGGGTGCAGAATGACCTAGATAAGAGCTGGGAGAGAAAAAAGACCACATGATCTGATGCAATGCTGACCGGAGAGTACTGCTTGGCAAGATGTTGCCTGTATGTGATGCTTCCTTGTCTGGTACAGGTAAGGAAACCAAGGCATGCATCACTGTCAGCTTAGGGTACATCAGTAATATATATAACCATGTTATGGATTTAAATGCTACTGAACAGGTGAGTCAGTTATTTTGCATAGTGTATTATGTGTTGTTACATGAATCCAGAACCATAACTGTCATGTACTATTAAATTCTGTCTGCATGATATATTGCTAAATGTCTAAAATGCTGTTCATTTGTGCAGCAGTGCTTTAATGTCTTAGACAAGGTGTTCTTAAGCAAATTAGTTAGCCTTATGGCTAGTGTTAGAGTGGTAACAAAAGTAAGATAGCAACTGCATGGATTGCATTTATTCATGTTACTTACTGGACTAGTAGTACCTACCAAATTGTAACACAGTGGGGAAAGAAACATTCTTTTCCCACTATTTCGCAATGTCATTCAAAAATACAGTAAAAGCAGTAACATACCACTTAATCAAAAAAATTTGACATAAAAAGATGAAGAAAGATGTTCTACTCATCTTCATGTGTGCGCTGTACGCTTCGCACATCTGTAAAATCTGGAACTCTTCCCTCCTAACACTCAGGCGAATCGAACACATTGCAACCCTCAAAACAGAACATGGACTCCTGGCACTACTCATTCTCACACTGTGGCTAACTCACTTGGTTCCACCCTATTATACCTACCTACTGACTATCTAATATATTCCGTACTCTCCACCCTCACTTATTAGTCTCTCTGTTTTATTCCACTCTTATTATTCAAATCCACCCTTTTCAAAGACCCTTCTCTCACCACAGTAATGTCCTCCACACCTCCCATAAACCTAAATGCATATTTAATCCATCATCCGTGTTAACTCAAAACTGACCACGTGTCACCTACTCACAAACTATGCCATCCTATTCTTGACTAAGATGTAACCTATAGTATAGTTAGGATGGGGTGAAACGCTAAACTGCTCTGGGCACAAAGGATGCTGTTAGCTGATCCTGATCTCTCTCTAAAGCAAAACAAGCTTTTAAAAGCTGGTATTGCATTTGAGGTCAAATTTAAGCACTGCAGCACTTAAAGTGAGGTCCAAACTGTAGTAGCTTGTGACAGTTTAAGAGTTAAAAAAATGAAACCTGAGTGCTATAATACTCTTTGCAGATAGAATATAAACTGTAGCATCCATTTGCTACATTTGTGGCAAACAGTTTACTACAATTTAAAAGAAGATTATTTTTTTTTTTAACTAAAACACAAATGCAGTAGTACTCTATGCAGGCAGGGTATAAACTATAGCAGCTATTTACTACATTTGAAGCCAGTGGTTTGCTACAATTTAAATGAAGACATTGTTTTTAATAAAATGTCTAGAAGGAGGGTTTGGGGCAGGGCACAGAAACAGGACCTGAATGGCTGGGGCAGTGGGGAAGAATGTCGTGCATCTGTTCACTCGGTTGGTGTGCCAGTAGAATGAATAGCCTTTTTTTTTGTTTGGTCTTCAATGAAAGGGGAGCATGGATCTAGCTGTAATAAGCTGATCAAACATTGTAGTGAACATCTTATTACAGCGATGTGCTTTTTTTTCTTCAATGAATGTAGGGGATGTTGATTTAAGTATAATAATCCGATCTCTAGCAATCAGCTAATTAAGGTGAGGTGCTGAGTAGGTGGGGTGTTGGTTTTTGGTACCAACACAGGTCACTGGTTGAGCCAGCTATGCTTCTAGATGTAATAAATATCCAACATACTTGTCTGCATAGAACAGATTAACCAGCATAATTTACTGCATGTATATATTTACTGTACACGTTATTTATATGCCTTTAATCAAATGTGCATTAACATGTATCTGCATTATAAAATCCATACAAAACATGTATATTTGCATTGTAATCTCTGTACTAAACTATGTAATCTTAAGTGTTCCTGAAACAGTGCACAATTGTAGCCTGTCATTATGTTTAAGAAAAAATGTAATTGTAATCTTAACTTGTATGAAATGGAGCTTTTCTCCCCAGGACTCCACTGAAAAGGGGCACATTTCTTCCCAGTGGAATGTCCTGGTTAACGAATGCAACAAATGCATTATATTTATATATATATTTATATATATATATATATATATATATATATATATATGAGGGAAGTTGGAGGAGGAAGATGAGAAGAGTGTGTAGGGAGCAGATAAGGGAATTGACAACAATATATAACACAGAAGACAGAGAAGAACAATATGTTAAGCTGATAAGTGAGGGGGCAGATGGGGGGAGGGGGAGTCAGATGTACAGATGAGGCCAGACAAAAAGGGGATCATAATGAGCTTCTCACAGCCAGTACCACCCTGATCAAGAGAGCCTCACTATGTGCCCTGCCCTGCTCTGATATTCCTGGGAGGGGAGACCCTGTTGTCAAGTGGGTCAATGTCTCTGGTGGCTCAATCGTCAGAGATAACCAAGGCATGAGTCTTGCACCATCTGAAGAAGACATTCTCATGAGCCTCACTGGCATACCACCACCCTCTCCATTGTAGCCTCTATTAGGTCCTGAAGCTCATATTATTTGCTAATAAGGCTGCCAGTGCCATGCCATGCAGTGCCCACAAGTGTGAAGCCACCACTCCCACCTCGTGGAGCATTTCCCAGAAGGACACAGGATGGTGGTGATCAGTTCTGCACCAGGATCAACTGCTGTCAAGGTGTCCCATGTTCACTTGGATCTACAAAAGGAAAAAAGAGAGAGCGAAAGAGACTGAGACTCATACGTGTTTTATAGATAATGCCTTTATTTCACAGATAATGAGAACAGTGATATTTTTATTCAGTATTTTTAAGTCCCAGATGTAAATGTGTGATAATTATCATAGTAGTAAATACTAAGCACATGTTCATTTTGAGGTCTGTTTGCATTGCAAGATGTTAAATCTTTGTAATACGCTATTTCATTAAACATGCCTGAATAACTATATGCATTTCTGGACAATATAACTGACACCATTACATATACTTTGCTGTGCTGTATTTAATACACTTGTAATATAACATTTTCATCACCCTCATTGCACAAGATAATGCTAAACCATACTTATGAGGTCAGGGAAGCAGCCTAGCCTGTCTTCTGAGGTATAGACTGTGGTTCATGGAGATCTCACTTGGGGCTCTGTAAATAAGACAAAAATGAAGAGATTGCTTAGAATGAGTATTGTGTATGCAGTGTATTTCACATTGTTACCTGCAGCTGTTATACTTTGAAATGGCTGAACTCCTCTCCATTCTTGTTCCCCAAGGGTCCATATTGGGCCCATTACTTTTCAGCATTTTTATCAACAACTTCCACTCTAGTCTCACTCAACCCACAGCCATCCAATACACAGATGACTCTACTATCATCTTTATTGCCAACTCCCCACAAGGACTTCAGAAACTTACCCAAGCAGCCCTCAGTTCCACTGAATTATGGATGTCTAAACCATTTAGCATTAAACCCCCAAAAAACTAAGCTAGTATTATTCCCCCCTAAAAAACCCAACTCCATTCACAAGGACACTTTTTCATTCACTCCCTTGACAACGCTTCTATTGAGGTTGTCACTCATACCAAACTTCTAGGTGTCACCATTGATGAACACCTAACCTTCGACATGCACATTTACAACAACATTAAAAAAGCACTCCAGAAACTGGGCATGCTATATCATCACAAAACTTACCTCAGCTCCTCTCTTTACCAACATTCATATCAGTCTAAAATCCAAACAGCAAACATGGTATAATAAAATTGCAAGGTTTGTCACAAATGGACAACACCTATCCCACCACTGCACCTCTCTTCAACTACTGAACTGACTAGAACTACTTCATCACCTCACTTATATTCAACTAACTACTGCCCATAAACTAATTCCTAACCCGTCTAGCTGCCCAGCCCTTTCAAATATATTTAAACTATACCACCCGAATAGACCCAATGCTGCTACAAGTACAGAAACCCAACCTTACCGCTGGCCACTGGCTCAACTCCTTTTCCACTGCTAAGCTATGGAATTCTCTCCCACCCTCACTTAGATCTACTAGCAATACCCATATCTATAACAAGTCTCTGAAACTTTACCTCTCCTCCCACTGGCTATGTTCTTGAGCTAACTCCTCTCAACCCATTACCTGAGTTTTATCTCTCCCTCCTCCCACTGGCTATGTTCTTGTGCTAACTCAATCCATTACCTGACTTTTATCTCTCCCTCCTCCCACTGGCTATGTTCTTGTGCTAACTCCTCTCAACCCATTACCTGACTTTTATCTCCCCCTGTTCTACACCCACCTTTGCTTTCCTCTTCCCTTTCCACCACCTATACCATCTCCTTAACAGCTAACCCTCTACTGTACCCTCACACAAATGCATTGTCAGTTGATATTTTAGCACTGTTACAGTGCCTCAGTGCCTCTTCCTGTATCAGCAATCACGTTGTAGAGATTTATTCAAGTACATTCCCTTTTATTTCTTTACCCAAACTCCTAGGCAGTTTAATGTGTTATTATTGATATATGTGTTTTTTCTACGAAACTGTATATATCACATTGTTACTTGAGCTTTATCAGTTTAAATCTGACATAACTGTTATTTTGTATTTTCATCACATTGTATGTATTGTACTGTTAGCTGTGCTTTATGAAATTATATTTATGTACCTCTGTGGAACTTTTGCACTGTAACTTGTGCTTTATCAAATTGTATGTATGTATATCTGTGGAGCTTTTCTCCCTGGGCCTCCACTGAAAATGGGCACTTTATGGCCGAGTGGACCTTCCCAGTAAACCAATGCAATAAATAAATAAATAAAACTGTAATCAGTGTAATCATTCCCATTATATTTCTTAGTAGACTGAGTACACAGATATACAGTTTTGATCTTTAACACAGTTCCCCCATTTTTGCCTCCCTAATTCATGTGTCAGCAAGAGAAATCTGTAACCCTGTAACTGTAAATAAGCTGCTAATGCATTGGATGTTTGAAAATATTTATGTTTGTTGTCTTCCTTGTAAGAAACCAAGCTATCAATCCTGAAATATGCATTCCTTTAGAAAGATAGAAGGAATGCATTGCAACTGAAATAAAACTGTTAAAGGCTGTCCTCAGATTCTGCAGTGGACACCTTCAGGTATATCACATACTTTTGCTGGTGGAAGCTGACTGAGGTATCCATTCAGTTCTTGTTGAAAAACTTTGCTATTGTTTCAGAAAGGACAGAGTCTTGTAGGAATTTCTGTGACTAAAAGCAACTTTCTAGTGTTATCAGTAATCTGAAGTGACTTTTTCCCATTGATGTAATTTCTGATTTTACATTTGTAATACTGACAATGGTGCCATCTGTAGGTAGGTACACCTGCAAAAATATGGCATTGATCACAGGGACACGCAGTGCAGCTGGTATTGCAGCAAACCTTATGATCAATACGTAGTCCAATAATTCCATCCTTTACCCTCTCACCTCAAGTGTGGGGTGCCTTGCATGTATCATTTGCAAAACTTGAGAAAGGTTCTGGAAATCCCCAGTACATTATCAATACCGTGCTGTCTGTCTTACAGGAAGCTACTGTTATAACCTTTCTTAGTTCTACACATAACTTATAAGTTGACTAAGGACAGTTCTGAGTGAAAATTTCATCATATGAACATAGTTATTAAGATGGTAATGTAGCAATACATGGGTCTATATTATAACATCGAAGTTGCAAAACTTTGAATGTTATAATATTGAACCCACTACATCGAAGGATGAAAAAAGTGAAGCCGCAGAACATTGAATTCTTACCTATGGCAAGATTTCGGTGGGCCGTTTTGTGGCTTCACTGTTTCCTCCACTGTGGTGCGATAGTTGTGGACCTAAAAGTTAGGGTGTGGGTTAAGGTAAGTGGATAGGTAGGAATGTATGTATGGTTTAGTGTAGGGTTAGAAGTAGGATTTTGTTAAGTGTATGTGTGTGTGTATTAGTTTGTTTGTGTATAGTTCCGTAGGGTAAGTGTGCGATAGTTACGGACCTTAGGGTTAGGGTGTGGGTTAAGGTTAGTGGATAGATAGGTATGTATGTATGGTTTAGTGTAGGGTTAGAAGTAGGGTTTTGTTAAGTGTATGTGTGTGGTTTATTTATTTTGGTGTGCTTGTATTGTGTGTATGTTTCTCGAACAGCAATTTTTTTCCCTGGGAAAAAATTTGCTATTCTGTGTGATCGATGTTATCATATTTTGAAATTCCAATTTCGAGCTTATGGTGTTCAATATTTTGGAATTTCGAATATATGTTATAGACCCCAACACACAACCACAACAGTTAATTTATTTTTATTCATTTATTTATTTTACAATATGATAAATAGGTAAGTGATCTGGTCTACTGATCCTTTTAGTCATGACCTGGGTACAAAAGTATGATAGTAAAGTACAATTAACAAAGATCTGTAATACTGACATAGTGTAATTGAAAGACAGAATCAGATAATTGCAATTAGAAGCACTGACATACTATACTCTGCAGGAATAATAGGTACACTTATTTGTGTTGAGTTATAATAGTTATAGGACTTATACAATATGTACACAGCAGGAAAATTTCCTTCCAAGCATTTCTAAGTGGGTAACACTGCTAACACTAGATGCTATAAGCAATACCTCCATGACGCTGGCAAATAATCAGCATTTCCTTTTCATGTTGCCTCTGCCTCTCATTTTCCTCTGCTTTGAAACACTGCAGTCTCTCTGCTGATTCTGCTTCAACCTCCAAACACCACAGTCTCTCTGTTGATTCTAATTCCAAATGGTTGTACTCCAGTTCAAGTCTCTTTAACTCCAGATGGATTTTTAAGTCCTCTGAGGAAAAGTTGAACTGTCCATTTTCTGAGAGCTGTACATCCCCAATGCCAGTCTGGTTGTCTTCCTTATTGCTTGTCTGTAATATACAGCTGTGATTAAGACTGCAATAATTTCTGCTTTAGTCAGGTTTACATGCCCCAGGATTTTGTCTTGGCACATTTCAGCCAACTGGCTCCTTGTCAGCTTGCCATACTCCTCTGCTGACATCCTTGCCTGCTCTCCCTGACTGACTAAGCTAACAAAAAATAAATAGAACTATTGTGATATGAAACTCTGAATGTTCACTGTGTGGCTGTTTGAGAGTTCACCGTGTGGCTGTTTGAGAGTACAAATATCTTCTTTAGTGACCACTGTTTACAGGCTACAGGAATTCAATATCCACACCACTGAATCCCAGAAAGTGATGTGGTGATCCCACCATTGCCAAACAATAAATGTGATGCCCCAGCACTGGCCCAGTAATCAAGGACCTTCAGTCCTCACCACTGGCAGCAGTGGGGGATGTACACCGAGAGGATGACAAGGTACACACCCAGTATTACCAGATGCCACTCTCTGCATCAAGTGCAGTTTCCACACAGAGACCACAGTCGGTCTGGGGCTGGTTTCTCCAGATCCCAAATAAGACTCACCACTGGCACAGCTATAGAGTTGAGATCTCAGCTGAGTGGCCAAGCCAATACCTCCAGCACAATCTCTGTCCAACCAGTGTTTTGTGTCCCTGCCCAAGTAGGTGACACACATACTCTTTGAGGTATGATTTACTCACACACACACACACACACACACACACACACACACACACACACACACACACACACACACACCTACACCTGAGAAAGGCTGGCACAGGTTTACTAGCTATGCTCCATTTGCCCAGACTATAAGGTAGTTATCACTGCCACCAGCCAGCTCCTTATCGGCTACTTTAAGGCCCTTAAAAAAGTGTGTCCAATCTTACTGTGTAATGTTACTATTAATACAAATGGTAGTTTGACCAAGAGCAAGGCTATTAGGAGTGGCCCACAGTGTCACCAAATAAATATGCACGTACTCTCAGAACTTAAATATCTCTAGACAGATCAGCCACAATGAAATGTTTAAATATATTTAATAATAAATAATAAAAGAACAAGACAATACTAAATATATATGTACAGAGTTCAAAATCATAGGAAATATTTAAAACAAAATTGCAGGACAGTCTCAAATAAATGAAGAAAAATATCTAAACTAAGCTTTGCTATATTCCAGACTATATCTAAGAGAGTTACTGTTAGCTAGAAACAAACTTACAGGGCAAGGCAGATGTGGTGAATGGATCTTCTCTAGTTGTTGTCATTAGGTCAAAGACAGAATACAGAATTCTGTGTCTCTCTGAGAGTTCTCAAATGAATGTGTCAAATATTACTGCTGGGATAGCTTGCAGAATTACATCACTTTTTTGTCATCTGACTTCTAGTCTCCAGGCCCAAAATAACCATTGATGGCAGATGGTAGCATTTAGCATCTACCTGTAAAAAATACATAAACAAGCGCTTTTCCTCAGATCTTTGGAAAATGCTGAAAGTTGTAAAACAATAAAACACTTCCAAGACAATACAGAAAGCCTCTCAGCACAGGCATTGTGTCTGTAGCTGCCAAAAAGTAATTTAATTTCAGCTATTTTTCTGAAGTTTTGCTGGACTGAAGTTAACCTCCTGTGTTCCAGTTTCCACTGCTAAAATATATACATTTAAACAGTTACAATAGTGCATGTACATTTCTATTCTCTTCCAGCAGGGCACACCGTGGATACATCTTTAAGTTCAGTACTTTATAAAATATCTTTTCAACACACGTCTGTACAAACCTAGCTTGATATATTCATGACATACAACTCTAATACATTTGTGACACAAGCATCTTACATGAAACTTGTTGATATTCACAAATGACACATAACCATTTTCAAAATTCCAGACAGCTGGGCTGGCAGTATCTCCCTTTGTCACACTTCTGTATAAATCATGTTGATATTCACAAATGACATATAATTATTTACAAAATTCCAGCTAACTGGGCTGGCAGTATCTCCTTTTGTCACACTATAAACAATCATCTCCAAGATAAAGACATTTGCAGCTCAACAATTATGCACATGTACTATGTGCTGCTATGCTAAAAGAAAGAGATATTGAACACAGCCTCTGGAACTTTTTATCTTTTTATGGGCAAGAAAAGCATTATTATGATTATAGCAGTTTGCATTATAAATATAGCTCCTGTGCAGCTGTCTAACGCTCACTAGCAAGTTATTGAGCATCAAATTCTAACACGCATTAAAATCTCACTATTTTCAGGATTTGTAGTCAGTGTCACATGGTAAACCGTGGCAAAACTTACACATGCAATGAATGCAGTTAGACCCAGTACAAATGATTAGTTTTGTTAGTATCAAGTATTCAGCAGTTAACACACACATCTTGATTGTGGGAAAAATCAGAAGACTGGAATTTCTTTCCCACAACTCATGTTTGTATTCATAATTTAGCAGTGACAATTCATTATAGCATAATAGGGTTCTGTCCTAAATCTGTGCTGGCTCCTTTGCCTTACCTGTGCTTACTGCACATTTCCATTAGAGAGATATGCACCAAGAAAACAGTAGTTTTCCGACTTATTGAAATATGTGGGGTTTATCCCAATTCAAGCAACATGTAATATTGTATTGTACTGGGAAATATAGGAAAGGGTCGCAGGATTGAGTGAATAACTCAAGTAGCCTTTACACAAATCAGAAAGGTCAAGAACTAGTTTTATAAATAAACTGCCTCAAGTGTATATTTTATATATTCTAACTACTTTCTAGACATGCCCCGAGATTCATTAACAATCATGAAGGTACCATGCTAGGCCTACATGATGCAAGCGTGATAGGGCAATGAGCAGCAGAGCAAGCATGAACACAGAATGTAAACAAAATGGCTTGCATAGATGTAAAGCTCAGATATGAACACATGCTGTAGCCCAGAAATATTAAGGGCAAGTACAGTGAAAGAATACTGAAGGAGGAGAAGTGAAATGAGGGAATTATACACAATGAATTATGTAGTATAAAACAATTATTATTTAATATGAAAGGGAAATGGGTAAGGTGTACTCGTATACTGTGGGCAAATGAGCTGAAGTGTCAAAGACGGATTTATAACATAAATCCTGCAATACTGATGTTGTGATAATCGATACCATTGACGATACCAGAGTTATGCAAATAAATAAATACAGACATTCTAAGAAAAGATGGGATAGGGATATGAAGTAGCAATGTAACAAAGGGAGCAAAAATGTCATATACATGTCAATAAAATGCTGAGTTGAGATAATAATAAGGACAGAAGATAGGCAATGGGATGAATGTATAGATGGCAGTTATTGCATATGAGCTGTAAATAACATGGAATTAATGTATGCAAGCAAACACCACTGCTGTATCCTCTGCCTCAGCATATATACACAAGAACAAAAGGACCTTACAGCTGTAATATGAGGTACATCAGCAACAGACATGCTTTTGCAAAGAAATGTCAGTGGCACCCATAGGAAAGGGATTTATCACCTATGAGAGACTACAGACGTTCCTCACCAGGAGAATCCAGGGCTTCAAAAATCTACCATACACAGATAGGCTAAAAGCCCTATTCCGTACTCAATTTCATACAGACTCCTCAGAGGTGACCTCTTTCTGGCATACAAGACTATCTCGGACCCTGCCTTGATGGGACTGCTGCATATCCGCAAGTCAAGCTCCACTCCAGTAACTCGCATACACGGCCTCAACCTGGTCTGTGACATCAATAGGACTTGTTGGTGAGACAAATTTGTGTCCCAGAGACTCCCTCATCTGTGGATTAGACTCCCTGTCCATGCCAAGCAGCGTACTTCTTTACCCCTTTTTAAGCACAACCTGGATAACTGGATGGGAAACAGAAAATACATCCATGGGATTCCACCCCTGTCCCTGCTGGACAGGGGTATCGGGTGCTGACTTGTGTAAACATATGCTAAACTCTTGGCTAGGCTTATAAGGGCCTCAGGGCCAATAGCCTAGTAACTTCCTATGATCCTATGGTAATCTGATAGCATGTAACATACATAGGTTACAAATGCCAACACAAATCAGATGACATGCCATGATTTCAAGTTTTTCATTGCCGATTTGCAAATATCTCAGACATTTTTATACTGGGGATGCTCACATGGAATTACAGGTAACAGTATCATAACAGCAATTCAACAGCAGCTGCACACAAGAAAATGCTGTAAGACAGGACCAATCCCAGCACTGAGTGGTCTGGCAGCATGTCATACAACAATAAATGTTTATGGAATCCCTCATCTGCCATTAAGCTGTATAGTGTGATGAAAACAATTGCAATAATAACGACAAGTCTGGATGAAGACATGCAATACAGATTATCATGGGAATAGGTAATACCTAATGAATGACATACCAAACATTTACATCATGTCATTTTTGAAAACATACCAGGACAGATATCAGAGAGAGATGCATAACAATCATGAATGCCATAGAAATATGTATATTGGTCATGTCATGAAGGACCCCCTTGAAGGGCTTAAAGCACTTTCCTATCATAAGGGATATGGATGCCCTGCCTTGAAGGACAAAACCTGAAAAAGCTTGCACTCTGAATGTGCCATAACTATTTTCTCTGTATAAGCCACTGCTGTCTGACAGACAGATGTTACCAGATTCAAACCCCTGTGTATTGTACCTGGATCTCTACAGACCTCTGCACTGACTGCATGTGACACATCAGATAGCAATGGAGGCTGTCACAAATAACTGAATAGAATGTGTGCATTAAGAAAGGAGTTATGAATATAATATGAATAATCTGATTAAGTCAGAATGCTGGAAGGGAGCTACACGTTACTGTTCACACAACAGTCAGCAGTACTGTACCAATGCTTCTTTGGCAATTAAACTGTTTCCTTCATGTAGTAATTACACTGTCCCAGAAATGAACCACAGTCTTTCTGTGTAGGTGTGCTGTATAAGCCAGTACTCAATGCATGTGTCACAGACTTGGTCACAGCATGACATGCCCAAATAACCATTTCACTGCCATGCAATCGCAACCTGTGATGATATATCATTGTCCAAAAAAAAATGGATAAGATTACCAGATACAATGGTGTTTATGTAATGTCAGTACATTCATATAATGTTGCCATTTCAGGAATTGAACAGCGAGCTGTATGACTCTATCGACTAATGACATGGATGAACCATAAGTGCCACAGTGGCAGTGTTAGCACAACTGTGACAATCCACCTATGCTAACTTATTACATCTGATGTATGTGTTTTAAACAATCTCTTTGAGATAAGAGGGATGGCGGAGGCCTCTCCCACTGTAAATGGACACATTGTAACTGTGGTGGATGCCATTCATGCATTACAATATAAACCCACATAATGTTAACAGACACTGAAAGTGGATGTTGAACACCTGAGCATTTGACAGCAGAAAATACATGATATTGTAGAGAATGAATGATCCACAGCAGAGCTGTCACTACAACTGTGAGTTATAGGATGGTGCAGTGGTGCAGTGGTAGCATTGTCACCTCAAAGAAAGAGGTTCTCTGGTTTTATTCTTGACTGGAGTGCCTTCTGTGCAGAGTCTGCATGTCCTCCCTGCGTTCGTGTGGGCTTTCTCTGGGTACTCCAGTGTCCTCCCACATTGCAAAGGCATGCATCTGGAGTGTTTCTTCCTTGTCCTCCGCTGAAAATTGGCTTCGTTCCAAGTTGGACTTTCCCAGAAAACAAATGTTAAATAAAATAATAAATAAATAAATATGTCAGTATGTAAAGGCATTACATCATGTTATTGCTGTGATGGATATGTGTGCCTGTAATTGCTGTATTAAGGCAACAACCTACAGAATGTCGTCTCATTCCCTTGTGCCAGAGGATAATGCTTCCTACATATTTTATGTAAGGAAAATGTAATCACATGTCATCATTACTCTGAGTAAAAGCATTGTTGTATGAGAAATTATCATACCTTTTGTAAAAGTAATCAACATCTATATGTTCCATTTCTGATAAACCTATTACTAGTGGTGTCCGCAGGGCTTAGTGTCGAGACCCTTCCTATATATTCTTCTCTGAGACTAAATGCTATAAAATGTGTAATCATACCCTTTGATAAATCAGATATCCCTGCAAATTATAATGTTGATAGTGCAACCCTAAAAGTAGACCCAGTGGCGAGGGACCTCAGAACACAGATAAATAATAATCTAAATTTTGACCACCAGGTAGCTACAATAATGAGGAAATCCTTCTGTATGGCTCAACTTATAAGTAAAGGTATGACATCAAGATCAAAGGACGTCATAGTGCCATTGTACTCGGCCCTTACCAAGCCCACAATCTAGTACGGTGCTCCCTTCTGCATGTACCTAACCAGGCACTTACACCAACTGGAGCAGCTCCAAAGGTTTCTCACTAAAAAAATACAAAGCATAAGACACAACCTATGTGCACTGACTAAAGGTCCTGCCCCTTTACTGTCTCATATGGCTTATTGAGAGGGGACTTATGCCTGACCTACAAGGCATCCTCTGATCCAGCCCTGATGAAAATGTTACATATTCATAAGAACAATTATACAATGGTTGCACATTCCATGGGCCTGAACATAATTTGTGACTCTAACACAACTTCCCGGAGTGAAAGATTTGTATCCCAAAGGCTACCTCATCTATGGAATAAACTTTCCATCTTCATAAAACAAAGCTAGCCCCTCACTCTCTTTGAAAAGAATTTGGATAAATGGATGGGGAACTGTAAATTTGCTCCTTTAGTACTGCTCATTTTCCCTATGGATAGAGGCAGTCTGTAAAATGACTCAGGGCTCCAACACCCAAAGACCGACTACCCTGATACTATCCCATCCCATATCTGTGGAATTAAGATATAATATTGTCATATCCTTGGTGCTGTTGGCTAGGCTTGTTAAGGCTCTTGTGCCATTAGCCTAGTAATCACCTATGAACCTGTGTGGACACAGCAGATGTGTTTGACAATAGTGTTAGCAACAGGTACAGTCACTATAAGACTGACACAGTGTAGTCTGAGTACTAATGGCAGGATTTGAACTAACTACCCAAGATCACAAGCTAAAGCTTAGTGCCTGAACTGCAAGCACCACACAACATGTCAAGGCAATTCTGCCGCAGTGCACATTTAAATGGATGACTTTATTTATTAACTGGATGTTTATGGTAAACAGTGATCAAAGTACATAATAATACTGTACAGCTACACGTCATATATATGTTTGAACAGTAGTATACACATTTTGAGGGTGAAAGTCACACCCACAGCTGCCTTCAAACATTCTACATCTCTAGTTAAACAAAATGCAAAACACCATAACAAAGTCATGCAACACAGGAGAATTTACACTCCAACTATGAGATACTGCAGTTATGGTAGGATTACATAATCACTGTATGGCCAAAATGTGGTTTTCCCTGGGGATGCTAGGATATGCTAATGCAACAGTGTGCCACTGTAAATCTATCTCATAAGTACAAGTGTACATACAGATGGCTGTGATGTGGCTAATCATATATGGCAATAATCACAGTTACACTACTTAAACAGTGATGGACTCAACCCCCCTACCTATCCACTTATGCCACCTACACAGCACATTATCAGCAGCCAGCACCACAGGAGAATGCTGAGTACAGATGAACTATACAGCATCTAGAAACGGATGACATCAGCAGTGCATTGCCAAGGAGATGTGTCTGTTAAAATAACTTTTACAGCCATCAGGGGTTGTAAAAGCTGCCACTGCAATATGAGTAAACCAATACTGAATTCATCTGCAGTCACACATATGCTTGTAGAAGATAAGCACTGCTAATAAGGCCTGTTGGAGAGACAGGTATGTATCCCAGAGACTACCTCTTCTATGGAACTGGCTCTCCATTCATGTGAAGCAGAGCTCCTCCCTAGCCCAATTCAATTGTAACTTGAACAATTGGATGGGGAACAGGAAATTCATCCCTCGTTTGGCACCTATGTCTCTAATGGACATGGGCCACCTGTAAATGGTTCTTCTCCCAGTCCCAGACCCCTTCTTGTAAATGTTTCTTCTCCCAAGCCCCTGATTACCCTTATCAAGGGTAACATAACTTGTCAGACATTTGGGATGCATGGATAGGCTTATAAAGGCCTTTGTGCTCATTAGCCTAGTAATCACCTATAAACCTATATTCAAACTTCCTACATATCTATTTACATATTCTAGAGAATAGTGTTAAGTAATGCAAGTACAATAGGAGCAGTCTGACATTTAAAGTGTGACATTTCACTTTAGAAAGAATAACTTCATCAGTATGTTGCACTAGGGGTATAGGCAGATAATATAATTTTGTAATTGTATGCTCTTATTGCTGTCCCACAAATCACCTGCTATTTTAAAAATGGAAACATCCTTCCACATACTTAAATGTTTGCATTACTTTCCCTTGAAAATATTAAATAAATATTTTTTTTTCAATCTATGACAGTCTTATTGGTAGAATTAATTTAGACAGTTGTGGAGATGGTATGATCTAAAAAAGCCATAGTCTCTTTAAGTAACATATATAAACTTGTACTCAGTAGAGTAAAAACAGTATGCCTAGCTATACCCTTGTATTGCAAAGAGGTTGTGGTTGTGCAAGGTGGGAAGAGGTGATGGTGGAGTCATCTAGCAGTTTAAAGTGTTTGACCAGAGTAGAAGTTAGTTGAGCACATGTTTAACTAGCTGGAAACACCCCCACTCACGCACACACTAGTGCCCCATATTGAGCAGCAAAGAATCTCCTACTTATCTAGTTACACAATGTAAAAACATTGTATTAATTGCAAGCACCACAAAAGTCTGATTTTTAAGGGGAAATAGTGCACTTTTGTCAGGATGAGCTCTGCAGTGTGTTTTAGAGATGATGACTCAGTAAAAAAGTGGGATAAGGGAAGTGTGAAAATATTTAAATGCATTATTTTCAGAGGTAGTGGATACAGCACCAGGAGTTATATACACAGACATAAATTCCCCCTGTTCAGCATCAAACTTCCTACACAACGTAGACAGAGCTACATTAATTGCAAGTGCCATGACAGAAATCTGACTCTTAAGGGAAGATAGTGCACTTTTGTCAGGATGACCTAATCATTGTGTTTAAGAGATGAAGTTTAAGCAAAAAGTGAGAGAAAGGAGCTGTGTGAATATTTAAATGCATTCTCTTCAGCTGAAGGGGAAACAGAGCCAATCCTTACATGCACGCCCACATTTCCCATTTTCATCATCAAACATTCTACCTATCTAGTTATACAATAGTTATACAACAGAGAAAGCACTGTTTTAAAAGCAAACACCACAGGAAAAGTCTGATTCTTAAGGGGAGAAGGTGCATTTTTGTCAGGATGACATCACTGGTGTGTTTCAGAGATGAGTTTTAGTAAAAAGTAGGAAAAGAGAGCTGTGCCCACATTTAAGTTACTTTTTTTCAGGGAAAGTGGATACAACACTGAAACTTACACACACACAAATTTTCCCTATTCAACATTGAACCTCCTGCTTATCTAGTTTTACAATCTAGAGAACATTGCATTAGTCACAGGCTCCACTGAAAAGTCAATTTTTTTAAGGGGAGAGAGTGTACGTTTGTCAAGGTGACCTCATCAGTGTGTCTCATAGTTGATGTTTAATAAAAAATGGGATAAGAAAGATGTGTGAAGAGTTAAATAAAATCTTCTCAAGGAAAGTGAAGACAGCACCAAGTATTACAGACACTGTCTCACAAGTTTCCCATGTTGGGTATCAAACCTCTTACCTATATAGTTATATAATTTAGAGAGCAGGGTATTAGTCACAAGTGCCACATGAGAAGTCTGGTTTGTTAGGGGAGAGAGTTCACTTTTGTCAGGATGATCTCATCAGTGTGTTTCATAGAGGATGTTTCAGAAAAAAGTGGGAGAAAGGAGCTGCTCAAAGAGTTAAATGCATTCTTCTCAGGGGAGTAGATACAGCAACAAGCATTTTACACACCGTCTCTCACATGCAAGTTTCCTTTGTTAGGCATTGAACCACTTACCTATCTAATTACACAGGCTAGATAGCACTATAGAAGTTACAAGTGCCACAGGACAAGTCTGACTCTTAAAGGCTTAAGAGGAGAGAGTGCACTTTTGTTAGGATGACCTGTGTTTCATAGAGGATGTTTCAGTAAAGAATAGAATAAGGGAACTTTATGAAGAGCTAAATGTATTCTTCTCAGGGTAAGTGGATACAGCACCTAGCATTACATACAAACAAATAATCTTTCCCTGTTGAGCATTGAACCTACTATCTATCTAGCTAACCAGTCTAGAGAGCACTGCGTTGGTCGCAAGTGCTGCAGAAGAAGTATAACTCTTTAGGGCAGAGAGTGCAGTTTTGTCAGGATAACCTCATTAGTGTGTTTCATAAGAGGATGCTTCAGTAAAACGTGGGCTAGAGGAGCCATATGAAGAGTTAAATGTATTCTTCTCAGGAGAAGTGGATACAGTACCAAGTGTTACTCTCTCTATCACACACGCACGCACACACACACACACACACACGCACACACACACACACACACACACACACACACACACACACACACACACACACACACACATGCACACACACACATGCACACACACACACACACACACACACACACACACACACACACACACACACACACACACACACGCACACACACACACACACACACACACACACACACACACACACACACACACACACACACACACGTTTCCCATACAAGGCATTGAACACCCTACATATCTATTTAGGAAACACTGAATTAGTCATAAGCACCACAAGAGAGGACTGACCTGAACAATTTGAACTAGGATATTTAACATCTTGAAGATCCACTGTTTGCAACAGATGGTACTGTGCAGTACAGGTTGCACAAGAAACGCATATGTGTGCACCGAACAATATAGCATCACTGTGATTGTCACATTTATATATATACTTCTCTACTAATATTTAGATACCATTCTTCATCTACGTTGCATTACTGTGAGGGACATTGACTTGTTTCACATTATGGGATGTCATAGACATTCGCTGTTGTACACCAGTGGATTATCAATCAAACTTTCCTGTGACTTCATGTCGGGATGATTGCACAATTGTATTGTCTCATACTTGCACTATGTGCATTGCCAACGCAAACATGCAAAACATACAAAGGATAGGGCACTGCAGAATAACCATGATGGATTATGTGAGAACAGTTTAACCAAACCTGTAATACAGTTGCAAGTGTAAACACTGCACAGCAGATATACTTTAAATGACTGATTTAATTGAGTCAACATCATTCTGTAATCAAGATCACCTGTTGACAAAAATAATACAGACATACAAACATTGTGCAATCTAAAACAAACATTATTTGATTTTCCTTTTTTATTTTACTCTTTGAGTACAGCACTGCCAAAATAAATTGTGCTGCTGATGGCAAAGTTTTAGTGCATGTGTAATCATATCTTGAAGTGTTGAATTTGAAATGGGAATTAGCAGTACTCTGTGTTCCTCTGTGCCAACTTTCATAGAAAGATCAGTGGAAGACAAGCTTCCTCATAGGGCACAGACACATTAATAAAGAAGCAGGATAATGATGTGTTAAGGAAATGTGTAGCCAGTATTTACAGACACGGGTCAGACAAAACATTCTGAAACATTTTTCATCTGTCTGGATTCAAACCTTTAGGGCATTCCAAGAAAAACAGTTGTACCTGAATATTATCTAAGCACATCACATGAAAAGAAGTAGTAGTCCACAAAAATCACAAAAACTGATAGGCCAAAGAAGAGGCATAAAGACAATAAAGTGGACTATTGAGGATATGAAATAAATTATGTATTGTTACTGTTTGCAAAAAGCCCAGAATTTCCAGAAACAAGACATACAAAACAATTAAGAGAGAAATTGGAGGAAAGACAAATACTTCCACAAGAAAAACTGTCAGAAGCTACAAATAATAAAAATTGAATTCATTAATGCAACGGATTTCTGAAAAACAGTATATAGATCAAGAAACTTTGATATGTTTGGAAAAAGAAGCATCTGAGGAAGTACGAAAATGTAAACAACAAAACCTAGAGATTTTTGAAAAGTATAAAAAAGAAATATGGACATGAAAAAGAAAGAGAGATTTGATATGGTGCAATATTTATGCAAAGGAGAAAGCCAAATTAATCCATATAAAGAAGGCAGCTCCAAAGATATTCAAACAGAAATAGAGGCCAAGGCATCCAGATATGGAAAATTTCACAATAAAAAATATCACAAAGAGGGAAAGAAATTGCTGGGCCGGCCGTCTGGGTTGTGCTGTTTCCTCCACTGTGCGATCTCGGAGTTGGTATATTTAAGTAGGGGGGGGTGTGGGAGGAGAAGACCCCACTTCAGTTAGTGTTTAGTGTTTTTTTTTCTTTTGGGAACAGCGATTTTTTTCCCCTGGGAAAAAAATCGCTGTTCTGGTTGTTCTCTGTTTTGAGTTTTTGAGATTTAGGGGTCGATATAACAACATTCGATCATCTGATCATTCATTGTTATAATATAGACCCTAACTATTGGCTAAAAGTATTAACATCTTTGCATGAAGATTTAGCCATGAGCAAGAACTATTTATATACTTACCCCAAACAGACACGGACCTGGCTAACAGGAAAAACAATGCTCCTACTTAAGAGTGAATCTGCAAGCTACCCTAAAAATTATAGAACAATAACTTGCCTTCCGACGATGTATGAACTATACACAGGAATTGATGCCGACAGAGTTTATAGCCATTTAGAAGAAAACTCAATTATGGCAGTAGAACAAAAGGGCAATAAAAGAAAGTCATATGGAGCAAAGGATCATTTGTTGTTAAATAAAGTCATAGTACAGAACTGTAAAAATGGGGATGAATCTAAGTATGGCATGGATTGACTACAAAAAAGCATTTGATAGTGTCCCATATGGATAAAAGAGTGCTTAAAAATCTATAAGATACACCCTACACTGATTGACTACATTACAGTGACAATGAAACAGTGGCAGACCACTTTGCAATTAAGCCATGATAAAGGACAAATTATGGAGGGCACAGTGTTAGTGTTGTCATCTCACAGAAAGAAGTTCTCCAGTTCAGTTCTTGTTTGGAGTGCCTTCTGTGTAGAGTCTGCATGTCCTCTCTGCATTTGTGTGGGTTTTCTCCGGGTACTCCGGTTTCCACCCACGTTACAAAGACATGCTTCTGGACCATTTCTCTCCTGGCCTTCGCTGAAAATTGTCTTTGTTCCAAGTTGGAATTTCCCAGTAAACAAATGTTAAATAAATAAAATTATTCCAGGGATAAAAACTCAAAGGGGGATATTCCAGGGTGACTCTGTCACCGCTGCTACTCTGCCTTGCCCTTAATCCATTAAGCTGTCTACCTAACAGCTTAGGCCATGGCTATAATTTGGCTCCTAGAAAACAACAAAGTGTAAAGACTTCTCATCTTCTCTTTGTTGATGATTTAAAACTGTATAGCTCATCGAATGAGGAACTGAAAGTACAATGGCAAGTTGTCAAAACTTTTTAAGATGATATAAGAATGCCATTTGGTCTTGATAAATGTGCAAAAACAACCTTTAAAGCAGGAAAACTGCAGCACCAGAAAAACGTCAGTTTGGGACAAGAATATGATATAAAAGAACTTGAGCAAGAGGAAGTGTATGTCATTTGGTCTTGAGAAATGTGCAAAAGCAACCTTTAAAGCAGGAAAACTGCAGCACCAGAAAAACGTCAGTTTGGGACAAGAATATGATATAAAAGAACTTGAGCAAGAAGGAGTTTATAAATATTTGGGAATTGATGAAAGATCAACAATAAAACATGAACAAATGCAAATAAAACTTAGTAAAAAATACTTTAGGAGACTTAATTCTGAAAATGATGTTGACATCTAGGAACAAACATCTAAGCTATAAACCAATTTGCTTTTCCTGTCCTAACTTACAGTTCTGAAGTGATTGATTGGATAGATTAGATAGGAAAACAAGAAGGATGCTTCATGTCAACCAAAGGATTTATAAAAATCAGTGCATACCAAGATTATATATTCCCCATTCTGAATGAGGGATTGGTCTCCTTGAAATTCATTACATGTGTAGATCTGCAATTGTGGGACTCCACACATCTGCTGACCTTAAAAAACTCAAATGTAATGAAAGTTAAGATGACTTCTCTGCTTAATCTAGCAGAAGCATATCGGCATCAAACAGGAATGGAAATCAAACCTAAAGTAGAAAAAAAATCAGGTAGCAAGTGAATGTGCCAAAAAACATAAGAAAGAATATAAGATGAAGGATTAGATGAGAAGGCAAGAAATGTGGAAAAAGCATAAATATAGCTGCAAGTATAGAAAACTTCTGGAAGAACCTTATGTTGATCAGGAATGAACGCAGGAATGGTTGAGGAGAGGCAAATTCAAACTAAGAGATGAAAGGTTATTATTGGCGGCCAAAGATAGTGGGCTGCATACACATTGGTTTACAAAGTCCATTCAACATGAGGGAGAAACAGACAAATGTAGGTTTTGTAAAACCGAATTGGAAACAGTCGCACACCTCGTTGCCAGTTGTGACATACTAATGGCAGAAGGACTGTATACCGAAAGGCATAATAATGTGTCAAGATTGTTGCACTGAGGATTGTGCAAACATTATGGTACTGAAGTGGCTGAACAACACTGGAAATGAGCCACAAAGCATCATAGAAAATGATGTTTACATCACATGGGATCATCTATTACCAACAGTTCAAAAGATAGATGCTAGATAACTAGATATAGTGGTCCGCAAAAAGAAGACAGAAGTAGCATTGATCATTGAAATCACCACACCCAGTGACTACAGTGTCTAGTGTATAGAAAGACACAAAGTCATAAACTATCAGAATCTACAGGCAGAAACGAGAGCAATGTGGAAGAAAGATACCCAGACAGTTCCAATAGTAGTAGGAGCAGTGGGTCTTATAAAAAATAATCTGCAATCATATTTAGATACGTTACAATACAGGTTACCCCATATAAATTGCAGAAGGAGTAATTACTGGCCACATTGCAAATGCTGCAAAGAGCACTTTTGGCTGATATCAAAGATTAAAATAATACTAATTTCATGAACTTTAATCATACTGTAACTTAGGAATTGGGTCCATTCCCATCATGGTATTAGAAACCCAAAGGACTTGGAGAAATTAAAAAAGGAAGTCTTACTTCTGATAGTTAACATTTTTACTTCTTTTCTTAGTTAGAGAACCTTGTTTACATGCAAATGCAAATTATAATGACAAAAATACATATTGTAATTGCAATGTGATCTCAACACAGAATTTGAACAATACTTCATATGCTTTATTTCTCTCAATTCACTTCATTTACACCTTGTGTCACAGATATGGACATTTGTCAGGTGGGTCCTCTGCAGTCATTACTGTCATTGCGCTGAGGTCTGCACACTGACAACATGCATATTTGAGTTCCATAGGGCAACCTAAACTAAATTTTTTTAATTATTCCTTAGGCAGTGAAACAACAGACTTGTAGTTAATGACAAATAATGTGAAAGTGTACAGACAAAACCTCATATGGTGTTAGCAATAATGACAAGAGTTACTTTTTAAACAATAACACAATGGTATCAAAATGTGATTAAATATGGATTCAGACCACCCTCTGTAAAATTATCATTTAAGTGGCCTTGTACCATGCAGCAGCTGTCTTTTTTTCGCTAAACTGTCTGCACTTACATTTTGTGCCACAGAGAAAGTTACCTGACCTGTATATTTTCTTCACTGAATACTATCCAGAGTAATGATGGCTAGAAAATGCCACTGAGGTTTGCATTACATAAGGCAGCCTAAACAAAATGTATCACTTTTTGCTTAACCTGTGAAAGTTCATTTCAGACTGCCAAGTGAAGTGCAAATGCAGAAGACAATATTTATCAGAAGCACTCACAAAACCTTTTTGGAATAACAGTTTAAAACAACATGAAATGTATGACAGTGTACATCTAGCAATGAGCAGAGTTACTACTGAATTACAGTGATACATTCAGCCTTTTCACATCTCCTTGCCACATTAGTGCTGTCATGTATGTCTCACAATATCAGAACTTTAGCTAATACCATGGGAATGGAGAAGGGCCCAGGGAACAAAAGAACTGTTGTTCACACAGCATACACAATAACTATTGACATAATTTCAAAGGACTTATAGTCAATACCGATCTTACTTGAGTTTCCCACATCAACACATTCACAAATTAAAATGAGTGTCAAGATGTAGTATGACATCCCTCAGTAAAATGATCTGTGAACAGGTTTCAATCCTGCATTGCCTGTACTGTTTCTCTAATTTCAGTAAATTTATGGTAGGAGTGTGCCAACTTGAATTTCTTCACTTATTATTGTCCAGACTGCTCAAGAAAGCACAGCAAGGCCAATCTTCATTGTGCTATTGATGGCAGTTCAAATAAAAATTGTCAGTTTTTACCATGGGTGGTGAAATACCATTCACTGCTACTGACCACTATTGGTCAACAAAGCACAATTTCAAATGACATTCAAACAATAAAAGCAAAAAATTTAAAAAATGGTGATGAAATACTAAAAATGTACATTTCAGATATTTTTTCAACTTTGTTATCTTGCAACAGGAACCTGTATGAATTTGAACAGTCAAAGAAGGGCAGTAAGAACAATCATTTAAAAGTATTTCTTATATTTGCCGCAGACAAGGACATACATTAGCAAGTAGAAAAGTGTATAGATGTACTGATAATATGACATTGTATCAAGTCACATTAGAAGTGCAATAGAAACAAGTTATTAAAATTGTCCTTTCTCATTTGACAGTAAATGTCTGGATGATGGTGATATTGCCAACAATTAGGATACCCATATAATCACACACAATTGCTAAAGACTGCAAACATTAGAGATGTATTCCTCTCTTTCTTTATGGTGCCTCATTCCCTTATCTATGCCTTCTTCAGAACAATTCTATCTCTATTTTATTGCGTAAATGATGTGTATCAATGCTTAAAGTACTCCCTTGAATATGAATAACATTTCTTACTAAGAGGCAGTAACTGTGGTCATTAAATTCAGCATTTGCATGTTAGGAATGTTGCTCTCCTAAATTGGTCAATGTATTTTTAAACTTTTTGTTAAGTCTATTAAAAACAATTAGCTAGCTAAAGAAACACATAGGACAAGTGTATTTGAGTGCTTTCATTCTTTAATTTTAAGAACTTCATCAGAAATGAGAAAACTGAAAAGTACACTTCAATAAATACAGTAAAAATGTCAATCACACTTAAAACATGAAATCAAATGTCCAGCAGGGAATGCAACCCAATAAGAAAACTTATTTGTTTTCAAAAAGCTAATAAAAATTTAAAGGATCTATCTGGTCAGGAGGGAGTGGAGCTTAGGGGAGTGAAAGAGCTTAATAGCCTTATGAAGGGGGGAAGGACTGGTTCACCTACACCACCTCAAAGTGAATCACGCTTTAAAAATGAAAATCTCACTTTAAAAAATGAAATAAAAAATCAGGCAAGGAATGCAGCCCAGTATAAAGACTTTAGTTGTATTTCAACCAGTTAGTAAAAATAAACTGTCTGGTCAAAGGGAAGTGATGGTCAGTGGAGAGAAAAAGCTAAATAATCTTATGGTGGGGAAGGGAACAGTTCACCTACAGCACCTCAAGGCACATTTAATGTTAAGTTTTTCATTCAAGTTTCTTCTCCCAAACACACCCTCCGTAGGTGCACATTAAAGAGGGAAAATTGTGAAACCCTGATTGCTCCTGCAGTCAGAGTAATCCTAAGCACCTTGAAACCATTAGCAGGTAACTTCTCAAAACTCATCCTTGTATTGCTAGAACATGTGCATGTAATTGTGAGGTCCTTACACCATGTTTACATTCCCTCTACTTAGTGCAGATTGTGGTATTCAGGAATGCTAATGATTTAACACCTCCTTTGCATACTCACATTGTTCAGAGGGCTGACTTTGCACTATATAAAGGTAATTTTGTAGCTAATGCCCTTGTATCATACTGGAAGATTGTTTGAATACAGAGAGTTTGATGCTGCTAAATAAACAAAACATTTGGAGAATGATCTCATTTTTACATTCCTGTATCATCAGGGTATATTGCTATTTTTAACATAATGCTTTTAGTTTAACTTTAAAAGGTGAATTGCACTGACTGCTAAAAAACATTTTTTTCTTAATGTGTTTTACTTTATACCTTTCTTTTGGCATAGTCATGTCTGCATTAGAAAATGTATGCAACAGAATGGTACATGACCTTATTTATTTAGGTTGTATTTAATTGATGCTTGCACAGTTATAGTAGATGACTGTATTATAACTTTGTAGGAAGGTCTGGCATTTTTACCTGTGTTAGCAAAAAGAAAAATGTGTTAAATTTGTGCATTTCTGCCTAACTGCCCTTCACAGCAGTGGAGATAGCACTAATAATAGTTTTGTCTTACATGTCTAATGCTACATTTTGAATTGTTATTATTAATGCTTCAATGTATTACACAGTTAAACCTGCATTATCTGCATTACAAAACTGTTATAGATTGTTGTTGATATTTGATTTAAAAATATTTTTTGGTGGAGGTCCTAACATTTAAATTTTTGTGTGTAAGATAGATGCATGTATTCATGCATAATTGAGCCCACAGCCATCCTGTTTATGTATTATTATGTATGTAATTATGTGTCTATTTTCTGTTTCATCTCATACAGGGTATGGCACCTAAGAAGAGATCAGTAACCTTCAACCACCATACACCAATACAGAAAATGAGGTCACTATCCAGACCTTACATCACTATGGAGCTTTTCTGTTACGGACAGGTAGAAGTGACAAATACACCAGAGACAGGATATGGCAGCAGGTGGTCAATAACATACTTACTCCTGGAAATGACTCCAGACAAATAATATGATAACCTCTGCCCACTGTATGGTGGCTGCAATTATCCAGGAAGAGGTGGGTTCAGGGGGTGGTCCTTCTACCGAACTACTACTAACTGAAACAGAGGGGCTCCTATTCACTGTCAGAGATCCAGATAGCTTGGTAGAGGGCTCCTACAGAATCCTTGACATTGGTGTAGATGTACATGAGAGACCCAGAGTGTCACAACTCTACATTCCAGGAATGCAAAATGCAAGTGCCATTGTTATTTTATTTATTTTATTTATTTATTTGACATTTCTTTACTGGGATATTCTGTCTGGGTATGTACCCATTTTCAGCAGAGGCCCAGAGACAAAAGCTCTGGGTATAAATCACATTTCACATTGCAACACATATAGAATTTATATTTCTAACAGTAAATACAAAATTAAATTTGTAACACTAATACATAGAGTCAAATATTTACAAAATAGGATAAGCTGATTACATAGAGTCATATATTTACATAACTGAGAGGCAACATAGTAGGGGTGATAGAATGAAATAAGTTCTAGACATGAGAGTCTAAGGTTGTAATGGCATTGTTTAGGTACAGATATACTAGTGAAGGTAAACATGATGCCTTAGTATTGTAAGAAGAAGGTTTTATATGAAGAAAAATAAAGTGATTATAGAGATACTAAGATAAACTTGATAGGAATGTTTTCATGGATAAGAGATCAAAAGTAGATTTGAGCTTAAAGTAGGACAGTAGATGGTTATCCTGGTGTAGAGCAGGAGCAGAGGCATTCTTTTTTAAGTGATCTTTTAGATAGAATTTGAAGGATTGATAAGAGGTAGCTGTTCTGTTGGTAGTAAGGAGGGAATTCCAGGCTTTAGTGACAGAGAAAGGAATAAAGGGAGTGTCCTGCTGATTTCTTTAGTTTACAGATAATAAGTTGATTTTGGTCATTTGATCACAGAGAGTGACTAGAGGTGTATTTTTGTAAAGTTGCATTTAGAGCAGTACACGTATCAGGTTAATCAGTGATCTTATGTGCAGTGAGTTAATGAATATATTTTAGGTCATTGGGTAGTTCTAGCCATATAAGGGTTTTTAATGTAGTACGGTGATGGGTAGAGTATTGCGCACTAGTAGCAAATTGAGCAATTTTATTATAACATTGTTGCAGTTTATGAATATTTTAATTTTGGAGATTTGTGAGAATGGGGGCACAGTAGAAGAGAGGTGGAAGGAGGTAATATTTTGCTAGTGTGATCTAAAGGTGGGGGTGAGGAAGTTTCTAGCTCTGTAGAGTAGACCTAATTTTAAAATAATTTTTTATGTCATTTTGTATGTGGTAATCGAATTTCCTAACAGCTTAGTTTGTGAGGTTGATTCAATAATGGTGCTATTGAGGTAATATATGTTGAAGCTGTTTCTTGTCATAGGACTTTGTTGTGGGGAAAACAGTAGTAGTTTGGTTTTGTTGGGATTAAACATAAGTTGATAGTTTTGCAACCATTATTCTGTGCAATGATCCAAATTTATCTTATCTTAGCCTTTAAAATAAATAAATAAATAAATAAACAATGAAGGATTTGCTCTATATGAGTTGGATTGTTTGAGGATGAAAGTTTTGAATCATCTGCATACTGCATAATACAGGCATGTTGTGTGCATGAATGGAGTGATTTGCTAAGTATATTAAACAGTAAAGGACCAAGAATTGAGCATTGTGGGATACCTGTATTTTCAGGGAGAAAGGGAGATAGAGTGTTCTTCCATTTTACTGATTGAAATCTGTCTTTGAGATAGCTCTAAAACCAATTTAAGGTATTTGCTGTAAGGCCTAAAGATGTCATTTCTGTTAGAAGTTTTGTGTGGCTTTTGTTAGATTAAGGAATAAAGCAGATATGAATTTGTCACTATCCCTGGCTTTACTGATTGTTTCTGTGAATGAGAATAGAGCTGTATTAGTACTAGAGTATATATTATAAGCTCGAAGTTTGAAAACATCAAACAACATATGGTCGACACCATATGGTCGATGTCTTCAAACATCGACCTTATAAAAAGACAAAAAAAGAAAAGAAAAAAAGTACCCTAATGGGTTTAAGCAAGGGAGGCAAACTGCCCTGCACCCCCCACATAGGGGCCTGTGCCCCCCACACCCCCCACTACTTAAATATACCAACTCCGAGACCGCACTACATTGCAGTAAACGGAAATCTCCCCTTACGGAGATTTCCTTTTACACTCTCGAGATTCTGAGCGTTCGATATTCTCGTGTTGACAATGTCAGATTCAACATTGTTGGCTTTCGAGAATATAATATAGACCCTAGTACTATGGGATGGTTAAAAACCATACTGGGTTGAAATTAAAAGTTGTTTCTGTGTAATATATTGCAAAAGTTGCTTATGGGCACATTTTCCAGTATTTTTGAAAGGAACGAACAGTGTTGCCTGAAGTTTGTGATATCAGTTGAATTACCTCATTTGTCGAGTGCAATGATATGTGACTTTTTCCAGAGCTTGGGGACATATGATTCTTGTATATATCTGTTTATAAGAATGGAAATGGGGTAGTCTATGCTATTAGCTGCTGTTTTTAGAAACTCACTTAGTAAATTATCTGCAAAGGTAGAGCATGCTTTTAGCTTGATTAGCAGATGTTTGATAGTGGTTGCAGGCACTGTTTGAAGGTTGAATGTAGAAGCAGTTTGGGATTGTTTAGTTGAATCAAGATGGGTTGAGTTAAAACCCTTTGTAATGGGTGCCATTTTATCAATAAAATAATTATTAAATTGTGTTGCAATACCTATTGTAGTACTATTTGAAGATGGCTTGGGGTTATGTTTTGCCCAGGTTATAGTATTTTGTCAATTGCTGACCAGACTTTTTTTTTATATGTTTTTCTACTATTGGGGAAATTGAACATGTTCCTTTGAAGCCAGTCCTTAAATCCCATAAATTCAAAAGGCGACAATGGGTTAAATGGATAGGGTGCAATGAATGTATATATTTTATACATTTGTCCTTTGTATTATTATTGTAAGGTTTTATATTATTGCCAATGTATTTCTTTAAGCTCGGTTATAGAGAGTCATACATTGGATACATAGTAACCTGATTACATGAAATGCATGAGTTACTGTTGCAGTGTTTGAAGCTATCAGATGATGTCATTAGATATAAATGGATTCTATCTGTTTTATGTATTGTGGTCTGATGAAGTGATTTTTATTGCGAAAGCACTAACCAGTTTTATTGAAGTGATTTTATATCATGAAAGTTGCTCATATTTGTATTGGTACAAGCAGCCATGGTCTGGTGTTTGAGTTCTATTTCTTTATTTAATTACTTGTATTAGTTATCTTGAACACCATTTACCCAAGGAGGATTATTCTTTTTGAAAACAAGAAACACGACGGACTCATTAACTGTAGAAGATATAGTGTTTAATATAAAAACACACTAAATAACCACTCAATAAGCGCTTTTGTCTCTCAAGGAGACTACATCAGATACAAATCATCCACCCTTAATCCTCCTTATACAATAGATTCAGCATCTTAATTACATTCTTTAATTTAACTAATTTACATAACATTTGGTTCATAAAGCTACAAGACACTCTAAAACCCATACAAATATGTTTTTCCTTTGTTTACATTCCGTTTTAATGTTCACACTCCCTTAACATTTAAGTCATTTACAAATTTAATTTTCATGTGACACTAGTATTTTATGTTAAAATTTCAGCCTTTTCTTTTAAAACTGGTCCAATGGATACTTGGGCATTTAAACCTGGAAAGAATGTGGCATTTAACTTTAACTACCACATTAGTTCTCTTTTTAGAGGCACTCTTTTCCAATCACCACCCCTAGGGTTTATTTTAATTTTTTTCTAAGATGCCAAAAGTGAACCTTTAAAATTGTGGGCATACAGTGGAATGTCTATATAAGGCATTTGTCTCTTTCTTTTTGCTAATGTCATATAAATGTTCATGGATTCTCGTTTTTTAATGCTCTTTCCCTCTTTCCAACATAGAATCCTGCACAATTTTCACACACAGCTAAATATACAGTTTTACTAGTAGCACAGTTACCGTTAATACATGACACCATACTTTGCAGCATGTTGTTCAAAACCAAATTTATTTCTTTAATAATGTAAGCACACCAAGTGCAACATCCACAAGGTACCATCCCCATCCTAATGGCACCCTCCTGATACAACCCATTCTCTAGAAGTTGCTTAAAATTCCACCCTGTTCTATAAGTGAAGACAGGTTCATGCCCCACTAGATCATGAATCTTCTTGTTCACCCTAAACATGCTCCAATTCTTAACTATTCCCCTAATATCATTCATATAATTGTTCTGCTCTAAAACTAAAGCTTTTTCATAAATTCATTCTTTATGCATCACTTTTGGTCTTGTCATCTCCCTTCATAACAGGAGTTGATACTTGTTTCCTCATCCTTGGTACACTTCTTTAAAAATGCAGTCAGTCATACTTTCTGGGTACACCCTATCCAGGAACACACCCTTTAATTCCATCAGTTCACTACAAAGTTCATCATATACCATTCTGGCTACTTGAATAGCTTGCCCTTTCACTAAACTTTTTTTTTCTGGAAGTGTGGGTGGTTGCTAATGTCATATAAATATGCGTTACAGAAAGTTTCCTTCCTAAAAATATTCAATTTGAAACCTCCTGTTGTGCGTGAAATCTTGGTGTCCAAAAAAACTAATACTTTCTCTGTTCCCCAAGTATGTAAATCTAAAGTAGCTGCAACAGCCATTTAGATAATTAATACATTTTAGAATCTCCTCAACTGCTCCATCCCACAATATAAATATGTCATTGAGAAACAATATGTAAAGGTGTAAATATTTAGAATAAGGGCTGGAGAATATATGTTCCCTCTCCCACCCTAACATAACAATGTTAGCAAAGGTGGGGGCACAGGCAGCACCCATGGCAACCCCTGTGACTTGCTGGTAATATTTTCCTTCAAAATGCACATAGTTGTTGAATCTAATATATAAGGAGGATTAAGGGTGGATGATTTTTATCTGATGAAGTCTCATCGAGAGATGAAAGTGCTTGAGTGGTTATTTAGTGTGTTTTTATATTAAATATTACATCAGTATAGGATTTCTTCTAATAGAGGTTCAGTATAGGATTTCTTCTAATAGAGGTTCAGTATAGGATTTCTTCTAATAGAGGTTCAGTATAGGATTTCTTCTAATAGACTGATATTGTCACCTGGGGGAATATACAACGTGATTATATACATTTGCTTTTGTTTATTTACATTTAGAAGAGTAATAAGAAGTTCAGTTTTATTGAATTGCAGTATAGGAGCATTATATGCTTTTAGGTTGTAGTGGTTTGGGAGCATTAATGTGACACCACTACCTTTTCTTTTATTGTGGTCATTTAGTATTATATTATAACCAGATGGTAAGATTTGAGTATCACTAATGTTAGGCTTTAGCCATGTTTCACTTATGGCCTAAGGATATTGGGTTAGTGGCAGGCAATGTAAGTATGTAGCTCAGTAATTTTACTTCTTATGCTTCTGACATTTATGGTAAAGAAAGTTAACTGGTTAGTGGGCAGTGGGGGTTGTGTAGCCTAGGTGGTATGATTTTTTTTTTCTGTTATATGTATCTGAGTGGTGGTTGTCAGGTCCAGGGTTAGGATGGATATCTTCATCAGTAAGGATTGCTTTGATATTGTATAGCAATTGTATATCCCTGCTTGTGGGTTATTTGCTGAAGGACATCATTTTGGGATGTTTTGGGGGTGTGCTGATTAGTTTCATTTTGTAATACTGTTCATGGGGTGTTTATAGGAGTTTTTGCATTGAGGTTTATAAAATTAGTTAATGTGATGTTTGTAATTGTGAGATTTTGGTAAAAGCTAAGGAAGGTGAGTCTACGAAGACGAATATCTTTATATATTTCTTTATATGTGTACATCTTGGATGTCTGCTATATCTATAGCTAGCAATAACTATGAGTCAGACAAAACAGTCATAGAGAAATAGAGGACAGTGTTTTTGGGGGCATCCAGCTGTTCACTACATTTTTGTATGAGAATATTTCTAATCTGCACTTGTGGAGAGGGTTGGTCTCTCTTTAATTTGCATGGTAATAATTATTAGCCGCCTTTCCTTTCCCTTCCTCACTTACAGGCAGATGTGGATTACAGGCTGCCAGCTCACCTGCAAATGGTAAGTGCACATTTGGTTATTGGTATTAATGTCTATAAGGTAGATTCAAGTCTATATGAGATTAAAATGTGTGTTGCTTTAGCATCTTTTATTGTTTATCATACCTCGAGTATAAGGAAAATATGTGATTCATTTTATTCTCCATTTTTCCTTTTTGTTGTGTTTATTTCTTGTTATCATAGGTGATCCTGAGAGTGTCACTGTGGAACTCCTATCACCTTTATGTCAGAGTATTGGTAGTCTCTGATGATGATGATGATGATGATGAAGAGGCACAGTCTGGGGGGGTGCAAAGGGGCAGTCTGACATTGAGGTTGTGTCTCCCACATCCCCTGCCCATATTTTGGACACAATCAGTATGTCTATGTATACCCATTATATGGAGACCTCTGATATAGGACAAGGTGAGGGTGACACCATTAATCAAGGCATTGTGGTTAATCTTGTTACAGAGCTGGTTGCTTCACCCCGTAGCTGTTGAAAGAGTGTGGTGCCACACAGAAGGGTCGGTATGGGTACTCAGAGGAGCCCTAATGCTGGTGTGTCATTAGGTGCTACCAGATGCATGTGCAGGGCCATAGTGGAGGCACAGGCATGGTCCACCAGGGCCTCAGAAGACATAGTGTGACTACTAAACATTGTACATTCTGACATGAGTGACTCCATGTACTATGGGGGCAACTCCTTGGGCAGGATGAAAGACACACTTGATCGGGCAGTTTCTCTGATGTAACATCTGTTGGGGGAGGGTGGGCATCCACATGACTGGTGAGCTGCTTCATCTTCTGATGTTAGCAGATGTGGGCTGACAAGAGCCTGCTCCTGTTGTAACACTACACCCATTGTTGTTACAATACATCATCAGTGATTGCGATGTCCACACTCAGTACGCTACGGGGTTGTGGTCCTGGACATAGTCATGTGGAGAGCTCATCCAGCAAACATTGCTCATGTTCAGGTAGCACCCTGACTTCTAGCCAAGGCCATAGAAGTAGCAGTGAAACTCCTGGCAGGAGTGGTTCTCGTGGTCAGGGGTGATTACGATGAAGTGACTACTCTAACATTTATGGCTTACACCTGTATGAGATGCCAGGATGTAGTGCTAGCAAAGTGCTTGATTGTGTTCATGCAGACACACACACATTGAAAGAAAATCACTTGCCCACACCATCTCACACACATGCAAGCTACCTAAACAGTACTGCTGAGTGTTGTACATCTGTTGTTACTGGCCCTGAACCTGTATACTTTGATAGATACACATGCTTTTTACTCACACACACTCACTTCTGTGGTGTAAGCTTTGCCCTGTTATCACCCCTCCCCCACCCCGTACATGTGATGATGACTGTGCCATACCCTTCGTACATGTCTTTGTGACTTATGGCTGCATGTATGTCTGATGCACACAGTGGATAGCTAATGCTTTCTTGTTCACATGCTTGCACTGATCAATGTGTATTGCAGAAAAAACGCTGCTGATTTCTTGTTCTTACTCCTTTGTGAATGATTGCTTCTGTAATTGTTGAACTGCATTGTATTTCAGTTAGTATTGTCATTGGTAGAAGCATTAGGTACTTCAGTCTTTCTTCTTGTTATAGCTGTCCAAATGAGGGTATATTTGACCTGTTCCATGTTTTATAGGTGGTGGTCAGTTAAAATGCTTGATGTACACTGTTGTTTCTAATGTGTAACTGTATATTGCAAAAATCTCACAGAGGAGATATTACTGATATAACTGTGCACACCAGACAAATGATGTGCTTAGGGACATACATAGACTTCCATATGAGAATAATCAGTTATATAACTTCTTTTTTTATTTATAGGTTCTGCACTTATCTTGTCGTTATCGCAGGTACAAATTGTGTCCTCCTGTCTGATGCTATCAGAAAACAGCCATTACATGGATAAGTAAAGGTTATGGAGTCTCACAGATATCAGTTTCCTGTCTATATGTGCATGGGATCTTAGGCTTTGACCTTGTTAATGACTGTGTGTGATATCCTTTGCCTCTTAGCCAGGGCCATGGCATACTGTGCACACCTCCATCTGTCAGGACCATCTGCAGCTGGTGGTTCTCCCTCAGACTCCTTATCTGTACCTGCTGCTGCTGGCCCTGCCTGTGGCTCCGACTCTTCCTGTCCTTGTTGAAGCTGTTTCCTGAGAATTATATTGTGTAACATGGCACAGACTCTACGTATTTCAGCACAGATGCCTAGGTTATATTGTAGTGCAGCTCCTGATGTGTCTAGACACTGGAACCTTGATTTAAGCAAAACATACATATGTTCTATGACATTCCTAGTATGAGCATGGGCATCATTGTAGCCTTACTCAGTGGGGTTGTATGGGTTTCTCATGGGTGTCACGACCCAGGACTTGAGAGAATAACCTGCAGCCCCTAACAAACCTGGAGTACAGCTGATAAGTGTGCCATATGTGTACATTGAGAAACTGCCTGTGTTTCCTGTGCAGACATTGTAGACAATCCCTCGAGCATTATAGATGACCTGATAGTTTACAGAGTGGAAACCTTTTCTGTTGATGTACTTCCTTCCCTGTTCACTGGGTGGGGCTTTTATTTCCGTGTGCGTATATGTGTGTGTGTGTGTGTGTGTGTGTGTGTGTGTGTGTGTGTGTATATATGTGTGTGTGTGTGTGTGTGTGTGTGTGTGTGTGTGTGTGTGTGTGTGTGTGTGTGTATATATATGTGTCTGTATATATATATATGTGTGTGTATATATATGTGTGTGTATATATATATGTGTGTGTGTGTGCATGTGTGTGTGTGTGTGTGTGTGTGTGTGTGTGTGTGTGTGTATGTGTGTGTGTACGTGTGTGTGTGTAGATATGTGTGTGTGTGTGTGTGTGTGTGTGTGTACGTGTGTATGTGTGTGTACGTGTGTACGTGTGTGTGTGTATGTGTATGTGTGTGTGTATGTGTGTGTGTGTGTGTGTATGTGTGTGTGTGTGTGTGTGTATATATGCGTGTGTGTATATATGCGTGTGTGTGTATATATATGCGTGTGTGTGTATATATATGCGTGTGTGTGTATATATATGCGTGTGTGTATATATGCGTGTGTGTATATATGTGTGTGTATGTATGTATGTGTGTGTGTGTGTGTGTGTGTGTGTGTGTGTGTGTGTGTGTTTGCGCACATGCACGCGTGCGCAGTTTGTGGCCCATAACACTGCAGGTAAGTGTGCTAGTGCATAGAATTCCTACATGGTTCTTGATCTCTCTCCTGTGGGGTGCTTGGGAAATGGATGTGATTCCTGGCATGTAGTAGCTTTGCATTTAAAAACTGATGTAATATTCTAGAGGATGGCGCCTGTGACACCTCAAATATATCACTTGTGAGTCTCTGGAATGTACCGGTAGTTAGTACTCAGAATGCTACACATACATTTGTTCCCATTGGAATGGCTTTCCCAAGATTTCCCTGGGACCTGAGGTGGAGGCTGCAGAGGTTGTACAATTCCTCTGGTGTTTTCCTGTATATCCTGTATCTGTCTCTGGGTCATGCAGGCCATGATAGTCAAACTGAGTCTAAACATCAATCTTCTTCTTCACTATGGTCTGTCAGAAGCAGTAGCAGCCCCCTGATTTAAAGCCTGCTGCACATACAGCATAATAATAGCAGCAGCAAACCGTAACATGCTTTTTTTCCCCCTAAGTGAAATCGTGCCCGTATTCCAAAGGGTTTTGATGTACAGGGCAGAAGCCTTCACTCAGTGTACACAATTGCTTTATAGCTTCCTGAATAGTGCCACTATGTTGATTGGTTAATTAGCAAGTGCTTTGTCTCTATATACTTTTATTATCATATTCTACCATTTCTCTTTGTTTGGCACCTCTACACATTGTATAGAGCCATTTAGTGAATACCAAATAACATGGTATCATGTAGCTGTTAATAAATCCAGCCCAATTTTTTGTGAAATGGCTTTAGAAGGTGCTGGTTGTATAATTTTCTTTACAACGACCAGGGAAGTAGACACACAGCACAGATGTAGCCAACACATGTCAAAATGCAAGGGAATGTGACAGAATGAAAGTTTCAGATCTCAAGAGTTTTTTTTTTCATTTCAGGGATTTAATTTACAATACATGTGGTTGGAAAATGAGTTCCTCTGTGGATAGAGCTAGACAGATTTGTGCTCGTAAGAATAGGCCTGTTACTTTAAAATGCATGCTACTGTACCATTCTCTTTTCCCTTCAGCGGTACTGATATTCCCTGTATAGGCATTGATATTTCCTAAATAATAACAAACTCCAAGGCAGTGGCATATTCTATGACACTGGGTATGTTCAAACTTATTTTCCTAAGTTCAGAAAACAATACAACATAGGTATAACAATGAACACTATTCTCAACATTTTACCTTACTCCCTTATCAAGAGTTAACACATTGTTAATGCTGTATGCTGATTACATTATTATTCACATATGCATAAGTGGAATACAGCATTCTTCCCAGTGACTAAATGCGATGATAGTCTACAGAACTAATTGAAATCCCACAGCAATGTCAAGGCAGAATAATGTAAACTGTTACCTCTACCCCTGTCACCATTATGTCATCCTCCATGTGCCCAGTTGAACGACTGATGTCTTTCGGCTTTTTCCTGGCTACGGGTCGCCACAGCGGAACTCCGGTCCGCTAATGATTGGTAGTTGATTTTTACGTGCCGAGTTACCAGCCCTGATGCACAACCTTCAACGAAGGTACGCCCATTCACGCATATCTCCACACAGAAGACGCTCTAGCTGAGAATCGAACCGGACAGCGTCTTACTGTGAGGCGACAACGCTACCGCAGCACCACCACTGCGTACTGTCGCTTATCTAGTCTTCTAGACATCACATGTTCACACTGTTCTGACTTCACTTATTCCACTCCTCCTTTCCTTTGTCTCTCCTTCCCCCACAATTCTTCATGCAAGTATCTGTATTATCAGGTTAACTTTCATTAGATCCTCAGACTGTGGAATATAGGATGAACTGGTTTCTATGTGTCATTCCCACCATTTTTTTTTTTTGACTCCTGCATTGACAGAATCACACTAGATTAATTTTTCTGTCATCTTTTTGCTATTGAACCACATGAATTCTTCTTGCAGTTTGCATTAATGCATCTTGGTAAATGTTTTGCCTTGTTAATTGTATTGTAGACCCCACACATGCACACACACACAGATAGATTAATTTTCTTAAATATTTGCTGACTGTATTCATCCCACTAGATCTGCCTATTTTTGAGGGTATCTGGGGATGGTATTTACACATTCATGGGATAAATTTAGCTAACATGTTAGCAAAATACAACCATACTTCAGCAGAGAGCAGCAAAGGTCAGAGGTACATAACTTACTAGAATTAGAAAGCATGAAGATTGGGAGGCTGAGATGGAGAATTCAAAGATTTTTCACAAAAAGTTGTGGAACTAGACAATGAGGGTATACCATTTCAACTGCTGTGATTTAAAAATAGCACTATGATTTTTAGACTCAGATTTAACCTTCCTCCTCCTAGATTTACTGTGTACAAAGTCTACAGCTAACTATATAGTCTACTATACAGCAATCTTCTATTGTGAAAAATCAGAAAGCGCTCTGCTTTCTGACCTCTGCTATGATTTTTAAAGGCCAGTGGTGTGAGTTTTAATGTTTAGAGGTATGAATAATGGTATATAAATGCTGAGAAAATTCTGAATTTTCATTGTATTAGTGATTCACAAGTAAACCCAGTAGATGCTACTTGAGGAATGATGTTTGTGCTAGTTCTATTGGGATAAATGAAATTCTTGCCAATTTGCTGGATATGACTAAGGGATCTAGTTGGTCTTAGTAATCTATGCTCACCAAAGCCTGACGTGCTGACCCCAGTACATCAGCACCCACTAAATCATAAATGTCAACTTAGAAATTAAATTTTAAAGAATGTTTGCAGTAGGGATGCACCTCCCTGCACCCCTACCGATGTGGGAGCTCTGCTCCCACAATATATATCTCAACATCTTAGCACAAGAATTTTGCACAAAGCAAAAAAATAATATAAAATAATGGGGGGAGGGGGCAAAATCTGGGACAGATTTAATTGCACTTGCCAGTTTAAAACGTTGCAAGAATAACACGTTTTTATTAGCATGGATTTTCTGGAAGATGTGAAGTCTGAAACTCAAATGTGTTTCATTATTTAGTGGTGATAGTCCTCAATAGTTTGTCAAAAAACAAAATTTTATGAGGGACCATCTAAGAATATAAGGCAAAAATATGGACATTCAAATTAAATCTGGACAGTTGAGAGGCATGCCCCAAAGTCTCTAAATATCAACTTTGGGACAGACCTCTCAACTGTCCAGATTTTCACAGAATGTTCATATTTTTGCCTCATATTTTTAGTCTCTTCCTCATAAAATTTGTGGTTTTATGACAAATCATTTGGATGCTCTGAGGACTAAAGTCACTAAAGAATCACATGCATTTGAGTTTCAGACTTCAAATCCTTTAGAAAATGTATGTCAACACAAACACTGTTACTCTAGCAACTTTCTAAGTTTATAAGAACAATATTTAAAATCCGTAACTTTTTTTGTCCTTTATCTCCCCATTTTGTCAGGCTTTGTCCAGATTTCTACAATTAGAGACACAGAGGTCCATCACCCTTTCAAAAATTTTTACACATGAGAGCTGTGCTACATGAATGCATCAGAATGTCTACCACCAGGTGGCAGTAATCCTACTCATAATAGTCTGCACAATATAGTTAAGGTGAGATAGAACTAATAGAACTAGAACATGACTGTGAGTGGAAAATCGTAAAACGAAGTTAGAATAATACTGAAAGGAAATACTCTAGGTCATGGGATTTGGAAATGATGCGCACTTCAGGAAACAGATACCCGGAATCCTTTGTAGAGATAGTAGAAGAGTATAGAAAAAACACTAATGTAGTGCAAATATGTTCTCATTGCATTTTAATTACAGTATAATGACACGAGCCCCACATCACAGATAAATGCACTTTCTAGGAGCAATTTACTCATATGTTTCAAATTAATATCAAAGAAGTAAGAGATCTGGTTCACAGACTACATAAAATCTGTGTTTAGAGAGTGAGAAAGAGTGGGCACCGAATACATTTTCTGAAAGTTTTGAAAACTGAGAAGATAGAAGGCTGAATTCAAAAAGGTTACCACAAGGAGTAAGACTGTTGTACACCTCGTGGTAAACCTTTCTGATTCAAAGGCACTTCTACAGTGCTGCACCCCTTTATAGTACACTTCTGCAGTGGGCTGCCTCTGTGGCCTACACAAATGTTAATGAGGTTTTCTGGGGGAGTGATCTATGCTAATTAGTCATGTCCTGTCCCCCTTGGAAATGTCTGCAGTATGGCACTTACACAGCTGAATAATTCAGATAAGCATTTGGCTGTTTAAGTTACTTTGGCCAGCTGTTCATCCAGTAGTGCTAGATGTAAGTGCCAGGGAGCTTATCAGACAAGTAGTGTTGGGGTGTGTGTCTATGTGTATGAGTATGTGTGTGCATGAAAGGTCACAGTAGGGGGGTACTTAGGGATAGGTATGGTATGTATATATATATATATATATATATATATATATATATATATATATATATGTATATATATGTATATATATATATATGTATATATATATATATATATATGTGTGTATGTGTGTATGTGTGTATGTCTCTGTGTGAGTATGTGGTGGGGTTAGTTAGGGGATAGGTAGGAGAGATATGTGTGTATTTGTGTGCATGGGTGAGTGTGTCTGTGAATGCAATATCTCCACACTCCCGTAGACTAGCAAGCAAATCCTACAACACTAGAGGGAACACTAGTCACCGGGGATATTCTCTTTATATCACACTTTTTAAAGGCACTTAAAAGTAGAACAACTGTGTGGCATGAAAGACAGAGGTTAAAGGGAACAGTAGACACCAGGAATAACTGTTTATGTTGTGCCTTAAAGACACTTAACTATTCTGTTATTCTGTTATTATACTTAAAATTAGAACAACATTGTGCAGCATGAAAGATGTGTGACTGGGACAGCACTAGATATCAGGGACAACATTTTATACTTTTTACAGCATGAAAAACAATGAGCAAAGGGAATACTCAGCATTAAGAATTGTTATTTATATTGTACATAATGGCACTTACAAAAAGTCAAATCCAAAGTCAAACCCTGTTCTCCTGGCACTTACACCCAGCTCTTTAGTGAGAGTTAGTGCTCTGCACCACCAGTAGTCCCCAGGGAGAGTCCTTACATTTTCCTTAGATTTTTGAGAGCAGAGAAAAAAAATAAAGTAAAGGGGGTGGGGTGGGGGATTCATACTCTACACCCTTGGAACAAGAAGGAAAAACTTTAATCTCGTACTCTATTTTTTTTTTATTGACATTTTATTACCAGGAAAGTCCAAATAGATAGGTGCCCGTTTCAGCATAGGCCAGGGGGGTGCTCCAAAATATTGCAAAAACATTTTAAGAACAAAAATGTTTACATTGATTAAATATAGATATAACTTGTATGATAATTTAATATTTAGAGAAAATGTAATCAATTTAGAGAGATTAAATGTAAATTAGTATAACATGAAAAGGGACTGTAATGTGAAAGTAAGAGAAAAAAAATGAAACATGGTTGTGAAGGGGGATAAAATGATTGAAGTTAGGAAGTGAGTAAAGAAGGGGAGTAAGAAAGTGTAAGGCGTAAATAGGTACTTGCTCATATTTAGGGATATAGTTATCCTGGGATTGAGCAACAACAGAGATAGACTTTGGCTAGGAAGTCTTTCAGAAGAGTTTTAAATGACCGGAGGGAGGCTACTGATATAATGAATGTAGAGTTCTAGGCCTTAAAGGAATAGTATGAATACAGACTATGCCCAGCAGATTTGATGGGTGTGTGGAAAGAGAAGTGTTTGGCCATTGGATCATAATGACCAAGTGGGAACATAGTGGTGTAGAATGGTATTTGGTGCCAGACAAGCAGATAGATGCTGGATAATTTTATAGGTGGTAAGAAGCTGTGTATTTGTTAGTTGATGGGGTAGCACTAATGTCATGAGTGAGAGATTAGATTTACATAATATCAGGTATGAAACTCTGATTCTGGCAACATTCACCGAATTACAGCAGTCGGTGAATTATGAGACATACAAGAGGCAACAGCAGCAGTGGTCTGTAATATCAGTTGCTGTTGACAGGGCTGAGAATGTCTCTGCGTGGGGGAAGGCTTTGGTACAAAACTGGGAAGAACATTAGATAACATCAGGGAAATTTTTTTAAGGCATTGCTTGTCTCACATAAAAAGTTAATAGAGTGACAGGTATAGCATCACAAAGAACTTTACAAACTGTAAGAAGAATGAAACTCTAATGTCGGACATTACTGACTGACTATAATCATCCATGATGTATGAGGGGCAGGGAAGGATTAGACAGTACATCACTGGCATTCTGCCAACTCAGGGAAAGGTAGGAGGTATTCTGGTGTGCGCGTTGTGTGTGTTTGAATGTGTGCATGTGTGTGTGGGAGTGTGAAACAGGGGGTGCCTGTGATAATGACATGCAGAGGCCACCAGCACTGACTACTGCAGAAAAGTGCTGATTTGCACTTGAGGAAGTTAAGGGCAATTTAGAAACATGCAGGCTGTTTGATAATAAAGTCTTTGACCATTATGGCTACTATAGCTCTCTATCAGATTTTGTTGTATTGCAGAAACAGTCCCTTTGGTCGCACCTCAGAAGACCAGTAGTGGGGTTCTTTTTGAATCCTTGGGAGAGTGTTCTGGGGTCGTTTCACCATATTCAATTTATACAGGGACAAGAAACAAATTCTGCAAATTTATTTGAGAAATACTTTCTTAAATAAACATTTGATTACATTAAAATTGTGGAAATAGTGTTGTGTTAAATCTAGATTTATAAAAATGAAAGATATGTTAGGGATATGGATGGGAGGGTTGGAATGGGCATTTGAACTATAAGACGTAAGGATCATTTAAAAGATCATGACAATCAGAATTGTATTAGCACCACTGTATGTTAGGCCACCCAAAAAAGTGTCTTGGCTATGGAAATTCAGAGCTCATTGGAATTCAATTTAAAATTATAAATGTTCTAATTGTGTGATAATTGTCTCACTAAACAAAATTGTTTGAAAGAATACATAATCTGTGGGGAAGAAAGGCATTAAAAATAATTGTAACGATGCCAAGGATAGACAAAAATCTTGATATTTTATGTAAAGAATAAGTTGCTGAAAATGTGAATAAGAATGATGAATTTACTGTGGTGAACCTAGCTGTGAATGTAGTTAGGCATGTTGTACCAAAAATAACTTAAGACATAAATACAAAGATCTAGTACAAGGTGACACAGTCATGAATGTTTCTGATTATCAGGAAGTAATTAATCACAGAACAGAGAATGTTATAATCAGGAGTGTAGCTAGGCATACTCAGGGTACTCAAGTGAGTGCATTTTTTGTGAATCTCTTAGAAACTTTATGGTTTAAGCAACACATAATGTTAGGAAATGTGTAAACCAGTGCCTGTTATATAATGCCATACAAATTTTATTTTTATTTATTTTACATTTGTTAACCTGGATGGTCCAACTGGACGAGGTCCATTTACAGCGGAGGCCCGGGGAGAAAAGCCCCACTTAATTAATACAACAGACAATGATAATAATACATAATGCAAAGTAAAGACTTTGTTATTGAGCAGTATTTTGTGCATAATAGAACAGTACGTAAAGAAAGATCATATCAGCAATATATACAAGTGAACATTAAGTTAGCCATCAAAATATACAGACAGAGATCACAACAACATTTCCAAATGTCAAGGGATACCATTTGTTACTTCCATTTTTACTAAGGGTCTGATAATTGGAGAGAAGAGAGAAAGATGGTGGTAGTATACACTAGGATTAAGTAACACATGGACATAGCCAAGAGCTAATAAGATGAGCCTTAAGGGAGTTTTTGAATTGTTTGGTATTAGGTGCGGAAGTCACCGAGGGAGGGAGATTATTCCAACTTTTTGCTATACTGTGAGAAAATAGAGCTTTACCTGCTGTGTTGTTGGCTGCGGAGATAGAGAGGAGTGATTTGTTGGCAGAGCAGTGTGGTCGATTTGGAATGTAGTTAGTGAGTAGTTCCCTAAGGGCTGGAGTTTTTTCAGGATATTTTAGTTTGTTATAAGCTATGACTAGTTGGTGGTAGGTTAATAACTGTGGGAGCTCAAGCCACTGAAGTTGCCTAAGAGGTATACAATGGTGTGTTCTAAAGAGGGAATTTTTTGCAAGCTTGGCGATTTTTGTTATAACACGACTCAAGTTTCTCCAGGTCAGATTTTCTTACATAGGTGAGAATAGGTGCTGTATACATGAGTGTGGAAAGAAGGTGGGTTTGAGCTAGGGTGACCCGAGCTTGATCTGATAGAAAGTCTTTCTGTCTGTATAGGGACCCCATTTCTTTGTGTACCTTTTTAATAGTTTGAGAGGTATGGATGTCAAAGTGTAGTTTGTTATCTGTTTCAACGCCAAGCAGCTTGGTGTGAAGAGAGGGTGAAATGACAGTTCCATTACTGGATGAGATACAGAAGGAGAGTAGAGTGGTTTTTGATTTGCTTGGGGTAAATAGAAGTAGTTTCGTTTTGTTGGGATTTAAGATAAGTTGAATATCTGTGATCCACCTATCGACTGAGGTAAAAGATTCTTGGGCGGGATGCTGTAGGGTGGTGAGATTTGGGGCAGAGCAGATCAGGGTGGAATCATCTGCATACTGTATGAGTGAAGCCTGCAGGGTAGAGGTACGTAGATTATTGGTAAAGATAGAAAAGAGGAGTGGGCCGAGTATGGAACCATGAGGTACTTCAATGGTAGTTGGGAGTAAAGATGATATAAATCCTTGTCACTGGATAGCTTGTTGTCGGTCTGATAGATGGTTTTTAAACCATGCAAAAGTGTTAGGGGCAAAGGATAGAGAGGTAAGAGTATCTGTTAGAATGGAGTGGGATACCATGTCAAATGCTTTGGAGAGGTCCAGGAATATAGCAGATACAAATACGTTGTTATTTCTATGTTGGTTAACAAGGTTTGTGAAAGAGTGAAGAGCTGCGGTTGTGCTGTGGTGTGGGCAGAAACCATGTTGTGTAGAGTAGAAGAGATTGTTAGAGTCTAGGAAATGCATGACCTGAGAGTGTATGCATTTCTCAAGTATCTTTGATAAAGGAGACAGAATGGGTATGGGGCGATAGTTAGAGAAATCATAGGAATTCCCTCCCTTATGAAGGGGAATAATGTAAGAGATTTTCCATTGTTGAGGGATGTGGGATTCCTGTATGGAGCGGTTGATTAAGATTGAGACTGGGTAGGATAGAGAGTCGGCAGCCATTTTTAGGAAATGAGCAGGTATACCATCTGGTGCAAGAGTAGTGGGTTTAAGTTTTAAGAGGTATTTTTTATTACTGAGGTTGGGACAGGAGAGAATGTTAAGGGAGGTGAGTTGTTAGGAGTTGTTGGTATGGATGAGTAGCTATTTTTGGAAAGTTGAGTTGATAGTGATTTAATGGATTCAATAAAGTGGTGATTAAATTGGGAGGCTAAATCGCTGTCTGTTTTTGTAGAGGTGGAGATGGGAGCTGGTGTGGAGGATTTACCAGGGTTTAGTAGGGAGTGTATTGCATGCCATAACTTTTGGGGGTTATTAGAGTGTCTATTTTGTGTATCTAGAGAGTAGTTCTGTTTATCAAGCTTTGTTTGTTTTTTGGCCTCATTCCTAAGGTGTTGATAATTTTGTTTGGATAGACTAGTGTTATCTTTCTTACATGTTTTCCATGCCTTATCTCTGGATTTTAATAGGGCTGTAGTGGATTTAGTAAGCCAAGGAGCATAGTGTTGCTTAGCTCTAATTTTTCTTACTGGGGCAACTGAATCAAGGATGTTAATAAGAGTACTATTAAAATAGTCCACTGCTTGGTCTAGGTCAAGGCTGTGTAGTGGTTCCCAGTTACATTTATTTAATATAGTGTTAAATTCTATAGGGCTAACATTGCAATAATGTCTGACTTGTCTATAGACTGTAGGTTCCTGCTCAAATAATGGAATGTGCTTCTAAAACTGACCTTTTTATGGTTATAACTGGCAAAATCTGAAAATAGGATGTCCTTTTCTGAATTGTATAGGGACAGCATTTTGAGGGTTGTATACATTTTTTTAATGACAGGATGGTAGCAGGGGCAGTAGAATGAGATATAGGTGCAAAATATAGATTTCTGGCTACACCTCTAAGCATAATTAAATATACACATGCTAAAGAGTTTAAAGCTATGTCATCTCCTTCTGTGGTGAATGATATTACTGTGGCAGACGAATGTTACTCATTGCCATCTCAAGAAATCTGGACAAAGCCTACAATAATGGGGTGGAGACAAAGGCCCAAAAATAGGGACAGATTTTAAATACTGTTCTTATAAAACAAGAAAGTTGCTAGAATAACAGGATTTATGTTAGCATGTATTTTCTGAAGAATATGAAGTCTGAAACTCAAATGCATGTCATTATTTAGCAACTTTAATCTTTAGATCATCCCAATGATTTATCAAAAACACATTTTTTATGAGGAACAGACTAAACGTATGAGGCAAAAATCTGGACATTGTGCAAATCTCTGCACATTTCAGAGGTATGGTTATGCACTATTTCCCTGTGTCTTTCTTGGTTTCCTATAATAACTGCACTTATATCTACTGGTGACATACTGTTCTGTTTTTGTAGAATTTCTCTGATTTTCATTCATATTTCTACTCTGTCTCTCATAACATTTTTGATATTCTAATAAATCATAGGTAAGTACTGGGCTACCTGCCCTGGCAGATCATTTTAAGCCTAGCCAATTTCCACAAGGTGAGAATCAGATCTTGTAGCTTGTGTCTGTCAAGTAAACACCATAAATATTATTCCGACTGATCTTGAAACATAAGTGAAGACTAGGCAAAATGCCCTGCAAAAACTTTTCTTGTAACTTTTTAATTGAATTAGAGTAAGATTTAAAAACTGCCCTGGTTTTTGCTGTTTGTCCCTTATTATTTTTGGCATTGCCTCTGATTCTTGAGCAAAGATATTTAGAGATATATCTAGTGAGATGTACTTTCAATATTACTGCTGTTTGCTGTTTCATTGCATTTTGTTTAGTAGATCATTCCATGCTGCAGGGGCTATTTGTAGAAGGCTCTTTCTGTTGTTGCCATGGTATATAAGGGCCTTTATAGCTATATGATATCCTAACTTTTTAAATTATACTGGAGTTTCTAGCTACAGGTGTGTTTTTAACTGTGGACAGTGGCTTTGATATAATATTCTGTAAATTATGTAGTACAAAATGCTCTATTGCCTCTATTGATAAGCATTTGTTTTTATATGGTATCACAATGGTGTTTTTTCTCTTACATGATAAAGGAATACATCTGAGTATTTTGTTTCTGACTCTTTGAAGGGTAGCAACGTTTTACTGGGGATTTAAGCAGATTAGTGGTAGACTACACTCAAGAAATGAAAAGGACATTTCTGGCTATTGATATTCAAGTTTCAGCAGTAAATAGATGAGGTATTCCATAGGAGACTTTTATTTGCTTTAGAATTTTGTCAACCATTTGTTCTATATGTCTCTGAAGGGTAACGTGTTGTCTAACATAATGCTTACATACTTTTGTAGTTCAAATAAGAGTATGGGTATTTCTTCTGGGTCTCTAATGTTGTGACACTGAGCTTGTACAAGTCTCTCATATATTCCAAACATTACCACAGCAGACTCTCGGGTATTAACAGATTATTTAAGGTCAGCCATCTTCACATATTATTATATGGGAGCAAAATTATCTTGTAATTATTTACTTAATATATTGGCTGACTTATGTCCTCTTGTAAAAATGATAGCATCTGCACATCATGTGTATTTGATGTTTGGGAAATTGTAAGGCAGACTATTGATAAACAGAGAAAACAGTGAGGATTCCCGCAAGAGTAGTTTTGTTGTACACTCTGTCTTGAGGATAGCATTATTAAGGTATTCTACAAATGTTCTGTTGTTGAGGTAGTTTTAAAATCACTCACTGGCCTCAAACAGATGCTCTATGCAGCCCGACTCAAGAAACTCCAGCTGTACTTGTTTGCATACCGCTTACTCAGAGGTGATCTCTGCCTGACATACAAGGCCATGTCCAACCCAGAATTGATGGACATGCTCCACCTAAAAAAAAAACAAATCCCGGAGAGCCACACGCTCTAGAGATATAAACCTCACCACAACAATAAATAGGACATGCTGGAGGGATAGATTCCTATCCCAGAGACTCCCCATGCTTTGGAACAGGATTCCAATATACATCAGGCAGAGCCCCTCACTAACACTCTTCAAGAGAAACCTTGATGGGTGGATGGGAAACAGAAAATGTACCCCGGGATCACTGCAGTGGCTCTGCTGGACAGTGGCTCAGGGAACTAATGGCTCTGCTGGACAGAGGCACAGGGAACTAATCTAAGGGGGTGGCGAAAGCCAACACATTCTGGCTAGGCTTATAAATGCCCTTGGGCAGATAGCCTAACACTTACCTATGAACCTATGAATTGCTTTATGACCAAATCTGTTTTTGCCCAGCTGCTCAGGTAGTTTCAAAGGTATAGTTAAGATCCAGGTTAGTTAAAACATTTAGTGCTGTTAGTGTACTGTAGTCAGCATGGAACCCATGCATGTACGTGAGCATGTCATACTTCTGAATGCAGTCTAATGTTCTCCTGCAAATTAGCTCTTCTAGAATTTTGCCTATAGGACAGGAGCTGGTAGTTGGTTGGTAATCAGTGACTGTGTTGGGAACAGGTAACTTGGGAGCAGGCAGGATTAATGAGTGTTTAAATCTGGAGGGCATGGATTTGGCAGTAAGGGGGGGCTGACTACAGGTTTCAATGAGCTGCTAAAAGTTGGCCTACCTATTTTTAGCAATTAGTGGTGTAATATACGTAAATATGCGTTTTAGTACTCGTTTGTTTTATCCAATAATTCCTGATTTTCTTTTAGGAAAAGGTTCTAAAATAGAAGAAGGATAGGGAAATATTTGCATATGTTTGTGAGATGGGCAGAAGAATATTGCTAAGTAGTTTTATTGAAGGGGCAGGAAGGGAAGCTATGCTGCATTTCAGTTCATTAATGTTTTATATGATGACATGTGGATTAGTAATAAGATTTAGAATTATTTTTTCACACTTTGGCTATGGTAGGCCATTAGAAATATTTTTCTGTTCCTAGACTAGATTAGTTTGCAGAGAGCAGAGGTGGATCACTTTTAACTTTTTTGAGTTTATTCTGGTGTTTTGTCTTAACCTTTGGAAGTGCTCTCTCTGTCTTTGGTTATTAATGTATCTTGTCCAGTCCAGCCATGTTTTGACTCTGGTTTTAATTTGCTTGTAAGGTATGGAGATTTTTTTTTAACTGTGGATTCATTGTTTTTATAGAGGTAATAGCCTATCTTGTATGGACATTAGTATATTATAAAAGGCTGAGAGTACTGTTGTTGAATCTTGACAACTTTATACCTGCTACTAGGATATGAATTGTTATTCTGTTTCCCATACAGATTCTCTGGTTTCAGGAATGGCAAGGATTAGAATGACTCCGGGTCTTAATACTCTTGTTTCAAAGTTCTAGGTAGCAGGGATTGGGCAATAAGTCATTGCAGGTAGGGAATTTTGTAGGGCTCATTATTTGTCGGACATGTCTCTGACAACTGAATCTATTATTGTTCTTTTGCCTTTCATAGGATTGGCTCTGGCACCTTCTCTCACAAGCTGGAACATGTTTTTTTCTTGCTACATCTCTGTTTAGTTGTTATGCTGTCTGGCTCCTACAGTCAGAGTTTAGGTCTCTGTTATCAGTTTAGCCTATTGCATTTTGGATAGCAGAGTGGTCAGAGTCTCTTATATTAGGTTGGTGGAGGATGGGAGTGGGATATATACAGCTGCAACCTATTATCATCCATTTTGGTCTGCTGTAACAGGTGGAATATTACTTGCAAATACAACTTAAAAAAACAAAAAAATAAAATGATAAAATACCACCAAGACCACCGATCCAAGAAGTAAACAAATTTAATGAAACACTTAGCGTCTCGGCTTGCACAGGGTTCCAAGAGTAAAAACACTACAAAATACTGTTTGTTTATATACAACATATTGCACAAAACAATCAGTTAAGCATACAATTCAAATCACATACTTCCAATTACATTCTTTGTTGAGTCCCTGAGGCTCCAAAGTACCATACTTTAAAATCAGCCGGGTTTCTTTTTTTAAGAGTTTCTTTTTTAAAGGCACACATTCACCTATGCCAACTTGCAATTTTTCCAAGACACAACCCCTAAGAGAATCAGGATTAGAGTTGTGTGCTATCAAAAAATTTCTCCCAAGTGGACTCTAATTTTTTTATGTCCCTAATATGTGCAACCAGACCCTAAAACTCCTATAAGTTTCCCCTATGTAAAACTTCTTGCATCCACATCTCAGCACATACACTAACCCCTCTGTGTTGCAACTGTATTCATGCCTAGCTGTAAACTTGATGCCATTAATATAGGGAAAAGAGCATACTACATATTGACAGATGGTGCAGCCATCACATGGAACAGTGCCTTTATTTATGCTTAAGCTCTGACTGACATTAATATCTGGTAAACAAAATTGGTTATGTACCAGAATGTCAGACACATTCCTAGCTCTTTTATATGCAATACTCACAAAATCAGGTAGTATAGAGTTCAAAATGTTATCCCTTAGGAGCATAGGCCACAAGCTGCATTCATTTTTTATCTATTTCCTCAGTTATAACATTATAAGTTGTCACTATGAAAACTTTCTTCTGCTCTCCATTGTTCACAGCTGTATTGGTAGATTTATTTCCACCAATACAAACATTATATTTTCCACTAGCAAGGACCTAATGAGAATCTCCCTGAGAGTTAACAGAATACCTCATGTCCATAATTTTTTAAATAATAAATAAATAAAATATTACTAGCAGTTAGTTTTGAGTTGAGGCAGGCTTCTTTATCCACTAATGTCATTACAGCTATCCGTCTCTCTTACCCGGCCAGTTTTCTGTGAAGATGTGATATTGTTCAATAATATATATATATATATATATATATATATATATATATATATATATATATATATATATATATATATATTTATTTATTTATTTAATAAGCAAAACACCACACCTGAGGCACAATTCCCACAGCAGTCCACGAAAAAAGTCCAAGTGTTCCAATAATAGTAATAAAATTTTAATTATCAGACAATAGATATAAACAGACAATAGGTAAGCGCTTTCATCTGTCTCAATGCAGACTTTATCAAAACCAAAAGTGCTTAACTCCAAACCCCTTTAAATAGTCAACCCAATTGGTTGATCAAAAAATTCTTAAAAAGACAAGACATATTACAAACAACTTATTATCATAAAAATGTAAAACATTTTTGCTAAAGTATCGAAGCCCTTTCAATTAAAATGGGCTTTAAGAAAACATGTTCATTTATGCCAGGGGGCTGGCAAACATTTAATCGGAGTTGCCACTTCAACTCAGCCTTTTCATTCTGGTTTGACCAGTTACCCCCCCTGACATTTTTAACAACCACTTCTAAAATACCAAATTTGAAGCCAGAAGACACAGGACACGTGAGTGTGTGTTTAAAAAGGGCATAATTGTAATTCTGGGTATTAATAGCATGTAAATGCTCATATATTCTCTTCCTGATTGCCCTCTCCATCTTACCCACATAATACCTTTTACATCCCATGCAAACACTCAAATAAACTACCCCAAGAGTGATGCAATTCCCCCCTGCTAATCTAACTTTCTGTGGGGGTACCCCCACCCACATCTCTGTTGCATTCACTATATACGCACTGTAATTGCACCTTCCACATGGCTTCATTCCTCTACTAGCCTTCGTTTTAATAGGGTGTTCCAACAAAAATTTTAGATTACCTCTCACCTTATAGGAAAAGGTGGGACCATGACCTAATGTGTTAACTAGCTCATTGCTGCATTCTAGTATCACCCAGTTCTTATTCAAATCCCCTCTCACCTTTTTACTAAATGCACCAAATTGTGTCACCATAGCTTGTGGAAATACATTACCTGATGAATCCTGAACCTCAGAATGAACCTGTCTCAAATCGAAGTCGTCCTGTCCCAACAGTGGTTTGAACTTAGTCCCCACAACCATCAAGAATTTCCATACTGGTCTGCTGGACCCAGTTCTCAGGGTAACCTCTGGCAATAAACATCTGGCTTACGTTACTCAATTCCCTTTTCAGGTTGTCTAATGTAGAACACATCCTAGCCCCCCTGATCATTTGTCCTCTGACCAGGTTTCAATCACATAGTGCGGGTGTTGACTATTGTAACTTAAAAAACAATTAGAATAAGTAGGTTTACGATATACTGTAGTTGTAAAGTTCCCCAGTTCCATGTCCCTGGAAATGTTAACATCCAGGTAATCAGTACTATCCAGTTTAAATTTGTGTGTAAACCTAAAGTACGGACAAACACCATTAATGTATTCAGCAAATCCATTTACTATAGACTCTCTACATTTCCATAAAATAAAAATATCATCAAGGTACTGACCATAGAATAACCATTCTTGAGCGAATCTAGAGGTAAACACGTGGTTAAATTCCCACCTTGCCATTACCAAATTAGCGCAAATGGGAGCACAGCTTGCCCCCATTGCTACACCTTTAACTTGTCTGTAATATTCATTCTCAAAGGTAATGTAGTTGTTGGTTAATATAAACTACATTAATTCTATTATAAAATTCACCATAGTATTGCCAAGGTTAGTATATTCTATTAATGCCTCGTGGAATAATTCCAGCCCCTCCTCCTGTGGGATAGAGCTGAAAAGGTCCACTACATCAATGGTCAAAAACCCAGTAGCCTCAGAAAAATAATCAGCTTTAATTGTAGTTAGGAAAACCCAGGAGTCTTTCACTACGTGACTAACCGGAAACAATGTCCCTTTTACCACACGGTCCATAAACACCCCTAAGGAGTAGGTCGAACTATTCTGCCCGCCTACAATTAATCTGTAAGGGGGGTAGTGCACATTCTTGTGCACCTTGGGTATTCCAAAAATTGTAGGTACTAGTGGATGGTCATTTAGTAAAAATTTTAATACCTCCTCATTAATAACCCCTTGGTATAAGCTGTCTTCCAAAAAGAGTTGCAGCCTTCTGTGGGCTTTATGTATTTCATTGAGGGATGCTGGTGTGTATTTATCAGTGTCTTGTAACATTGTTGTAAGATCATTCACATAGTCCATTTTATCCACCAGTACAACCCCTCCCCCTTTATCAGGTTTCATAACCCGGACAAGATCCATTTCCCTGAAGTGATTCAACACTAATACCTCTTCCCTAGTCAAATTATAATAATCATTTTTGTAAAGTTGATATTCATGAAAAATCTCTTTCATACAAACTTTTTCATAGTGTGCTAGCATCTGGTGCAAAGAGGGGGTTAAAAAGACTTTTTTTCCTTAGTCTGACCTGATTCCACGTATGTTCTCCTTTACCTTTAAAAAGTATTTGGAAATTAAATTTTCTTATATATAATTTTAAATCAATTAAAACATCAGAAATATCAGTTTTTTTAGCAGGGACAAACTTAAACCCCTTTTTAAACAGTGAAAAATGAACTTAATTAATAGGTATATCCATGTAGTTAAAAATGTTAAAGTCATTCAAGCTTAGCAGTTTACCCCCAAAACTTGAAATAATATGATCTACTTTACCAGGGTTATCTAATACCTGTTCTGGTTCCGATTGCTCCAAAAGTTGGTCCGCCCCCTCTGGGGCCGACCTCTCGTGGTCTGTTGTCCCCTTAAAAAATTCTGCCTGTTCCTATTCTGATTGAGAATTCATTCTGATCTCCTTAATACCGGGTAATCCTATTCAAACATCTCATCCACCTCATGATTACGAAAGGCTGTCTGTACATTGTCACCCCCCCTCTCAAGGTCGTAACTTACGGAACCAGTGTCCAAATCAACTAAGAAAACTTTCTTCTGCTCTCCATTGTTCACAGCTGTATTGGTAGATTTATTTCCACCAATGCAAACATTATATTTTCCACTAGCAAGGACCTAATGAGAATCTCCTTGATTGTTAACAGAATAACTCATGTCCATAATTTTTTAATTAATAAATAAATAAAATATTACTAGCAGTTAGTTTTGAGTTGAGGCAGGCTTCTTTATCCACTAATGTCATTAGAGCTATCTATCTCTCTTACCTGGCCAGTTTTCTGTGAAGATGTGATATATACACACACACACACACACACACACACACACACACACACACACACATATGGATTTGTATCACTTCATTGAAAGACCATTTCACTGACACTCATTTCACTGAGACCAAATCACCTAAAGTTCATTTCATTGAAATTTCATTTCACCTAAAACTCATTTCACTGACCAGTAGTACTCTAAGGCAAGTCATAGGTATATGTCCTTTTCCCCATTGTAGTGCAATCCTGGTGTTAGCATATATAGTTGGAGGGGTGGGGGCACAACCCCCACATTGGGGGGTGTGGGGGGGCATATCCCCCCACTTAATTTGGTTTTCTGTTGTCTGGTTTGGTTTTACATTATTTTGGTAAAACCCAACTAGGTGGGGGGGCTACACCCCCGCAACCCCCCACCCCCCCAACTATATATACTAATACCAGGATCACACTACAGTGGGGAAAAGGACATATACCTTTTACTTGCCTTAGAGTACTACTTGTCAGTGAAATGAGTTTTAGGTGAAATGACATGTTGGTGAAATGAACTTTAGGTGACCTGGTCTCAGTGAAATGGTGTTTCAATGAAGTGATACAAATCCATATATATATATATATATATATATATATATATATATATATATATATATATATATATATAGCCAATATTCAGATCTTGTTAAATATACTATTATAGGGTGGGAGCTATAGGTAGACAGACCACATTTCTAGTTGTGTCCATTTGTTATTTAGGTTTTCTTTGTTCATATATGCTAAGGGTAATCTGTTTACTTCTGCTGCTGACCAATGAGAATGTATGAAGAGTGAAATTTGAGTTATTGTTTACATTTGTGGAGTATAGAATAGATCTGGATTTAGTCATATATTTCCTGCTGACAATATCAGTAGGGCTGTGCTCTACAGATAATAATAACTTCAACGATACGTTTACAATTGAACCTGGACATTGTTTTGACAGTTGCTTTAAAAAGATAATACAGTCCTGCCTGTTGATGGCTGGAATACAAGTAAACTGAGCTCTCCACCATATGTGTATATTGACATAAGGGTTTCCGTAAGAGGCTCTGTTTGGTTATATTGCTTGTTTTGGGTTCAGAAAATATGGATGTCAGATCACCATATTAAGCTCATTTGGTATATGGATGAATAATACTATGAGGCAATGTTGGTTGTATACATTGTTTGTGAAGAGAGACTGAAAAGTGGTTAAAACTGATGAGGTAGAAAAACTATTTATTTATTTATTTATTTGTTTGTTTTTGTTTACCAGGGAAAGTCCCACTGGGTAAAACCCATTTTCAGCTGAGGATCAGGGAGAAAAGCTCCACATTTAAGTTACACATGATGTATATTTAAATATGCAGGATAAAAACATCTATACATCAGCTTACTTACATGATTTTTAAATATTTTAAATATTTCTTACATGAACATAGCATTTTAGTGCAAAAACAAGATAGAAATTAACAATTATTGAATAGAGCAATAACATAAAATAATAGTTCATTTATAGCATGATGGCTGCAGGAAAAACATCAAACTAGGATGTTTTTGAGTTTAGTTATAATTTACAGACAGAGAAGTAGAATGTAGCTTAAAAATTGATGAGAGATGTGAAAGGAGAAATTATGGAAATGAGCAGGAGGGTAAATGGACAGAGGAGGAATTGTAGTTAGTGGTGGGTATAAGAGAATGAGGAAAAAAGTAGGAGTTTAAGAAATAAGTGCTGTATGAGGAGGAGCAGTAAGATACAAAAAGATTGGTAAGCAAAATGGCTGTGAGAGTTGGAGAAAAGTAATCTGAGTAAAGCCAGGTGAGCAGGAGGAACACAACCATCTTTAGCACGGGTGCTGTTTAAGGGAAAGTTTTGAAACTATTTAAGTTTTCTGTCAGTTTTAACTATATGGGGATTTCATTCTAGAGTTTTGACACATAATAAGAGAAGAGAGAGTCTCCAGCAGTGCTGAATGTGTTACTGATACAAAATAAAAATGTATTGCTAGAGCAAAGGTCTGTAGTGGGTGACTAGCGCAGCAGAGTATTTTGTAATGCTAGGCACTTGTCTGGAGAGTATAACAGGTTGTGTGCAATGATTAGTTGTGAGTATGTCAACTGGTTTGGGAGTTCAAGCCAGTTTAATTGTTTTAATGCAAGGCAGTGGTATGTTTTATAAGGTTGTTTGGTTGACAGTTTAGCTATTTTGTAGTAGCAGGAGGCTAGTTTAGTTTTATACATAGTGCTGATATTTGTAAGAATAGGGGAAGCATATAATGTTGAAGGAAGGAGGTATGTTGCTGCCAAAGTAATCTGTACTTGATCTGTCAGGTAGTGTTTGGCCCTATAGAGGGAGTAGAGTTTTTGTTGAGTTTTCTTGATGGAATGAAGTATGTGGTGATCAAATCTGAGGTTGTCATCTATTATAACTCTGAGTAGTTTAGTTTGGATTATGGTTTCTATTTTTGTCTTATTGGTTGAGGTAAAATGAAATGTGTGTTTCTGGTTAAAGTAATGTTTTAGAGTAAATAGCAGATAAATCTATATAAATATATAGTTTTTTGGCTTTAAGCAACCAGTTAGAATTTTTAGCCATATTTCAATGTCAGTGAAAGATTTTTAAGTGAGTTCCTGTAATTTTGTTATGTATGGGGCAAAGCAGATAAGGGCTGAATCATTTGTATAGTGTACAAGAGTGACAAGTGTTGTAGCGATATGAAGTTTATTTATGAAAATCATAAACATACTGTGAATAAACCTGTTTTTACACTGGAGAGAAGAGCCTTGCCTGGGTCCGTTTGCTTATTCTTGCTACTTATTTATGAAAATATTAAATAGAAGGGGAGGAATATTGACCTTTGGGGAACACCAACAGAGATTGGTTGAAATTCTGAAAGGTTTTATTGACATTTAGTTTCCTGCTGATGACTGCATAAATAACTGTGAAACATGGAGAGGGACGGGTAAGTGAGACCTAGTGTTGCAAGTTCAAAGAGGAGCATTTGGTGGGACACTGAGTCAAATGCTTTGGAAAGGTCAAGGAAAAGTGAAGAAACAAGGTTGCCCTTATTTCTGTATTGGTTTACTATGTTGGTGATGTTCAGAAGGGCAGCAGTAGTAATATATGTTGGTGACATTGAGAAGGGCAGCAGTAGTAATGTGGTTCAGCCTGAAATCGTGTTGGGTGTTGGAGAAGAGGTTATGTCTGGTTATATGTTTCATTAGTTAAGAATAAATACATTTCTCAAGGATTTTAGAGAGGGTTGATAGGATAGCAATAGTTCTATAATTTGTTAACTCTGTTGAAGTGCCTCCTTTGTGAAGGGGTATAATAATAGATCTTTTCCAGATGGATGGGACATAGTTTTCAGTTATTGACCAGTTGAGTTGAATGTAGACAGGGAAGACTAGTGCTTCTGCACCTATTTTGAGGAACTCAGTGGGAAAGTTACCGACAGCTGTGGTTACTTTTAATTTGGCTAGTAATTTTTTATGGTTGATGTTGGAATTGGCTGAAAACTAAAAACATTTGTTGCTTTCAAGAACAGATGGAAGTTGGAGGGGGTGAAATGAGGTGGTCATTGTTTAGTGGTAGAACTGACTGGATAAAAAGAGTGTTGAACTGAGTAACAATGGAGCCTTTGTTGTTTGAAGTAGAAGGATGGGGTGTAGTGGTATGGTCAGGGTATAACAGTTTATTTAGAGAGGGCCAAAAACTTGGGGTTGTTTTGGTGCTTTTTTAGAGATTAGTGTAGTATGAATTCTTGTCAGATTTAACAAGGATCTTGGTATGGTTTCTGAGATATCTAAAATGTTGGTAGGCATGTTGCATTTTATTCTTTTGCCATTCTTTCCACGCTTTTTCTCTTTGCAACTTGAGCTGTTTGGTCTCCTTTGCCAGCTATGATGTTGTGTTATATTTTACCCTTCTTGTTTTAACTGGTGCTAAATCATTTAGTATTTTTAGGAAGGTGTAATTGAAGTGAGTGACTGCTTCATCTAGGGGCATTACTCTTAATACATTCCAGTCTTAGGGGGATAGGACTGTAATAAATGCATCTCTATCAAATTTGGTTACATTGTGTACTTGTTTATAAATTATTAGTTTGTTTGAATCGTGTTGTCTGATTACATAGGTTGGGAGGTGGTCACTTAAAGTATCTGGTAAGCAACCTGAGTATTTTTATATTATGGGGTTTGTTTGCCAAAATCTAGTCCAGTGTGGACTGCCTGAAAATGCTTTTGTTGATTCTGGTGGTGGTGATTACTAGTTGGTTGAAGCCAAATAGGTGAATAGAGTCCTTGGGGTTTTCTGCTGTTTATGGATTACCTGTCTATATTTAGGTCACCTAAGATGAAGGTTTCCTGGGGGATGTTGTAGGATATCTAGGGTAGGATATTTTCAACTGTGGTAATGTTGTTGCCTAGTGGGATGTATACTGCTGAGATACATGCAGATTTCTTTTGGATGAATTTGAGATATGCAATCAGAAGTTTAGCATTATTCAATTTTGGGATATTTAGATAGGTTGGAGTTATTTCTACATTGATTTTATAAATAATAGCAATACCACCTGCTCTTTAAAGATTTCTGTTCATTCTGGATATGCTAAAACCTGGGGAAATAATTTTATTTTCAGTTATTTCTTGTTTTAGCCAGGTTTCAGTGGCAATTATTAACATCTGGGGAGTAAAAATCTAGACTTGCATGGATAGCATGAAATTTTTTTGGAGATGCTTCTGAGATGAATGTTGAAAATAATGAGGTTAGTTTTATTACCTGATGAGAAAATTGTGTTGGTAGCATTGGCAAGTAATGGGTTAGCCATGGTGGGCAGTTGATGTGTGGGTGTGAGGTTAGGGTGAATATCTCCACTAAATTTCAGGATGGAGTGGGATTGAGATATCTAGCCATTTGTATTTGTATCTGAATTTCAATGCTGCTGATAAAGTACTATTCCTAACTTTAATATATCTATAGAACAAATCTGAGCATGTATATTGGTAGAGAGTAGGAGAGAAAGATGGATTTGTGATGTAATGTATGAGTGTTTGTGATAGGTCGGGATATGTTTTGGGAACATTATGGCAGTTAGTGAAGTGAGCTGGTTTTGTAAGTGTACAAAGCAATAGCAATTGACTTAGTGTCGTTTTTAATTTCTCTAAGTCTTTTGGGTTTCTAATACCATGACGGGAATAGACCCCATTCCTAAGTCAAAGTACGACTAAAGTTCATGAAATTAGTATTGTTTCACTCTTTGATGTTAGCCAAAAGTGCTCTTTGCAGCACCCACAATGTGCCCAGTAATGACTCATTCTGCAATTTGTACTGTGTTACATAAATTGGTAACATATTTAAATATGATTGTAAATTCTTTTTTATAAGACCATTTGCTCCTACTACTATTGGAACTGTCTGGGTATCTTTTTTCCACATGGCTCTCATTTCTGCCTGCAGATCCAGGTATTTTATGACTTTGTGTCTCTTTGTACGCAAGACACTGTAGTCACTAAGTGTGGTGATTTCAATGATCAATGCTACTTTTGTCTTCTTTTCTTGGACCACTATATCCAGTTTTCTAGCATCTGTCTTTTGAACTGTTGGTATTGGGTGATCCTATGTGATATAAACGTCATCATTTTCTATGATTCTTTGTGGCTCATGTTTCCAGTGTTTTTCAACCACTTTGATACTATAATGTTTGCACGATCCCCAGTGTAATAGTCTCGCCACATTATTATACCTTTCAGTATACAGTCCTTCTGTCATTAGTGCATCGCAACCAGCAACAAGGCGTGTGACTGTTTCCAATTCAGTTTTACAAAACTTACATATGTCTGTTTCTCCCACATGTTCAATGGACTTTGTAAACAAGAATGTATGCAGCCCACTGTCTTGGGCTGCCAATATTAACCTTTCATCTCTTGGTTTGAATTCACCTCTCCTTTACCATTCCTGTGTTCGTTCTTGATCAACTTGAGGGTCTTCCAGAAGTTTTCTACACTTGCAGCTATACTTACTTACTTACTGTAATTTTGAGTTGAGATGGTGAGAATTCAGATGGTGGGTAGAAGAAGGAGGAGATTTGGTAAGATGATAACTGTGTGGTATATTAATGAAAGGAGTGAAATGAGAAATGGAGAAAGAGGTGTGGTACAGGGTGGAGAGATGGTTGCAGAGTAGTATATAGATAGGGTAATGAAGAGTGGTTAGGCTGTGTACAGAAAGCTGTAGAGTATGCGGGCAGGGAAGGTGAATAAGTAAGTATAGATGAGGGAGGAGACTGAAAATGTGTATTGATGAGACGGACAGTAGTCCAAAGCAGTAGATATGAGTGTCTAAAAAAAATGCTTTTGTAGTATTGGTATGTGTTTATGTCCAAGCCAAAGTAGATGGCCACTGGCTCACAAAGTTTGCTGATGATTGCAAACTGGGAGCAATTATTGAGTCCCCCAGTGATGTCAACATATTACAAGAAAGGCTAACACAAATATATGATTTGCACCAAAGCCATGGTCTAAAACTAAATGCAAAAAATGAATTATTATTCCCTTTGGCAAAATGGAATTCCCTACAAATTAAAATATTGAGAGCACCCCTCTGAGTTCCATCTCAGTGGTGTGAGACTTGAGAACACAGGTTGATAGCAATTTGAACTTCGACCACCAAGTTTCCACAGTGGTAAGGAAAGCCTTCTATGTGGTGCACCTCATAAGCAAGGGCATAGCATCCAGGTCAAGGGATGTTATAACTCCACTGTACTCGACCCTCATCAGACCACTAATAGATAATGCATCTTTTTGCATGTACCTCACCAGACACATGCAGCAGCTGGAGAGACCTCAGAGGTTTCTCACTAAGAAAATACAGGGACTCCAAACCATGACTTATGTGACTAAAAGCCCTGTCACTTTATACTGTATCTTATAGACTGCTGAGAGGCAACTTGTGCCTCACCTATATGGCAATCTCCAACCCTGGCCTAATGGAAATGCTACACATCCACAAGTCAAATAGCACAAGAGTCACTCAATCTATGGATATTAAACTAGCCTGCGACATTAACAGAACATGCTGGAATGACAGATATGTCTCTCAGAGACTGACACTTCTCTGAAATAGACTTCCTCTTCATGTAAGAGCTCCTCACTGACCTTATTCAAATGCGACCTATATAACTGGATGGGAGACTGCACATTTGCCCTGAGGTGGCACCCATGTCTCTCATGGACAGAGGTACCCGGTGTTGATCACAGAACTGCTCTCTTTGTAAATTCATTCTGTGAACTATCCAAAAAGAACAAATAGGGATACTTGGGATTAACATAGCTAGGCTTGTAAAGGATCTATGGCTGCTAGCCTAGTAACCTCCTACGAACCTATGAACCTATGTGCGCTTGTGTGTGCACATGTGTGTGCGTGTGTGCATGTGTGCATGTGTGTGTCCGCATGTGTGTGCATGTGTATGTGTGTATACATGTGTGCACGTGTGCATGCGCGTGTGTGTGTGTGTGTGTGTGTGTGTGTGTGTGTGTGTGTGTGTGTGTGTGTATGGATAAGGTGTTGGCAAGCAGGAATGTGTATGGAAAAAAGTGGCTTGAGAATGTCTGTAAAGAAAGTTTTAATTCTGTGGAATGGGCTGCAGCAGGAATTGATAGTAGATAAAAACTGAAAGAGGGTTTTTAATGTATATGTCTTTAAGGGGTGAGTAATATGCACCAAATTGTAGGAGAAGTTAAGAGGGAATAAATGTAAGGATTCTGGGGGTGGCTGGATAATTTGGGGTGAGAGGGGAGTGAAGTGGGTAGAGATAAACAATCAGTCTATGCAGGCAATTTTAGCATAAGTAATGGTAAAGACACCCATTTAAAATCATGTACATTGCTAATTGTGGAAAAAATGCTTAGTTAAAAAAAAACATGCTCAATCTCTTCCAATGGCCTCCCAGCTGAATACCTAAAACTTGCAGCAGATTCTATACCTCTTCCAACTAGCATTGTCATTAACTGATCAATCTCTGAATCATATGTCCCATAACTGTGGAAAAACTCAATTATTATTCCCCTTCACAAAGCTAGTAACACCAGTGATCTATCTAATTACCAGCCCATCTCCATACTTTCACCTCTATCTAAAATTCTAGAAAAGTGTATTCATTCTCAACTGCTAAAACATCTCACAGACAATAACCTACTCGCACCCACCCAACATGGTTTTCGGCCAGCACAAAGCACAATAGCAGCCTTACTGTCATTTACCAGCACTGTATACAAAGCTCTTGATGCAGGCCTACTAACATCAGTGATCCTACTAGACCTATCAAAAGCTTTTGATACAGTGTCTCACTCAAAACTACTTTTACAACTTGAGACCGTAAACTGCTCCCCACACACACTAACCTGGTTCCATAACTATCTACACAACAGAAAATCTGTTAGACGGCAAAACAAGAAATCTGATTACCTAGTCAATAACACAGGTGTTCCCCAAGAGTCTATTCTTGGACCTTTGCTTTTTAACATATTTATTAATAATCTCCATAAAGCATCCCTGCAAAGTACAGTCATTCAATAGGCAGACGATTCAACAATAATTACTTCCTCTAACAACATCTCAGATCTCCTGAAGTTAATACAAAATGCATTTACTTCCATCAAATCCTGGCTTAATGAAGCTCAGCTACTACTTAATCCCAAAAAATCAAAACTTTTACTCTTCACAACCAAACCTCTAAGTCTAGACTTTAAAATATTCTCTCAAAACAATTCAGAAACTGAAATTGTAAAAATAGCTAAACTATTTGGCATCACAATTGATGACAAACTGTTCTTTGAGAATCATATACTCAATTCAATCAAAAAGACACATTTTAAGTTTGGTAAACTCTCTATAGGCATAAACTGTATTTGGACAAGTCTACCAAATTGAAACTAGCTAATAGTCTACTTCTACCCTCCCTCCTCTATGGGTAGCCCCATCTTCACTAACCTACACACTTCTCTCCTGAACAAACTGCAGTCATGCTACTATAAAATAGCCAAGTTTGTCTCCAACATGCCAACTCATACACATCATTACCTGGCCATTAAATCTATAAACTGGTTTGAGTTCTCTCATTACCTACATTACTCCCAACTTACTCTCACCCACAAACTACTAAATAATCCAAACTTCTGTCCATCCCTTCAAACTATAATACAAACACACACACACCCCTACTCAGCATCTTAGGTCCTCTAGCAAACAACTCCTAACCATAACTAAACCCAGCAAAAGAGCTACACAATATCTATTTCCACGCCATTGCCAAACTTTGGAATGCGCTCCCTCACTGTATTACCCAACCAGACTCTTTAAAAACATTTAAATTTGCACTAAAAGAACACTTTTGTAATAACCTTGTCTATTCTTGTAATCATATGATTAAACCACCTTAAATGTTTTGGCCACTATACACTACAAATACCTTTACTAACTTAATATAGTTACAATTTACACACTGTCTTTGTATCCAATCTCTTGCTTTCTTTATTTTTGTGGCTGAATAAACAGAATTGATTAAACAGTATTTTTACTTATGAGACTATAAAGAGTTACTAAAAATTTAACACACTGGGTTTATATTCTTGTATTGTATACCATTATAATATGAATTTGTATATCTACTTCAGTTTGTAGTATGTAAAAGCTTTCTTGACTTTCAAACTTAAGCTGCTGTTATGTAAAAAATTCTGTGACTGTATGGAGCTTTTCTTCCTGGGCCTCCACTGAAAATGGGTCGTTGGGCCCAGTGGACTTTCCTGGTCAACACGTCAATAAATAAAAATAGCTATAAGTTGGGGACAACATTAAATTAGCTAACAATAGATAAACTATTAATGTTGGGGGTGGGAGGCAGTCACAGATGTTTCCTTCCCCTTTACTGATACAGTTGTTTTTACAAACAATTAACTGAGCAGAAGATACAAGCCTTGCTAACGAGTAATTTAACAGGGACTGCCTGCTCAATTACCAAATAACAATAAAGATACACGGCAGAGTTATATTTGCTGTATTACATGCCTTTTGAAAGTTGAAAAAGGAAAGCAGAATGTTGTACTCAGGGGATTCAGTGGTAGATGTGCAATGCCTTGTTGTGTATTGTGAAAGATGACCCCAAACTGTAGCTTGAAGAAAACTTTTGCAAGTTAAAAATGGGAAACAGAAGTTGTACATTTGAACTGCTAATGTATTGGAGTGGAGGGAAACTAGAATGGCTGAAACTGCAGTTGTAGTGAAATAAATCAGAGTGCAGAGGAAGGGAAATTGTGGAATGTAAAAGTGTTAGAAGGGTGGCAAAGTAATTAATGGGACACAGTACATTAGATAGCTCATTTAGTTAGTACTAATAGTTTATTTAGCTAGAAGTTTATTTAATTGATTTAAAGATGGGTAGCAATTAGCTAAATGAGGTGAGATTTTGGCATGACATTATAGGAAATGTCCTCAACTCATCATAATTTCTTTACTTTTTATCCTAGATTCTTTTACAACTTACGCATCTCTCCAGCATCCTGTCAGATAAACATCTCTATCTTAACCAAACTACACAATCACTGTCCAATACCTTCATGCCTGTATAACCTCTTATATCCATGTTAAGAAACCTGTTTATTTAGCATCCAGTTAGAAACATTTTCTTTGCAATCTCGTAACACTAAATGCCCACAGAAATTCTTTTTTTAAATCTTCTTCTTCTTTCTAAAATGCGTTATTAACATTTTCCAGTAGTAAACAAGAATAACAAAAACAAACCAAGAAAAGTCCCAAGAGAGTAAATGTTCTGCTGAATAAAAGTATTCCAATGTGAAATAAGACAAAACAGCAGCAGAACAATCCAAGGCAATGCAGGACCATGTAAAAACGACCAGAGCATAAAATAAAACTGTTTTATTGAAGCAAAAAACTTTTAGTACTTCAGAAACTTAAGACAATATGCCCACAGAAATTCTTTTTTTTTTTTAAATATATAATGCTTTATTAACATTAGTAATCAAGAATAATAAAAAACCCAAAACCACATATTCAAAACAGCAGTAGTAAACAGACAGTAAAAATGAGCCCTTGATAATTATAACTATATACAATATTTCTATCATTATTCATAAAATTGATCGTAAGCAGGTTATATATCAAAGAACAGAGTAACCAAGCTGATAGTATATTAAACTAGTATTATACAATTAATTCTAATCCATTCCTTAAACTTAGCAGCCAATATTTTTATTTGGGAATCAGCCTTAAGCAAAAATCTAAAAGGTAAAACATTTAAAACTAAGAAGTTTAAATTCTGTCCAGTTTAAAGCTTTGAGGTCCAGCCATTTTTGTAACATATAACTTTATAAGCATGAAAACAGTTAAATTCCACTGAAGTGAGAATCTTTTATTTTTTATGAGGAATATGCAGTATTGCAAATTGCCAGGTTAATTATAACTCCTTGTACCTGGCTTTCTAGATCTTGTGCTGAAAAATTGAACATAGTCATTCAGATAATTCACATTCCCAGAAAATATGTAACAGATCTGCCTCATTACCATTGCATACAGAACATGTAGGAAAATGATCAGAGAAGAATTTTGCTTTTTTATAGGGGGTTAAATAAGTGTTATTCAGTATCATAAATTGGGTAAAGTATCATTTCTTAAAAAGAATATATATTTCATGTTAGTTTGAATTATCCTTTGTTCAAGGACAGAGGGTATGATGCTAAGATGATGGCTAGAGTTAGTCAAGCAGTAATCAAAGAATGGGGATGCAAATACAAGCCCCTGTTGGGATTTAATCATGAGTTCGGGGTGAACGATGGACCAACCCCCCACACTTCGGTTGACAGCTCATCATATGGTAAAAGATGTGTGTTGGAGTATGGACCATATATAGGTAAAGTAAAGAAAATCATGATAGAAAGTTGGAACATCATTTCAGTTGATGAGGAATTAGTTAGAATATTAGGGACTGGACCACAGTTTGTGTTCATGATGGGATTTAACATTAAGAACTACTTAGAGAGAAGCAATTGGAATACAACGTCCCATAACACTTACACTAAAAAATGTGGAAATTGTAATCAGTGCAATACAATATTCCAGGAAAATAGTATAGTGTTAGAGAATGCAAACAGAACAAGAATTAGATTCAAACAGGGAAATTGCAACACCAAAATTATTATATATTTGGCAAAGTGCGAGGCTGGACTCTGCCCTTCTGAGCTGGGAATTTCTGGTTAAAGGCTTATAGTGCCTGCATATTTGAACTGCTTCTTACTGAAATTGGTACACCTTGTTTGCTGTAGCATAGACTAGATCCAGGCCTGCTGAATCTAGCTTTGTTTGTATAACTTGAGCACTAAACCAGTCATTCTTTAAAGTATTCAATTGTATTTATTACTGCTTGGTAGTAACTTGATTAAAATGTAGCTATCATTCTAAGTCTTTTGGATTAAGCACTTGGGCTTCAGACCAGTTGTTTTACATTAGGAAGGTTTGTGGCCTGCACTGTGGTGGCAGGACAGGTAGCTTACATCCTTCTAAGTTGGGAACTGCTGATTGAGGGCTCAGTGTCTGTTATCCTAAAAGTGTATTAGTTCTGGTTTAAGCACTTGGGCTTCAGGCCAGTTATTTTACATTAAGAAGGTTCGTGGTCTGCACTCTTGTGGGATCAGAGGCTGGACTCTGCCCTTCTGAGCTGGGAATTTCTGGTTAAAGGTTTATAGTGCCTGCATATTTGAACTGTTTCTTACTGAAATTGGTACACCTTGTTTGCTGTAGCATAGACTAGATCCAGGCCTGCTGAATCTAGCTTTGTTTGTATGCTTGTTGTTTGTTTGCTTGTTATTTCCCTGAAACGCTAATTCCACCTAAAACGTGGCTTTTCAGTGCTTCTGTGGATCCCTAGTGATATCTGCATTGCTTACTGTACTTATTTCCTTGTTTCACTTGAAAGAAAGTTACTGTTTGTTGTTTTTGCATTTAAGTTACCTGTAACACATTGCATTTAAGTTACCTGGCACTTGCTCGCTAAAGCAATTATATAAGTCAGCACAAAAAAATTAAAAGCACTACACCCTCACAAACTCTCCTTGAGTACCTTGTTCCCCATTGGCCCTTTTTTCAATTATAAAGGAATTCCCAATACTATTCTAGCATGTCCAAAGGTCAGTTGTCAATCTCCTCTCCGATCCAGCAGGTGAATCTGGGAATCTTGAGGCAATGTTACAACTGCCTCATGTACACAGGCAACCCTCTCCTCCTCCCAACAAATTCCAACACATGTGAGAGATGCAACCATATAGCCAAACTGGAGGCTAATCTCTCTCAACTCAGTACTGGCGTAACCAGTCAGGAGGTGAAGGAAACCACACTCACGACAATTCCAGTCTCACATAGACCTACCACGACAGCAAACTAAACACATAAACACACAAAAACATACTCGGAGGCTCTAAATAAAAATCTGCCTAAGCAGCAGAGACCTCCAAAGCAGACACCCAAGCAACCGCTACCCCAAAACAAAACACATGCAACACATAGCTCACAAAGCCAGTGTGCCGAACAGTCACAGCCCTTAAGGCTAAACAACACACCTGATACACTTGTAATAGGTGACTCTATCGTCAGGCACACTGATGTCCCGCTTACCAGGCTGAACAAGGAGAAGGTCACGGTGAGCTGCCTGTCGGGTGCTAGGATCCGCCACATAACACAAGCACTCAGGTCATTCCAAGGCAAGTACAAATATGACTTGGTCATTGTCCATGCTGGTGTGAATGACCTGAGATGTACCTCCCTGGACTACATGAAAAGAGACATAGAGGAGCTCTCTGAGCATGTAGCCCAGGCCGGTATGACCCTGACCTTGAGTAGCATCTTACCCCCACCAAGAATGATGCAACAATATGAAGACAAGATGATCAATTTCAACAATTGGCTTAAGTATTGGTGTCATTCAAAGGGGATCCAATGCCTGTCAGCCTGGGATGACATGCTCTACAAGCCACGATGCTTCGCTAGGGACAGCTTGCACCTGTCACCCCTGGACTTTCGAATATTGGCAAAGGCTCTTACTTCCCCCATAGTGCCTTTTTTAGGCAAGACTCAAAAGACAAACCCACTTTCATAGGTATCACAAGGGATAAGAAACTAAGAGTAATGCTACTCAACGACAGAAGTCTAAACCTCAAGATGTACGCACTCAAAACTCTCCTTAGCATGGAGAACACTGATATCTGTGCAGTAACAGAAACCTGGTTCAAGGCTCCCGAGAGCACCCCAGCACTACCAGGTTATACCTCATAACATGCTTTTTGGCCCCAAAACTTGGACCGAACCACAAAAGGAGAGGGAGTATCAATATTCATCAAAGATACCCACACCTCCAGGTTGGTGGTACAGCACGAAGCATCAGAGACTATCCATGTGCAACTAACAGTGGGTAAAACTGCCTTCCAGTTTAGAGCCTGCTACAGACCACACTCTCAAACCCAGGAACCCCACTCGGCCTTCCTGAGAACACAGGAAAATATGAAGGTCTCTCCAAACACCATTATATTGGGCGACTTCAACTACCCAAACATAGACTGGGAGCATTACTCTAGCTCCAACACCCTAGCCCAAAGGTTCCTAGAATTTATAAACTCAAATACTATGGAACAACTTGTTACCACTCCCACAAGAGGGGAAAACATACTGGACCTGATCATCACCAACATGGGGACTCTATGCTCCAGACCAGAAGTGTATCCCTCACTGGTAAGATCAGACCATAAACTAATCTCACTGGATATTCACATCCCGACCCCACCCCCTGCCCAGAAAACCACAGTGAAATACTTCTCTAAAGCAAATTTCATGCTCCTCAAAACCGAGGTGGAATCCTTCAAAGCCTCCGAGCCTGTGGAAAATACGGCCCAGACCGCAGAATCCTTTATAAACGTATTCTATGAATGCCTTCAGGAATGCATGGATCATGCAATCCCAAATAAAACCAAGATCCAATCCTCCAAAGGCAGATGTCCTGTCTGGTGGACCCCAGCCATAAACAAACTATACAATAGAAGGAGGAAGCTACTATATGATAGAGCAAAATCCCAAAAAGGGACGGCATCTCTGATCAGTATTAGCAAAAAACTACGGGCACTCATAAAATCGTCTAAGGCCAGCTTTGAGAGAAAAATTGCACAGGACACTAAGGATAATCACAAGGCTTTCTTTAGTTATGTTAGGAACCTGGGTGGGAATTCCCAGATATGCTCAGAATTAGTCCAAAATGACAAAAAATACATCGAACCCACAGACATTGCCAACATCCTAGCTGACAGGTTCAGCGCAAACTTCTCCCCCCCCCCCTCCCCACCAAAAGGGCAAATATCTATCCCAGCAAAGTGTTGCCTCCCTGACATCTCAGATGCTCAGGTAAGAGCTGCCCTCTCCAAAGCAAAAAACACAGCATCAATGGGACCAGACGCTGTCCTGGGCTGCGTCCTACATGAACTCCAAGAAGAGCTAAACCCAAACATAAAACTACTGTTCAATCTCAGCCTTACTACAGGATATGAACCCAGAGAGTGGCGTACAGCAACAGTGGTCCCTCTTCACAAAGGTGGTGCCTCAATGGATCCTGGAAATTATTGCCCCATAAGCCTGACTAGCTTGGTCTGCAAAGCTATGGAAAGGATCATCATGGACCTCATAAATAAAGATATTGGGGACCTACAGACACTGGATCCTACCCAGTTCGGCTTTGTCAAGGGCAGATTCTGCCTCTTAAACCCAGTCGATTTCTTTGAAACAGTCACCAAGGCCATTGACGGGGGGAAGGTGGTCCACACAGCCTACCTGGACCTTGCAAAAGCCTTCGATACAATACCCCACTTGGGCATTATAGATAAGCTCACCAGCTTAAATATAAACCCCTATGTCACTAGACGGGTTGCAAACTGGCTCAAGGACAGAATCCACATGGTTAGAATTGCTGGAGCCATGTCAGACTCCAAACCAGTTACAAGTGGCATCCCACAAGGCTCAGTCCTGGGACCTCTCTTGTTTGGTATATATTTCTCAGAGGTACAGGCCAACATGGAGGGACTGTGGCTGACCAAGTTCGTAGATGACTGCAAACTGGGCGCCATAATCAACTCTCCAGCCGACACAAGCATCCTCCTAAAGGGCCTCATAGAAACAGACAACTGGTGCCAGAGCCATGGCCTCAAGCTAAACACCAAAAAGTGTATAGTCATCCCCTTTGGCAAAAACAAAGTGCCCACAAATTACCACATAGGTGGTAATCCATTAAGTACAGAAGAAGTAATTAGGGACCTGGGGACCCAAGTTGATAGCAATCTCTCATTTGACAACCACGTGGCCAAAGTGGTTAGAAAAACATTTTATATAGCCCACCTAATCATGAAAGGATTCACATCTAGATCAGGGGAGGTCATCGTGCCTCTTTACTCATCCCTCATCAGGCCCATAATTGAGTACAATGCCCCTTTTGGGATGTACCTTACCAGACACCTGCAGCAACTGGAAAGACCCCAAAAGTACCTCACCAAGAGGATCAAAGGGCTCAAACAGATGCCATATGCTGCCCAGTTAAAGAAACTCCATCTCTACTCAGTGGCATATCGCCTGCTCAGAGGCGATCTGTGCTTGACGTATAAAGCCATGTCCAACCCAGAATTAATGGACATGCTGCACCTCAGAAAATCCAAATCCCATCGAGCTACGCGCTCGAGAGACTTGAACCTCAGCACTGAAATAAATAGGACATGCTGGAGGGACAGATTCATAACCCAGAGGCTACCTTCACTCTGGAATAAAATCCCAGTCCAGGTTAGGCAGAGTCCCTCATTGACTCTCTTCAAGAGGAATCTTGATGAGTGGATGGGAGATCGTAGGTTTACCCCGGGTAACACTTCTGTGTCACTGTTAGACAGAGGCACAGTATACTAACCTTGAAAAAGGGCATAGCAAAATTAATTTAAAATGGGTGGCGAAAGCCAAACACACTCTGTCTAGGCTTATAAATGCCCTAGGGCAGATAGCCTAGCATGTACCTATGAACCTATATGCCCTGGTTTTTACATAGGAAAAACTGAAAGGAAATTCAACAAGTGCATATATGCACATTTATATAGTATTAAAACCAAAGATGAGAAAAATGCATTGTACAGACACATAAAGAAGTGTGGTGACAAACATTATTTCAATTTTGCTATAGTAGATAGTGTTCAAACAGATATCAAGGGGGGTGATTTCAAGGGTTTGCTGTCTTATAAAGAATACTGGTGGCAAGTTCTGCTAGATTCCTGCACTCCACCAGGACTTAATGATGTTATTTCGATTAAACCCTTGCTAGCTATGGATTGAAAGTATTATATTCCACTTACTAGTATTTCTGGTCCATGAGGGTATATGTTAGAATATTTTTAGGCATTTTTTTATAGATTTATATGATGTTTTTCATTTTTCATTATATTATTTTAGTTTATATATAGGTTTTGTTTATGCATTCCTGAGTTGACTTTTTAACAAACAGTACTTAACATTTTAATTATGTGCTTTATACATGTATATAGGATACTCTATTATAGGACAATATGTATAGTAGGAGATAGAACGACAGGTTCTAACATTTTATTTATACTTTTTATCTGTTTATATATTTTTGCATGTTTATATATATATATATATGTATATATATATATATATATATATATATATATATATACATTTCCATAACATCTATTTATATACACCTATTTATGTTTCTGTGATTATTTCATGGCAACTGGAGACATGATCTATGTGTTATTAGGCATTTGCGCCAGTTGTATTTTGACATATCATAGTAATATGTCTTTAAAGAAATGTATTTAAATGGCTTGGTTTTGGCGCCAAAAAGTTTATTTAATTGTAGGGAGATTCATTTACCAGCATTCTGATGAAGCTTGCAGTGGAGCAAGTGAAAGCGCTTAACCGTTGGATTATCGTATTTGTTTAATAAAACCATCTGATTACTGTAGCGGACTTTGCTGAGATTTTTAAAACTTTTTTCAACTGGACCTGCTTTTTAAGGAAGTGTGTCTCAAGACACAGAGGTAGTTAACGTTCTTTACCTATTTCTTGTTCAGTAGTTTCAAGAATGTTAAATTGGTATTACATTTATAATATCATAAATTGGGTGAAGTATAATTTCTTAAAAAGAATATATATTTCATGTTAGTTTGAATTATGGATGGTGTAACAATTTTGCTATTAACTATGGAATTATGTAGGGCCCACTATGAAGAAATAAAATAGGAATCCTGGAATTTGTAGTTAATAATCAACTTGTATTAAGTAGATACAGCTTTATTAAAAGTCAGCACAGTCCAAATGTATGTTGAAAAGTTTAAAGATTCCTCAGACTGTGGTTTAACCTTTAGTTTATGTTGAATATGGAGCATCTCTAGTAGGGCAGGGTCCGAGATTACCTTGTAGGTGAGAGACAGCAGTGATCTGTGTCTCTCCTACAAGGCAATCCTGGACCCTGCCCTACTAGGGATGCTCCATATCCATAAGTCTAACTACTCGTGCATTACCTGCTCTAAAGGCCTGAATCTAATATTCAACATCAACAAAACCTGCTGGAGAGGATGCCCCGTGGACTTCCTATTCACGTCAAACAGAGTACATCAGTGATCCTCTTCAAGTGCAACCTTGATGAATGGATGGGAAACCACAAATTTGTCCCAGGGTTCCACCTGTGACCTCACTGACAGGGGCAACAGGTGCTGACTGAGGTTTCTTTTTGGGGATAAAAACTTGGCTAGGCTTGTAAGGGCACCAGGGCAATTAGCCTAGTAAACTCCTATGATTCCATGAACAATGTATAACATTTGATCAAAGATTTAATTGTATTTTGAGTTGTTCTGATGTAGAGAACATAAATAAAAATTGTAGACCATTTTTTGTTTGATACTAGGATGATATTTATTGTTCAGTGTGATATTAGAATTTAAATGTATTGCTTGAAACAAAGAAAAAAACATCCATCAAATTAAGTAATTTGAGAAGCTTGTTGAAAAGCTATGATAAGATTAATTAGAAACTCATGCATTTTAATGGCTTCAGGTTTTGAATTGTGAAAATGGAAGAGCAAGATGATTGCAATAGTACAGTTTTATTTTATTAGCCCACATCCTGACCCATGCTGGAGCCCATACATTATCTTTAGGATTATATGAAAATGTTTTCATTAATCTTATTGAATTCATGGATAAAATAATTGAAAATTTGAAAGACTTGGTCTCTGATTTTGTGCCCAAGTGAACTTAGGTAGAGTGTAGGTGATGGAGTTAAAACAATATTGTGTATTTTGTGACCAGAAATCATATAGAACAAAAGTCTGTGGAAACATTCATTTTTTGATGGCTATTCTAGAGAGAAAAGAAAAAAAAAACAAGATTAGACCATATTTTAATATCGCTATTACAATGAGACCAAACGTTTGCAATGTTAGACTGTTAATTTAAAGATGGATCATAATGAAATGTAATGTCTAAGTATTGTAAGGACTGATTTATATTCAGGTTAAACTGATTTGTAAAGTTATTGAAATTGTAAGATTTAGTTAGGGGAAAAAATAACTGACTAAAATAATAAACTGACTGAATAAATAATCTGAAACTCTAAAAATGTAAGGTATGTTTCTTCAGGGGAAACAGAAAGTGCAACACATGAAAATTGTACTGTATTTCTTTGATTTTTTTTTTTTCCTGGTTGCTTGAGTTCCGGTTAACTGAGAATTTACTGTATTATCCAAGAACAAACAAAGTTTATCTTGTTCCATTATCTGTTTCCATTTAGAGTTGTACATTTTGGAATAATCATAAAAACATCTAGGGTTAGTAATGCAGTCAGATATAGCATTAGTTAATTCATTAGAAGTTAGAAAAAAGTCTATTATTGACCATGATTTATGTCAAGCAGAGAGAAAGTACAATTCTTAGATTGTTTTTTTAGAGTTGAAAACTGTAAATGGGTTAGGTAAATTGAAATATATAGTTAAATCAAGTATGGAAAGGGATGGGAGATAGTTGTTGAGATGTATTACAGCAGGGTCAAGGACTGATTTCCAGTCTCTAGCAGTGATAAAGTAATGGTTTTGTTTAAACACCTTAAGCAGATCATGGATTTTTGCAATGAAATTAGCCTGTTCCTTGCATACAGCAAAAATGATTTAGAAAAAGTACATGTTTCTTGATTTTAGTATGATTCATTATAAAATAGTACCATATACTTTCAGAGTCAGCTTTGAAAGTACTTACCTTCTCTCTAAATGAGGATTTTGTAAGGATGGCAACACCTGATCTATTACTAGAACTACATATTGTGATAATACAACTTAGCCATTTTTAAAGCAAACAGACCCATTGCTGAGGATTCAGATGGGTATCTTGAAGAAAAATAAACATGGGTTTTAGAGTTATAAAAGAGGTGAGGAAAAGGTTTCCTTTTGTAATAGATTGCAGTCTGTTTATATTCCATGAATCAATTACTCAAGAGTACAACATTAAATTGCAAAAATGATGACTTATGATAATTAGATGAACTTGGTACATTAGGTAAAAGATATATGTATAAGACCTGGGCTACAGCTGGAACTAGGAGCTTAGTCTTCCTTAAATAAGACAAACTGGAATTATATATATAAGAAAAAATAAAACAGATTGTTCAAATATAGATTGCTAGCCATTATAGCTGTTTTGAGTGGTGGAGATAGTTAAGAAATATTCCCTGTTTGCAATGAGTAGAAAACTATTTGTTCATACTCCCAGGGCCTATCCCTAAACACTCTCAATGAAAAACAGTCACAAAAACATAGTCAAGAATTAAATTAATATTCTAAAACTGGATTATATGAAACAGTAAAGTTCTTAATGAGTAATAGCAATTAGGAAACAGTTCTAAAACATTTTGGTACTTTTCTGCTAAACCCCTACCACTTTGCGCTGCTGTGTTTTGCCGCTATTTCGTCGGCAGTTATCTCGGTCTTTAGTTTGTCCTCCTTCCTGCTTGCCAACACCCAAGAAATTTGTCTGTATCTTTGGAAGGGTGTATGCTTAAGTAAAAATTTTTTTTTTTTTGGTCAAATAACCGGTGTGTGTATGTGTGTGTGTGTTACCAAAATTAAGACTGGCTGCAGTGCTGTCAGGTTTTAATTATCATTTGTGTTTAGTGTTTCAGGTATAGTTTTCTAAGATGTATGTGTTTCTAAATCCCTTGTTACCATCTCCCCTAATAAACCACATATTGTACTGTACTTGCCTCAGTGCATTAACTCAGTCTTTACATGGGTGAAATTTCAAACAGCATATGGGATAAAATGTGGTGGCGGAGGCTAAATGTATTACTCTCTTCCCCAAATTTCTGCACGTCATGTTCTGGCAAAAATATAAGGAAAAATCAGATATGTTCTGTAAAATTAGGAACAGTTTAGAGGCATCCTGAATAAACACCACATTTAAGAAATTATGTTTTAGCTGTAACTCAAAAAAACTAATTTCCTGTACTCAGACGTGTAGGAACTTCCATCTTGTGCATTCTTATTGTTTTCTGCTTGGAGAGAACAAGTGTTTGCTCCAATATTTCATAGTGCACAGTGACACCTACTAGTAAACCATTTCTAACCTATTGCAGATTTAGTAACTTTGGAAAAATGGGCACGTCTTGTTTAGTTTTCTTGATTTTTTTTGTTAAGGATTAGCGGCAAAACACAGCAGCGCAAAGTGGTAGGGATTTAACGGAAAAGTACCAACATTTTTATAGATCAAGATTAAACAACCAGCTAACTGTAAGCACACACTAAATACATATGAAAAGCATAAAACATCATGGCCATTTCAACTAATATATTAGTTAAACTAAATCTTAGCACCACAGCACCTAAAGATTGATTTATAGATCTGGTAGCATTAAATCCCAATATTTTAAAGTAGAGCAGTTTACATTTAAAGCAAACATCTATTAAATTTCAAAAATACATGCTTGGAGAGCTTGACACATCACAGACAGATATGTCCTTTTAATGAATGGTTAAATATTTGCAAGATTTAAATAGTTAGATAACTAAGAGAGGCAAACGTGCAATAGCAAGTATTCAAAACGTTTCAACTAGGAGAATTATTTTGAAGATGTTAAGAAAGGGGAAGATCAACATTTATAATATAAGAAAAGTATTGTTCAAATAACCCACAAGTAATTCAGATCACTGTAATGTCAAATTCAACCCAGCAAATGGAATTCTCAGGTATATGACTTTACCAGGATTGCAGCAGAAAATGTTACAGGCTTAACATTCAACAAACTTGCAGCTTACATGTTGGTTCCTCTACAACAATGAAAGTCTTCAAAGAAATGCAACAGACTAGGGCCTACAAAGTTACAGCCTGTTTTGAATGCTTCAGGACAAAACTCCATGGAGCAGGAAAAGTCCATGGAGCAGGAAATAGCCACATCTGGCCATACAGCACAAGGGAGCCATCCACCACAGATAAATCAACTTTTTTTAGAATTGTATATATTTGCGAATTTCCAATTAAAGGTTTAATTAATCCAAGAACATTTTTCAGACCTGATGATCATGCAACTGATTGGATGTAACATTAAACTACAAATTTGAGTATTGAACATGACAGATCATCTGAGATGCTATGGTGTCATACTGAAACTGTACTAAATAGTACACACAATATCAGCCTAATAATCTAAATGATAAAGAGAGTGAGCTGGGCATGTCTGAAAATTTATAGCAGCATCCAACATTTTAATGTGAAACAGAGTGACCAAATAACTTTTTTGAAAGTAACTTTATCTTCTTCTGAATTGGTGACTGAATGTCTCCTGCCAGTAACAGCAGCGTGTAATTTTAAGGGTTAACACATTTGGTGACTGAATGTTTCCTGCAGTATGAAACAAACCAAGCAATGCTGATATTGAACAAGTGTTTAATAAAACAAAGCTTTCAGCTCAAACAGACCCTTCATCAGTGTATAAAATACTAACACATACTAAACATTTTTATGTACTATCAAAAATCACACAGCTATCAATTATTCAATTAATCAATCCTAGTTAAAAACAATAGTTGCAGAAGCACATAACTCTATTTCAAACATATTTGTTTATACATTAGTACAGGTTTTAAAGAAACAGTCTGGTTTAAACCTGGTAATACATCAGCACAAAGGTGTATTATCCATTGATATTCCTTCATCTCAAGCTTATTGTTAAAATCTCCCCCTCATATATCCTTATATACTCTATCACCCTAAAAGATAATTTATGTGCATTTCCATATGTACTGATATGTTTAGCCAAGGAATTAGTGTTAATATTTCTTCTTATTTCTGAACAGTGCTCAGTTATTCTTTCCTTCAGTTTTCTGGTAGATTTCCCAACATAAAATGCCTGACATCTATTACAGGTAGGCAGGTATATTATATACTTTGTAACACATGTTGCTAAGCCAGAAAATATATAATTCTTCCTAGTTATTGGGTGTTGAAGAGTATTATTTTTGTTAATGACTTCACAACAGCTACAATTGTAGCAAGGAAAGGTACCTGATTTAGCTGCTGTTACCCCACCATTCTTGACACACATGTTTTTTATTTTATTTTTATTTTACATTTGTTAACCGGGGTGTCTGACTGAGCTGAAAAGGCCTTTTTTCAGCAGAGGCTCAGGGAGAAAAGCTCCACATAGAAAATATTACAGATGCATTTAGATATTTAGACATGATCAGTATACACACAAATTACAATAGACATGTTTTTACAGTGGTATGCAGCACATCAGCAGTTACAGTGGAGAGAACAAACAAGAAAATATTAATTTTAAAATAAAGCTAATTAATAGATTTGTGGTGTACAGTTAAAATTTGGAACAGTTATGTCTTTATAACATAACTTCTGCTTTAAACTCTGACAGTTTCTATATGAGAAACTGGGTTTCATGCCAGCTATGGGACATAATTCAGGTAGAGTTGTTAATATACACCAGTTATTATTAATAATTCTTCTTACCTCAGAAGTAGCTCTGTTGAAACCTGTAACAAAACGTAGCTTACCTACATCTAAGTTGGTCTCCTTAGTTATAAAGGGTACTTCCATTGTGTTCATACAGAAATAAGGTTTGGTACTATCATCCCTGCAGCTCAAGACATATTCAATTTCCATATCTAGGGACTTCCTATTATAGCCCCTCTCCATAAATTCATCTTTAATTTCCTGCATTTGTTTCTTACATTCCTCTATAGAAGTATTGTCTACTAATTCTAACAAACTGAGCTTTTGTGACACTTTTAAACACGTGGTGCATGCATACTGTTTCAATGGAGAAATGTATTCCTATGTGTAGGTTTTTTATAAACAGTAGTTTGAATTTCAGCACCATCAAACAAAATTCTCACATCTAGAAAGTTAATGCTAGTATCTGAACATGTCATAGAAAAATGTAAAAATTCAGTGCTGTTGTTTAGTTTAAAAACACATCTAGTTCATCCCTACTACCAACTACTGTTCCTACTCGAGTTAAAACTTTACAACAGAGTGATGATGAACGTAACTATTTACATCAATTTGCTACTCTAGAAAAGAAGGTAAGAAAGTTTAAGGCACTACAGTGGCAATGTTACAGCTTTTTGGCATATTCAGAACTGGGCATAGTACCTTGTGGTCTAAGGGTTCTGAAAATGCCTTCATATGCCAATATGTATCCTGTTCTACTAGAAAAGTGGCAGGAAATGAATTTACAGCTTGGCTTAGAATATATGAAACTCATGAATGACTTCTTTGTTAAAATACTTATAACCCTCCAAAGGCTAAATTCCCATAAAAGCCCATATATTTTTGGCCTCTACATATCATCAAATAACAATACTCCCACTGCTGAAGACCTTCTATCCTGGATAACTAACACTCAATGTTAGCCAACTTGCCATAATTTTAGTATATCTTAACACACCCTGGTCCCTAGCAGACACAAGCAATCCATCTTAACATTTTAACGTATATGGCTTTACCCAACTTAATATAACTACCAGATAAAGCAATCCCCCCAAAAGGAAAACAAAATTTGACTATATTCTAACAACGGATCCTAGAAACACATCTCAGTCAGGCACACTATCTGGTAGCTTAAGTGATCATCAACCCTCTTATGCCACAAGAAATCTTACAAAAACATCATACCCAGCCACTACAATCATGTAAGGAATGTATATCATTTTAGCAATGATACTTTTATAGTTTTGTGAAGACTTTGCAATTGGAATGACCTAAAATGCTCTCATAACATGAAGTGACAAATACATTCAATGAAACATTTCCCATAGCCAGGGATCTGGGAATATATGTAGACAGTAATCTTTGACCAACGTGTGGACAACGTAGTTAGAAACTTATTCCATGTCACTGATCTTATAAGTAAGGGCCTGACATCCAGGTCCAAGGAAATCATAATGCTACTTTTATTTGGCCATTATCAGACCCATAATTGGTATATACCCTTCGGTATACCTGATCAGACAAGTGCAACAGTTGGAAAGCCCACAAAGGTTCTTTACCAGGAGAATCCATGGTATAAACATATTGTCCTAAATGGATTGCCTTGAAGCCTTATCTCTCTACTCAATCTCCTACAGGTTACTGAGAGGCGATCTATGTCTGGTATACAAGGCATCCCCAGATTCAGCCCTGATAAACTCTTTGCACATTCACAAAATGAACAGCATCATAACTATTAGATCTAAAGATTTAAATTTTGCTCAAGTCATAAGTAAGTCATGTTGGCGAGATAGATATATATCTCAGAGGATCCCATCCTCTGGAACAGGTTCCTTATCCTTGTGAAGCAGAGTCCATCACTAAACCTGTCTAATCATAACCTTTACCAATGGATGGAAAATTGTAAATTTACCCCAGGTCTGGAAAACTTCCTAACTAAGATATCACCTCCTAATAATTGTCCATGATACATAGGGGTACAACTGGGTCAGACTGCATAGCTAGTCTGATAAGGGCCTGTGAACCTGTAGCCTATATACTACATGAACAAGACCCAATAGGAAGAAATCAAGTTAAGCTAACCGTTCCCTCTGACATAATCCACACACAAAATAAACAATGAAGTACAGAGACAATGCATGACAAGCATGGCATTCAAACAAAATCCAATCAAACTATGAATAGAACTGCAAATTATATACATTCATAGATACGTACTAGGCTATTGACCTGTGAGGATCTTAAGAAGTCTAGTTTTGCATTCCCACGGTAGTTTTTATACCTTATATTTTGCATACAAACAACCCAGAAATGGTCTGACAAGAATATGTTGGGGCATTTACATTTACCCTATCCATGAGGAACTGAGGTGCTAAACTCAGGGTGAATCTATGATTACCCAACCATTCATCCAAATTGTTTGAATAGAGTAAGAAAAGCACTTTTCTTTATGTGGAGTGGAAGACGGTTCCATAGAGGTGGTATTATCTGTGACATAAAACTATTCGTCCGTGTTCTATTTATTCTGCAGACAAGACTGAGATACCTTGAGTGGGTGTTTAACACTATTCAATTTGCAAATGTGTAATAGGTGTGAAAGAATAGGGTCTATTGAAGCCTTATAAGGAAAGCAGAGGTTGCCCCTCAGTAGCATGTATGATGCTGAGAATAGCAACAAGGATTTAACATGGTCTGCATAGATTTTATGATTTAGAACCTTATTTTTTTATTGGAAAAGTGCTGAGATTATTTCAGTTGTAACAAGTCTTTGAACAGGTACATACTAAAAGGGAATTATACTCAGTGATCGGTATAATGCTGAGTACAGTATCTCCATGGATCTGGATAGAGTACTTTTAGTTATAAGTTGTGCAAGAAAAAAAATGACTTACTTACAACAGTGAGTACATGGTGATCAAATGACAGTTCATTGTCAACACAGGTTCCCAGATCAGTAACTATGGACTGATACTTTGGGTATTAAATTTTCTGCTGATATGGAAAGTTTTCTTGATCTACTGAAAGATGTGGGGAATAAACTATAAAAGATTAAGAGACTGCAATGGCAGAGACTTCATTTAGAAGCCTGTTTCATAAAGTTATTCCAGGGGGATTGTGCATTCTTTGAATGCCGACATACAGTGATTTACATCTGGAACTGTTAAGAAGCTGGCAGGCTCTTAACATTCAGAAGAGTTTTAATTATATGAGGCTTTTAATTGATTTCTTTAAACTGACAGAGGAATACTTGATTGTTGAGACTGAGAAGAAATTAAATGAAATTAGGATTAAGTTCCCGGAAGATGTGTTTATTGTAAAAACTGATGAAATGCTAGTTAATATTAGCCTGTATGCTGATAAACTTCAGTTTCTGAAAAAGAAAAAAATTAGAGCATGACTACAATGATTTAAATATAGGCACAATTTTTTTGGCCATGTGAAACTCTGAGAACTGTTATAAATGGGGGTGTTTTGAACAATTCAGAGGGCTCATCCAATACTTTAAGCTGTACAGCCAATGAGGAAGATACAGTTAGAGCACCAGTTGTGTCAACTTATACTGTCAAACCTGGAACCTCTTCAGAATTGAATACAAGATGGAAAGACTCTGTTGCACTACCCTCTTTATCTGTCAATTATTTTCCACTCCTTCTGCTTCCAGTAAAGCAAGTGTGAACCATCAAAACAAGCATTCTTTGAGCAGGGGAGAAAGAAAAGGAAGATGTCAGAACAGGAAGTCAAATTGGATTCAGTGGGGCATCAGAAGTAAGAACACTGATACATAATATTTCAGTTTTTGACTTGAGTGAATCTCAGATTAGTTTATTGGATAGAGGGCTCTCTTTGAGTTTGGACTTTGTTGAGGTTGTTCTTGGACTTAAACTTTTTGATTGTAATGCTATGTTAAAATGGCTGTTTCCTACTGAATTGAGTATTAATAAATTTAAAAGACCTAATGTTTGTAATCCATTTGCTCATCCTCTTTTAGAGGTGTTTATATAGGTCTGCAAAATGGAAGTTTATGATTTATTATATTCTCAAAGTAAAAATGTAATTTAACTGGGGATGAATATGTAGCTTTAAATGAACTGGAACACAATGAGGACATTCAGATACTCCCTACCGAGAAGGGGGGCACTATCATTGTTATGGATAGATCTTTTTGTGTAGGCAGGATGCAGTCTTTACTAGCTAATGAGTCCACTTACAGTAAGATCACAAAAGTACAACTTAATAACTTGATTAAAGAAGTGTATGAAAATCTTTATGATTTTCTGATGACTGGTTTGCTAACATATGATTTGTTTGTTTTTGAGTGTTGATGAATTGGTTTTACCTGTTTTACCTAAAATTCATAAGAATTCGAATGAGCTTCCAGTGTACCCAATAGTTTCAGGGTGAGGTTGGCTAATCAAACTCTTATCAATATATATTGAAGACAAGTTAAAATCTGTGCTGACTAGGGCACCAGCTGTACTGAAAGATACCAAAGACTTTTTAAGTATTTTGTATGAATGTCTAGAGGATAAAACAGATATGAATCAAACCTTGTTTGTTACTATGGATATTAATACACTCTTTACTGTTATACCAAATGATTATGGTATAGAGCCAGTGCATTCTTTTTTATCTAACACTAGTGAATTTTCTATCAATCAGATTAATCTTTTATGTATGCTGCTAGATATTGTACTTGATCACAATGTTTTTACATTTGAAGGTGAATATTTTTGCAAAAGTTTGGTGTAGCTATGGGCACAACATGCGCCAATAGCAGCGCCAACAAGCAGATTTAATAGTAATATTCTGTATTATAAGATTTGTGGATGACATGTTTATGCTAGGAAAATGTACTACTAATGAGTTGAATTGTTTTTTTGAAAGTTTTTAAATCTCAGTATTGACTTTTTAAGGTTCACAGCCAGTTGGTCACCCTCAGAGACAGATTTTTTAGATGTGAAACTATGTAAAGATGATAAAGGTTCCATCGATACAAGCATTTATAGGAAGTCGAGTTGGAGGAATAGTATTCTTTATCATACAAGCATACACCCTAGTTATATCTATTGTAATATTTTGAAGGGACAATTTCTCAGAATGTCAAGATTGCATATGGATGTAATTGGGGTTGAATGAAGTCTACAATAAAACTAGTAATGAATTTCTAGTGAGAGGCTATAGTAGGCATGATATAGACAAAGCTCTCCAAGAAGTTAAAACTCTACGGGAAATGAGTGGGAAACCATATTTTTCTAGCAGGAGTAATCAATTATTTGTTAAAGATATATTTACTGACACTAAGAAGGTTAGTATTACCCTTACGTTTACTAGTAATGTGAGCTTGATTTGTGAAACAATTAAATGGAATTGGCCTATTTTAATGGCCAATCAGGGTATTAGTGACATTATCAGGACTCAACTGAGTTTTTGTTTTAAAAATGGGCTAGCCATTAAACAAAGGCTATGTTTTTCTACTCTTGGCTCTAAACAGTTGGTTTCTAATAGCGTAGGTACTTTCCCTTGTAGACTTTGTAAAGCCTGTAAGTTTATATCTTCCAAAAACCTTTGTACATCCTGGAACTGCACAATAGAATATGTCCTCGAATACGTGCAGATTGTTTGAGTAAAGATCTAGTATATTTAGCAACTTGCAACACTTGTTCCTTTTTTATGTAGGAAAGACTAATCTTTGTTAAAAGAGAGAATATTGGAGCATATTGGTGACATATGTAGGAATGCCACCATGAGTGCTTTAGCCAAACAAGTCAACAGCAATTTTGGACATTTCTTTGGCTTTATGGTGTTACAACTTGTTTATAAGAACATTAGGGAAGTTGATATTGTTAATAAAACTGAATATGAAGATCTAAGATGGATTATTAAACTACAATCTACTAGAGATTTTGGACTGAATGATAATATTCCTTTAAAGCTGGTACTGAAAATACATAATTTATATAACTGAAATTGGGTTTTAAATTTCTTTGTAATCAATTGGATGTTTAATTGATAGATGTATTTAAGGATTTTGTGTTTTGTTGGTATTATGGTCTGAAGAAGTGCTTTAGGCATGAAAGCGCTCACCAAATAAAAACAAAAGAAGGTTACTAGATAGGATACTCCAACATATTTAGGATATTAACAGAAATGAACCTTACCAGTGCTTTAGCTAAGGATGTTTCATTGATGGGTATATCCCATTCTTTTTGATTATATGTGGAGTTAGGAAGGGTGATATTACTAACAAGACTGAAGGCTGTGAATATGAATGGATTAGTAGGCTTAATGCAATGAAGAAGCCTAGCATGAGTGGGTCTTGCCCTCTAAAACCTATTCTGAAGTCAAGGGGTTTACATCATTGATTGTGTGATTAATTTATTTTATTTAAGGAATGTGGGTTGGGGCATTTAACTACTTGATAAAGAGTGATCTGTATGTGAAAGCTTGTATTTGTATTAACTTTATTTATATTGTCATGGTTTTATTTTGTTTTAGATGTATCATATTACAGTGAAGTTAGTGAATGCTGGTGCCATTATACCATTTGACAGAATCATATTCTCATATATGAATACTGCCTTAATAAACATATGATGTACACATCTAGATATGTGTAATTGTTATTTGTTCATTTTTTGGGTTCTTTCATTGCTGGAGATAGTATTGCTAGTACTTGAGCATTTAATGCTGCAACGTTTTAATTGCATGTACTTAAGCACTTATTTATTTATTTATTTTATTTTGCATTTGTTGACCGGGAGTGTCTGGCTGAGCTGAAGCCCTTTTTCAGCAGAGGCCCAGGGAGAAAAGCTCCAGTACATACTTAATAACTACATGGTACAAGTTACACAAGTTAAAAAAAAAAAAAAAAAAGTGGTAAAAAAGCTTTGGCACATACATAGTAGCGTGGTAGATTTTAACAAATATTTTACAAGTGAATAAAATGAAGTAAACGACCAAATACCAGATACCCCAATAGCAGCTAATAACAAGAGACAAAATACTTCCAAAAAGGTTGCTGAGGCAAGATTCCAGTGTCACTTTGTAGAAAATAAAAAGCACCAGGAATTAAACAAGTAGTACCACTTTATTGCTTACACTAGTGCTTTCACAAATGCTTCGTCAGGTGTAACTCTAACACAAAAAACACACACCTTATATCCACTTCTAAAATAGTCACATGATCAGAAGCGATTAACATTTAAAGAAATATAATGAAATAAAAATACATAATAAAAAAGTATATTAAAAGTATCAAAAAATAAATAAATATGTCAAAGATGTATCAAAAATGTATATATATATACAGCAATTACATAAAAGTGCTAATATACATAAAATACATAGATTGTGTTTTTATGTACATAAGTATTTTCTATCTAAAAAGGGGTCTTTTACCTAACACTGGTTTCAAGGGAATATGGTCATTAAGTCCATGGCCATAGTTAGCCCTTAACATCACTATCCATTTTGCTTCCATTTCTTCAGTCCTGGACCTAATATCACCCATTCTAGCATTCTCATAGGTCCTGGACACAACTGTGAATAAGAATTTATGCTGTCCACCTACTAACTTCACATGCTTGGCTAGAGCATTGGTATCACTGCCTTTACCTATATGGTATATGTGCTCTCTAATTCTATCTTTGAGAGTGCGGTCTGTCTTGCCTATGTAGAAACATTTGCACAATACACATACTGCTAAGTAGACAACATGCATGGTTTCGCAGTTGGCTTATACTCTAATATCAAAGATTCTACCCGTATCTGGATGTGTAAAAGATGTCTCTTCACCAATATGTCTACACTGTGTACATTTACCACATGGTTTAGTGCCAAAGGGAGCATATCTAATTTTCCTCTCTTTAACATTACATAACCTCCTTTTTAAAATCTTTCTATTTTTAAAAATATATTGAGGCTTAAATCCTATTATATTACATATCTGTGGATCTGTCAATAATATGCTCCAATGTTGATTAATAATATCTGTGTATTTAAAAACATCCCTTGAGTATGTTATACATACTTTAATTTTATCTGCTTTACTGTTAAACTCTCTAGACTGCCTCTCTGAGAAGTAGGGCTTGGCTCTAGTATCTCTCAAATGAGTGACATGAGCTGCATTTCGTTCAACAAATGCTCGATCATAGCCTCTCTCAACTAGTTCTCTGGTGGTTCTGGATTTCTGTTCTTGAAAATCTTCATTCCTCACACAACCTGGAGGCTCTATAAAACTGGTTCTGCACCACATTCCTAAATATATAGTTAGGGTGCATGCTACCTCTAGAGAGAAGACTATTGACATGATACTCCTTTCTATACAATTTAGTAGAGATAGTGCCATTGACATCCCTTTCTACAAGCACATCTAGAAAGTTAATACCTGTCCTTGAAAAATTCATAGTAAACCTCAAAAATTCTGTGGAGCCATTAATAAGCTTAACAAAATCCATTAATTCTAGTAGCGTACCACCCCCATAACATTAAAAGGTCATCTACAAATCTCCTGTAGAACAAAATAAATTTGCTATATGGACCTTCCAATAAATGATTTGCTTCCCATTGCATCATAACTGCATTAGCATAGCTATTGGAGCAAGCGCTCCCCATAGCTACCCCATTTCTCTGCCAATAGACTTGATCTCTAAAGAGAAATACATTATTCATCAGTACAATGGACATTAACTTCAAAAAAGTTTCAGTCTCACTGATGCTATATAAACAACACTTAATTAGTTGTTCCTTCAAAAAGTCTAGTCCTGTATCATTCGGAATGACTGTGAATAATGAGACTACATCAAGAGTAACAAAGAAATAATCAACTTCCAAGAAACCACAGTTAGTGCCTTCATATAAATCACCCAGAAAATGTTCTGTATCCTTTAGAACATAAACTGATTTCTCTACCATAGGCTTTAACTTCTTCTCCAAATATATGGATATACTTTCAGTGCACCAACCCCTCCCTGCCACTATGGGACGCATTGGAGGTCTGGCCATGTTCTTGTGGAGCTTAGGTAACCCTTGAATAATTGGTACAGTGTAATGTGATGTTTTAAAAAATTTTACAATGTCATCTGACAATAAACCTGAATGTGCCAAATATTCTATCTGCTCATTAACAACTGTTGTCATCTTTTTCATATGCATTACAGTTATTCTTTGATAAAAATCAACATTGCTCAACATTTCATGCATTAGGCAATCATAATCATAGCTATTTAACAAGACAATCCCACCCCCTTTGTCTGCTGGTCTGATAACTAAGTTGTCATCGTTTTCCAAGCTATGCAGTGCTTGTAACTCAACCTTACTCAAGTTATATTTTCTATTAATTTGTTGTCTATCATTATACACTATAAATATCAGAGAGACACATCTGTTCAAAAGCATTAACTAAAGCCATCGGCCTAGGAATAAAAGTACTAGGTTTTCTCAAAGAATAATCAATAACTGTGTCACTTTGTTTAAACATACATTTCAATGTCAAGTTCCTGGTAAACATTTTAAGATCAAAAACTATGTCTGTTAAAGACATGTTAGCTGAAGGTATAAAAGACAAACCTTTACTCAACACATTAAGTTCAATATCTGTCAATATATGTTGTGACAAATTAGTCACTAATGTCTTACTTGCTGAAAAGCTTTTTTGATTGTATATACATTGTTCACTCTTCCTCATGTTTCCTTTTGTACCTGGTGGTACTCCTTCCTCTGTCTATCCATTGATTCCTCTGTCGCTGCCCGCCCGCTCGATTTAACGAGCTGTCCCTCACTGGGAGCGGAAAATTCAAACAAAAAAATTGTGCCTCTTCTTTCGATGTATTGGAAGCCCCAATCGAGTCTGTTTCTGTAGCCAATGGTGTAATGCAGTCGGCCGCTCTATGTACCTCTGCACTAACAGTGAAGGTCTTCTTCTTGGCTCCTGTTTCTATAGTAGATCTCTTATTAGCGCTTTCTGTAGACAGCGCTACTAACTTAATCAATCAGCTCAAAGACGTGAGACAGCAGTAATAGAATCTATCAAAGATATCTGTCTTTCTCGACACTTGTATCAGAAACTATAGACAATGTAAGCTCGTACAAACGTAAACTATTACAGATTAAGTTGAATAAATTGCAGAGAGACCGCCGGGACTTTCAATTGGGTAACATCTTCACATGGCCTCATGATTCGCTGGTTAAGGGAAATACAGAAAGGCACGCCCCTTATGAGACACGCCAGAACGCAGAACTTCGTACAACAGTGGATGAAGCTTGCATTGAACAGTGCGGGACTCAGACAGTCAATGAAAATGTAAATGGTATTGAACGTACTAAGTTAGTTACCTCTTCTCAAGAGGTAGCGTGTTCCATTCCATTGAGGGGTGGTAGCTGTATACGTTTTGTCCTGCTTTAGATTTGGGCTTATAGATTTTTAGAAGGTCTTGAGAAGAGCTACGGAGATTTCTTGTGGGAGCATAGTGGGAGATGATAGGGTGTAAGGCTGGACCAAAGGATGGCTGATTTAGGATTGCATGTATACTTTGGAGCTGAGAGAGAAGGAGGAGTTGGGGCAGTTCTAGCCAGTTTATGTATTTTAGTGAGAGACAATGGTGAGCTCTGCGGGGTTGTTGAGTTGCAAATCTAGCTATTTTGTGGTATGTAGTCTGAAGTCTAGCAGTAAGTGTGGCGTTTAAATTAGTAAAAATTTGGGAGCAGTATGTTAAGCAGGGAAGAAGATAGGCATGGGTGAGGGCTGTTCGTGATTCCTGAGTAAGGAATTTGTTATTTCTGTAAAGCAGTCCTAACTTCTGGTGGATTTTCCTGATGCAGTTATTTATGTGGAGATCAAATCTGAGGTGGTCATCAATAGTGATGCCTAGCAGTTTTGAGCTTGATTCAGGTATGATTGGGGTGTTATTGAGTGAATGGATGGTAAAGATGGTCTTAATATGATTTGCTGATTTAGGTAGGAAGAGTAGGAATTTTGTTTTTTTAGGGTTTAGTATGAGTTGGTTATTGGAGAGCCATGTTTCTACAGAGTTCAGTGATGAATGGGTTGCTGTTATGAGTTCTGAGTGAGAGTTAGTTATAGTTAAAACAGTAGAGTCATCAGTGTATTGTATAATGATGGAGAGTTGGCAGGAGGTGTAGAGTAAGTTTGTGAAGATATTGAATAGCAATGGTCCTAAAATGGATCCTTGTGGGACACCCATTTTTATTTGTAGAGGAGAAGATAAGGCAGTTTCCCATCTAACAGACTGGAATCTGTCTGTGAGATAGCTTTCAAACCATACCACAGTATCAGGGGAGAAGTTAAGGTTAGATAGCTTGTTGATTAGTAGTGAGTGGGAGACTGTGTCAAAGGCCTTTGAAAGGTCAAGGAAAAGGCAGGAAACAAATTTGTGGTCATCTCTGGCCACAGAAATGGTACTGAGAAAGGATAGAAGAGCTGTGTGTGTACTATGCTTGGGTTGAAAGCCGTGTTGAGTAGGTGTTAGTAATTTTTCCTTAGTAAGATGTTCAATGACTTGAGTATGAATGCATTTTTCAAGGATTTTTGACAGAGGGGAGAGGATAGTAATAGGCCTAAAGTTTGAGATTTCAGTGGAGTTACCTCCTTTGTGCATAGGTATGGTATAGAATTTTTTCCAGATGGAAGGTACCTTGGATTCAGAGATGGAATGGTTGATTAAGATTGAGATAGGATAGGCAAGTGTGTGAGCAGCTGACTGGAGAAAGTAAGATGGAATGCTGTCGACAGATACAGAACATGGTTTAAGTTGGGAGAGAAGGGTATGAATGTAAGTAGTGGGGATGGGCTTTAGGGAGAAAAATTAGGATGAGTGGTTTCCATAGGGGGGACAGGGTTTGTGGGGTTAGTTTGACTGGGACTGTTTGAATTAAAGAGTTTGGATATAGATTCAACTAAATAAGTGTTGAAGATATTGGCGGTTTCTTCTGGTGTCTTTTCTGGGGTGGGGTTGGGAGAGGTAGGGTTTCCAGGATGGAGTAATTGATTGATAGTGTTCCAGAATTTTTTAGGGTTGGATTTGAGCTTGGTTGGGGGGTTGTAGTAAAAATTCTTTTTTCCTTGTTGATTTGTCTTTTGGCCTGGTTCCTTTGTTCTTTATATCTTTATAGATCATGGTTTTTTTTTTGTTTGTCGCCATTTTTTTCCAGGACTTATCTCTAGATTTCATGAGTGTTTTAGTGTTTTTAGTGAGCCAAGGAGATATTTTAGCTTTTGTTCTAATTTTTTAGGTGGAGCTAGTAAGTTAACAAGGTTAAAAAAGGTAGTGTTGAAAGCAGTGACAGCCTCGTCTAAGGGGAGATGGGTGAGGAAGTCCCAGCTAACTCTTGATATGAGGGTATTAAAGGTTTCTGGACTGAAGTTAGAAAGATCATGCCTAGTTAAGTATTTGTGTGAATTGGGGAGGTGACTGGTATATCTCAGTACTTTTATAAGAGAGTGGTTACTTAGGGAGTCATGGAGGGTATCAGGATTGTGATATTTGGTTGGTGTTGAGACTAGTATCCTGTCAATAAGGGTATATTTATTTATTTACTTATATTTGTTGACCGGGAGTGTCCAACTGGACGTAGGTCCATTTTCAGTGGAGGCCTGGGGAGAAAAGCTCCACAGTTAAAATAAACAGACAGTAGCTACATTGGATTACATAGTGATTAACAATTTACATAGCAATTACTTACAACATATTTACAGATGAACATAGTACATCAGTAAACAACTAGAATCTTTATCTGTGAAGTACATAACAGACATTAACAAATGTTAAAATAAGAAATTCCTGCTGTGTAAGTACTAGGCTTATGAGCATCTGAGCTTGCTAAAATCAAGGTAGTTAGTGGAGTGGAAAGAAAGGTAGTGGTTGGATGGGGTGGGTGATATTAGAGTGGGAGTTGCAAGGGCATAGCCAGCATGTTTTTAGGTGCACTTTTAGTAAAGTTTTGAAGTGGGTGCATGATGGTACGGAGGTAATTGTGGGTGGGAGAGAGTTCCATAATTTGGCTATGGTGCAAGAGAATAGTGCTTCACCAGCAGAGTTATTGGCTTTAGTGATCTGCAACTGATTTTTGTTGCTGGATCTTAGTGGTCTGGTGGTGCGATAGGGTTGGAGTAGATTCTGGAGGGATGGGTCATTTAGTGGATGGTTTACTAGTTTGTGGGCAAGTGAGAGTTGATACCATTGAAGGAGGTGAGGGAGTTCAAGCCAGCCCAGTTCAGCAAGTGAGAGACAGTGGTGACTATGGTAGGATGCCCCTGTGGTGAATTTGGCAATTTTGTTGTAGCAGGTCTCTAGCTTGTTTAGATCGCATTGCCTTAGGTTGGTATATATTGGAGAGGCATAAAGTAGGGTGGAGATAAGGTGGGAATTTACTATTGAAATATTTGTTGCTTTGGTGAGAAGATGCTTATTTCTGTATAATGCTCCTAGTTTTTTGTGGACTTTTTTATGGTCATGGATATGTGAATGTCAAATTTTAGTTTATTGTCTATTTCCATTCCTAGCAATTTGGTGTGTTCAGTTGGGTATATAGTGGTGTTGTCTTTTGCTGTGATGTTAAAGTGAGAGTTGTTTTGAGTATGTTTGGTGGGTTGGAAGATGAGTAGTTTAGTTTTGTTTGGGTTGAGTATTAATTGGGCATCAGATAACCAAGTTTCAACAGAGGAAAAGGCTTCCTGTGTGACTTTTTGCAGTTTGGGTAGGGACTGGGCTGAGCAGATGGTGGTTGAGTCATCTGCATATTGTATGAGTGTGCCATGTGTGGTGGCAGAGGCTAGATTAATTGTGAAAACAGAGAAGAGTAGGGGTCCGAGGATGGATCCTTGGGGAACCCCTATGGAGACAGGTAGTTGGGGAGATATGTCATTCTGCCATACAGCGGATTGTTGGCGGTCAGACAGGTAACTCTGAAACCAGTTGGTGACTGATTGTGAGAAGGATAGGTTATTGAGGACAGAGATAAGTTGTTTGTGTGGGACCATGTCAAATGCTTTAGATAGGTCTAGGAAAGTAGCAGAGGAGAGATAGCCATTGTTTTTATGCTGAAGGATAGTGTTAGTAAAGGAGAGTAAGGCAGTGGTGGTGCTATAGTTTGGTCAGAAACCATGCTGAGTATTGGAAAGGAGGTTGTTAGTAAGGAGGTAGTCTGAGATCTGAGGGTGTATGCATCTCTCTAGTATTTTGGAGAGTGGACAGAGAATCGCTATGGGGCAGTAATTGGTTAGTTCTGTGGAGGGTCCGCCTTTGTGGAGGGGAATTATATGTGTACTTTCCACAGTGTGGGAACATAACTTTCTGACAGAGATCGGTTAATCAAGATGGATACTGGGTAGGCCAGAGCATCAGCTGCGATTTGTAGGTATTCACTTGGAAGGTTGTCTGCTGCTAATTTGGTGGGTTTAAGTTTAGTTAAGAGTTTTTTTTTTGTTGGAGGTAGATACAGGAGAGAAAGAGAAGGCAGTGGGGAGATTAGTAGTTGAAGGTGTGGGTTGGAGGGGAGGGGGTTGTGTTGTTTAGCTAGTGATAGTATGGTTTGTGTGAAGTGTGTGTTGAATGAGGTAGCAATATTTTCTGAGGAGTGAGGGATGTTAGGAGATTAGTATGCAGTGTGGGTATGGTTACAGTGGGTTGGCATGGTAATTAGCTGAGTAAAACCATAGAGGTTAATATGTTGTGGGGAAGTAGGGTTATTTAATGTTAGCCAGTTTATGTCTGTGTCACATAGGAGGATTGTTTCACTTGTGATGTTCAGGTACAGATAGGAGAGGATATTTTCTAGTACTGGGATATTATTGCCTGGGGGAATATAGGTGGCTACAATAGTAATAGTAGAATAGTTGTTTAGTTTCAAGTTAACTATCAGTATTTCTGCAGGGAAAAAGGATGGTATGGGATGTGAGATAAGAGAAATGGTGAGATTGCTAGAATAGATAATAGCAATCCCCCCACCTTTTTTGCTTGTACGATCTTGGCAAATTATGTTATAGCCTGGTGGGAGTATATCTTTATCTAGGTGGTGGGGTTTAAGCCAGGTTTCTGTGACAGTAATGACATCAGGGGTATGGTTTGCTATCCAGATATGGAACTGACTAAGTTTGTTTAGAATACTTTGGGTATTGATTGCATAGAAGGAGATCTGTTTTTGGTGTGTTTTTTGGTGGATAGAGGTGGGAGGAGTGTTTAGAGCACAGGTTTAATTGTGGATAGGACCAGGGTTAGGATAAATGTCACCTGCTAGAAGATTAGTAGTGGGGAATCTTTTCAATGTAGTTGTGAGTGGGTACCAGTTTATAGGTTTAGTCTTGATTTTTGGATTTAGGGAGGCAGTTGGTGTTATTTTTATTTTGGGAAGTTGGAAATTGGAGGGTAGTATTGAGGAAGAGATGGCGTAGTTAGTTTTTGGGATTGTTTTATTATTTAGGAGTGTGTTGGTGGGATGTTTGTGGAGGGGAGGTAATGATCCATAGGGGGCAGTGAGATGTTGTAGGATGATTAGTTGGAGTAATAGAAGGCTGGTGAGGATTAAGGTATGCATAACTGGAATTGGAGTAAAGGGGGAGTAGTAGATGGAGAAAGAATGGAGAAGGTAGTGAGAAGATAGATTTGTAATGGGGAATTAGAAGTGGTGGAAACTAGTTAGAGGGAAGCTGTTGAGGGAGGTGGTTTGAGTGGGAGTAAAGTTTGTAAGTGGCGTTAGAGAGGGTGTAAAGGAGGAAATGTGTGTGATGGAGGGGTGGAGTGTAGGTGTGGGAGTGGTTTGTAATATGCTGTTAATTGTAATTGGTTGGTAGTAAGAGGGAGTGTGTTTGTGTGGAGTATAAGTTTAGGAGCACTGGGGTGGGTGGGATTTGGGGATAGGGTAGGGGAGCAGAGTGGGAAAGAGCAAGTAAGGAGAGTGTAACAGAAATAAGTATCAGCAACTAAGGTTAAGGAGCTAAAGGTAGGTGGGAAAAAAGTAATGGAAAAGCTAGGAAAGAAGAGGCAATATTTTGGTTTAAACAGGGAGTGAGTAGATTTGAAACAGTTAAGGAGATAGGAGTAGGATAGAAATATTTGCAGCGTGCTACAATTAGTTAAACATCCAAGGTAAAGCTGTTACCACAGTATTGGAACTGAAAAAGTAGGCAGTTATAGGTAGAAACCCTCAGTGGAATAGTGTAGGGGTTTCTAATTTACAGGTAGATGCTGCCACCTTGAGGTAAGAGGAAGGATGGCAAGTAGAAGAGAGTAGCTGATCACAGTTTGTGGCAGTTAGGATTATTATTAGTTCGTGACTGGGGGGAGTAGTAGGCTGTTTGCGGATGGCTGCTAAAATCGTATCTCTGGAGGGCAGAAAAACAGCATTAATAGGTGATTACATATGACTTATAATGGCTAGTTTGTTGGTAAATTCATTAAGGTACATACATTCCACAAGAACCTTTACGTTGGGGAGTCTACTCAGGAGTAGCTTTCTGGTAACCTAGTTGTGCAGGCAAAATCACTGACCTCTCAGGGTTAGATAGGAGGCAGTCTAAGTTAATATGTTGGCTGGGTGGAAAGTACCCGGAGAAGAATACTGTAAAAGGAAAGAGACACACTGGGTTAGGTTTCCTCTGAACTATTGTTAAGAGCTGTAGGTAATGAGGAAAGGGAGTAAGGTAGTAGTTAGTTTAAAGTCAGAAAAGAGATGAATATTCAGAGATGAAGCAGTAGTAATAAATTAAAACAAGGAGTATAGAGTTGATACAGGTAAGTAAGATAGTTTGGGAGGGTAGTATTGGAGTGGTAGAAGTAGAGGGGGAAGAGATACAGGTAGTGATACAAAGTAGAGTTATGGCAGTATAGTAAAAAATCTTCAAATTCAATTTAATCACACTAAGGGTTCAAGCGGAGTAATAAGGAGATATGGCTAGTATGTAAATATAGGACAGGCAGGTTAAGACAACAGTAAATCAGCATATAAATTGGCTTAATCAAGCAGTAATTGAATAAAGTATGACAATAAACAGTCACTCTTAAGCTCTGGTGCAATTACAATACCACAAGGCTATAGCAGTGCTAATGATTACATAAACCTGAGATTAACAGTAGCTGTGTAAGCAGAAAAAGAAGCATTTTAACTACACTGTAAACATGGCTTTTGGGAGTTCAAGGAGAGGAATAAAAAACAATTCCTTTGCAGCTTGTTTAAAAAAATGGTACAGAACAATAAGTAGTATAAAGGAGGTATAGTCACTATCACTATAGTTATTGTGATAGGGACCTAATAAATCTAATTTAAGAAGGGCAAAAACACTATGACTTATGTTAGCAGCACGCTTAGGCTAGCATGGTCATTGCCACTAAAAAATCACAGTACTTCAAAAAAACATCATCTTCTTATACTCTACTAGGAAAAAGAAAAACTGTTGCTATAGCATGCAACACTCGATTAGTTAGTAAGCTTTATGCGGTATTAACCGCTTAACAGATAGTGAGACCAAAAATAAAACGTAATCGTCCAAGCACAATCAAGTTATCCTGAGACAGCAAACGAGTCCAAAATAATATAAACTGTAACTATAGCACGCAACACTCAATTAGTTAGTAAGCTTTATGCGGTATTTACCTCTTAACAGATAGTGAGACCAAAAACAAAAACATAATCATCCAAACTCAAACAAGATATCCTGAGGCAGCAAATGAATCCCAAAAATGTAATTATAAACCCCGTTTACTATTTTAAGCCAAAGGAGCTCAAATAGTTGAAATGCTGATACAAGGTAATGGATTTAAATATATGTGAAAATACAGTTTATAGATAAGCAGTACAGAGGATAAGTCTGTCTCAAATAATTGTTTTGGCGCCAAGAATCTCTAGTGCACACTCTCCACTGCTAAGAGTAGTCACAACTAGGCTAAAATAAGTTTTGTTGCGAGGATGGCAACGTTGTAGGGCAAGTTATCCTCGTTGATTTAGAGCTGGTTAAAATTTCAAGCAAGCTTGGTAACACTACAAGCTCTTTGTAACATTGCCAAATGTTAATGGAATAAGAAAAAAAAACCTACCGAGAGGTGAGTTTAAGCAGCCAGACCATAGGACTGGTATCAGGGAGATGTGAATGCTAGAGGAGTTGAGTTTAAAAGATGGCGCCACAGTTTGTGACGACAATAAGTAAACTCTGGGGGAAAGGTGGCAATAGGGGTGGAGATATTAAGAGGAGGTGAGATAGTAAGTGGGAGGAGTAAAGGCAGGTAGGAAGTATCGGGATCACAGGAGGATGAGGTGGGGCATGGGTAAGGAGAGTGTAACAGAAAAAAGTATCAGCAACTATAGTTAGGGAGCTAAAGGTAGGTGAGAAAAAAGTAATGGAAAAGCTAGGAAAGAAGAGACAATATTTTGGTTTAAACAGGGAGTGAGTAGATTTGAAACAGCTAAGGAGATAGGAGTAGGATAGAAATATTTGCAGTGAGCTACAATTAGTTAAAGATCCAAGGTAAAGCTGTTACCACAGTATTGGAACTGAAAAAGTAGGCAGTTATAGGTAGAAACCCTCAGTGGAATAGTGTAGGGGTTTCTAATTTACAGGTAGATGCTGCCAGCTTGAGGTAAGAGAAAGGATGGCAAGTAGAAGAGAGTAGCTGATCACAGTTTGTGGCAGTTAGGATTATTATTAGGTTCGTGACTGGGCGGGGGGAGTAGTAGGCTGTTTGCAGTTGGCTGCTAAAATCGTACCTCGGGAGGGCAGAAAAACAGCATTTATAGGTGATTACATATGACTTATAATGGCTAATTTGTTGATAAATTCCTTAAGGTACATACATTCCACAAGAACCTTTACGCTGGGGAGTCCACTCAGGAGTAGCTTTCTGGTAACCAGGTTGTGCAGGCAAAATCACTGACCTCTCAGGGTTAGATAGGAGGCAGTCTCAGTTAATATGTTGGCTGGTTGGAAAGTACCCGGAGAAGAATACGAGAGGCTTGTTTAAGCAGCCAGGCCACAGGACTGGTATCAGGGAGATGTGAATGCTAGAGGAGTTGAGTTAATACTGCAAAAGTTTTAAGTTTTCCCATGGAAAACATTTGCTGCTCCGAAACACATACACACAACACAAGCACATCAAACAAACAGCAACCACACACATACACTTAAATTCCTACTTCTAACGCTACACTAAACTAAACATACACTACAATCTACCCACTTACCTTAACCCAAACCCAAACCCTAACCCTAAGGTCCATCACTATCGCATACTCACCTAACTCGCGCCCTAACCCTAACTCACTTAAACCGCCCCTAACCCAAAAGTCTGTCACTATCGCACACATGCCTAACCCGCGCCTTAACCCTAACTCACTTAACCCACCCCTAACTCTAACATACAAACAATCGCACACTTACCTGAACCCAGCCCGTAACTTTCCACCACAGCTTTAAGAATAGCAAAGCCACAGAAATGGCCAACCGAATTCTTTCCTGAGGAAAGAATTCGCTGTTCTGCAGCTTCGCTATTCTTAGCGTTCGCTAAATAGTGTTCGATATCAGAACATTCAAAGTTTTAGTACTTCGATGTTCTGATATAGACACATTGGGTCGTGTTAGGGTGGCAATTAATTGCTGCAAGGAAAGATGTATAGATTGCTGCCTAGTTGTGTTTGGCATCGGTACACTAGCGTTGTCGCCTCATAGTTAGACGTTGGCCGTTCGATTCTCAGTTAAAGCGTCTACTGTGTGACGACATGCGTGAATGGGCGTTCCTTCGTTGAAGGTTGTGCGTTAGGCCCGGCAAGCCAGCATGTAAAACTCTACTGCCAATCATTAGCGGACCGGAGTTCCGCTGTGGCGACCCCTAACCGGGAAAAGCCGAAAGACACACACACACACTAGTAAAGGTTAAAATCTCCAGAAATTATTTTCTTACCTTTAACTTGTTTCCCGATGAAATGTATGCCTTTTAACAGAGATTGTAGAAGTAGGAGCAGATATATAAGATTGCAATTTAAGCATTTAGAGACCTCTGACAAGATAAGACAAAGTGATCCAGTTGGCTGTTTATATTCTCTAGGGCCAGTATGACATAGTGCTACTGTTTATTACAGAATAATGGAATGACCATAGATTATATACATATGTGATACTTGTGTGTAACTATGCAAAAAAATTAATGCTAGAAATGTAGAAGTGGATATAATGAATGTTCCCTTCTTAATCTGAACTGGTAGATATGGAAATGGACAAACTGTAATTATCAAGGAAACTTTGAAAGGGGGAGTGAATGCAACTGTTTTAATATCTTTTGTTGTTTATTTAAAGTGATTTGTTGCAGTTTTTTAAGTACTCTCCTCTTGTTTTGCATGCATTGTGACATCAGTATCACTTATTGTAATGGGAACTATTGTGTGTGTTTCTTTGGTGGAATTATTTATTTCTTAGCCAGACCTATTCTGAAACTCTGTAACCCCCCTCCACCCACATGATGCCATGATAGATAAACAGTGCTAGAGTAGAGCTGCAAAATATATCTTTTTTTCAGAGACTTGATCTTATTTTTTTCCCTGGGCTTCAACTGTGATTGGGATAAAAACAATGTAAATACAGTCACATTCAGTTTTGTAATCTAATCAATATTGCACTGGGTGTTTATTTTACATGGCACTACTTTTGAAGGAATTAACGTTAAGTTTGTACAATGGTGAAACAAGCTGCATCTTTATGTTGTACTGCTGGCAGCCTCATGCTAGTTGCAGTTCATTTTTAAAAATGGCACGAACCCTGTGTTTTGTTTCTGTGGAAATTGTTACTCATTTATGTGTTGTTTACTGGTGTCTAATCCAAGATATGATGTTAGTTGTGCTGTGCATACCTCTCAGTTGTCCAGATTGTTGCAGAATGTCCCTGTCTGGGTTTTCATACACACACACACACACACACACACACACACACACACACACACACACACACACACACACACATCCTTAAGACAATACTGTTGCATACTTCATACTTCATATATGACTCCGATGTCCACATCACAGTCTACCACTGTGATCTACTCCCAGCACAATTATCATTTCATCCTCTCTCTGTCACCCTCCAAATAGTTTCAGGAATAAGCCTTTGTTACCTTGTAAACTGCATTACATAACTGTACTATAGTTTTATACTATATTTTCTTCTGAGAAAGAAAAGAAACAGTTCACATTACATACAGAAGAACTGAAACACTGCATATATTTCATTCCATTTCCTAAGAGCAACGTGCGTGTCTGTGTGTGTGTCTGTGTCTGTGTGTGTGTGTGTGTGTGTGTGTGTGTGTGTGTGTGTGTGTGTGTGTGTGTGTGTGTGTGTGTGCACGCACGCGCATGTGTAACAATTTGTGAGACACAGCTTCTATGAGGATCATTACAGTACTCAATAATTTCATATTCATAGATAATTTTCAAACAGATCCATGTCATTCAGTAACTTCCTCTCTTGCAATCCAAACAAAAGCACTTTACCCATACACATACTGCCACTCAAAACATTTGCAAAAACAAAAGTACACTGATGTGATATAACAACGATAACAGCAACTGTGAACAAAAAATTAAAGTAATGCAATTACCCGTTTAGAAAATATATATATATTTCATTTAGTAATCAGCAGGAAAATAAATTCATTATATCCTAGCAGAACCCATACGATTAGTGATTTCTCAAATATATTTTCTTTTCTTTTATTTACTTATTTATTGATTGATTGCTTTTGTTGACTGGGAAATTCAGAGTGGGTGGCAGACCCATTTTCCACAAAGGCCCGGGAAGAAAAGTTTCATGAGATACAGAGACAAAGTAACATATAGACATATAGTATGATAAATCGTTTGAGCACACAATAATGAGAAGAAAAAAAAGCAATGTCTGTTTAAACCTGCAATAGTGAGAAAACAAAAAACACTGGCAAGATACATATGAAAATCAGTATGCAAACATATAATCGTAATACAGACAATACAATGCTATGAAAAATCATTCAAAGGTAGATCAGAAGGAGTGTTTACACAAAGTTAAGACCCATAATATTTTATAATAAAACAGTGGCAAAGTGAACCTTCATAACAATGTAAAGTAGAGGAGAGTATGGGATGGTGTATGCAGCCAAGTAGATGTAATAGTGCTGGATAATATTGAAGATTGTTGGCCAAACAGTCATTTTACTATGGGGTGGATTCTTAACAACATCAACATCGCTGCCATCTGATCTTTCGATTGGATTCAAATAAGAAAAATCCTTGTAAGGATTTAGAATTCCAAGATCAGAAGTTAAACCGATAACATCATCAGTACTTTTGTTAGAAAAAAACATCCCAGTCCTCAAAATTGCTTTAATGCACTGAACGGACACCTTTAGTGGAATGCCTAACATGACATCAAAGGATAGAGGGCATTCCACAAACATTTACAAAGAGACAGGGCATTGCACAATGAAAAGTAACAGAAAAGGGAAAATTATTGTGAAACCACAGGGAAGAAGGCATTACAACAATAAAACAACCATGAAGGTAAGAATAATGACAAATCACTTTAATATTTTTCTTGTTTGTTTTGCCAGCCAGCCATTAGACTCCTCACCATTAATCAGACCATTTGCTTCACTTAGGATAAGAACTTATTCTGGGAGGCGATTATTCATGTAGCCTTTTTTATGGCCACGTCCCCATCCCCTCACACCTGACAAGATTGCTTTCTTGTGTAAGGGTCTGCTACACCTTCATTCTCCAATAGTTATTTGTGTGCTGCCGCACATGCTCAGATGGAAGGCTGCTATATATCACAGCTTAGCAGAGATGAGTGCATATTCTTGGCCCATGTGATGCATGCTGCATTTTAGCCTCACCAAAGGACTCAGTATTGCAATTAACCAGATGATTTCACTCCACAAGATGGATGAGTCAATACTGGTCAATCACTCACATATTCACTGATTAGCTCTTACAAAATCTGGGCCACTATTCAAATTCTGGTTATCCGATTCATTATAAAAGCTTTGTGTGTGTATGACATGGATGCTGTCTCTTGTTAGTTTACCTAAAAATAATGGATATAAATGGTTCAGAATATAATGCCTTATATTTTTGAGATATGCTTTACAGTGTAGATCTTCAGAGGTGTCACAGACATACAATCTTAGCTATACATGCACCATAGGCATAACATAATATATAGCACAGGCACAGCCACAGTGAGTCAGAAAGTGTAAAGTGAATGAAAAAATGGCTACCACTCCATAAAAGGTTTATTAACACAATACTGGCAAAGCATCAATATGTACCACTCTACTATAATGGCTCTTAGATCATATAATAGAACTTTTAACAAGTTACAGAAAGAAATAGAAGTTACAGCTCATATCACAATGCATCGCAGTAAGTTAGAAAGGTACAATAAAAGATGTGCAAACACATAACTACAATGTTTCTAATAACTCAGAGTCTTTAATAGTGATGTCCGCCATAACTTGTATAATTTTGTCATTGAAATTTTCTGTCTGAACTCTGTCATTGAATGACACCAAGGAACTGTACTAGTTGTTGGAGGCTTTTTCCAAGTTAATATACTAAATGCTTGAAAGACATCATAGCAGTTAATATAGTAAAGATTGTTAAATTAGACTGACTAAAGTCAGGTTGTGTGACTTATTTTAGCAATTTCAGAGCTCTTAGATTCATAGGTGGCTACTAGGCTTGCAGTCCTGGGGACCATTGAGTAGCATAGCCCAAACTCCCAGTTGGTTCTAAGCACTGTCTGGTTAAATGATTACTCATGGTCACTAAGTAGGCAAATGAGAGGTGAGGGAATCAAACCCTGCACCACAGAAACTATAGAACATATTCTTAACCCTCTGCACCAACAGCCAGATAATTTGTAGTCTGATTTTAGAACATTAGACCCAATTCTTGTTTGGCAGTTTAACTGAGAGAGGCCTGGGTACTCAGGAGGCTCACAGTGGTCATTCTGATGGACATCGTTCCTCATTCCTTTCTGGCCAGAGTAAATAGTTGTCTACCTGGTGATCACATCAGACACCAGCTAGCCCTGGGTAAACACTGACATTTGAATACATGATGAAAACTGTTTGAGATGTGCGAAAGCTTCACTCATTAAGGCAAATAATACTAATGTTTTACTCAGAACACCAAAGAAAGCACATTAGGGTTTGGCGGTACACCTTTATGGCATTTTATGTGGTAGGAAGCTGCCTTGTAACACAGAAGCAGAGTGTACCAGACTAATCCGGTACAATTTATGCTGGAACTTTATTATTTGTTAAAGTTATGGAATTTTGTAAGGATTTAATCTTTGTCCAAATAGTTTAAACATTTCAGGATAAGACAGTATGGAGATACAAGACTGTGTTCTATTATATTATATATGGCTACTTGTCATTGAACTTTGGGCTCTTTGAATGACTAGAAGTTTCTTAGACTCCAAGCACCAGGCATATGTTCTATAATGAAATATATAAAGTCCAGAATGTTTGTGTCATTGGACAAGCCAATGCTCCAAAAGTTGTTTCAACACGAGCAATTGTCCAACTTTTCCAGTCTGCTGTTGTGTCACTCGTTACTGTCATCCAGTTCCTAGGTGGCTTATCCTCCTTTCCTCCCTCAAAGTGTTAAGGTGCCCTGGAGTTGTTTATAAGCTTTCTGAAGTATCTTTGCTTGTGTATACAAAGCTGCCGGCATTATTCTTGTTCATGGTAGTTTTATTTTCTGTTATTGCACCTGCATTTGCCATTACCTTTTTAACATTTATTTCAGCAATGCTATTTAAAGGATCTCTGTGGTCTCTACACCAATACAAGCTGACTCGTACTAAGCAACTTAGCAAATTAAAGGTTTTGGTATTGATGATAGCTTATTTCAATGGGTCAAGGAATGGGTTCATGTTATAATCATATCTCTTTGTCTTTTCCTGTCAGAATTATTGATAAAGCAAAACATAATTAAGAAAAAGGCTCCAAACTGCATGCATCTTTCAATTACTGGTACTACTAACAAAGAAAGTCTCACAAAATGCCCAATTTCAGGAGGTATAGACTGAATTGTGAGCCAAAATGAAGAATGTCCCTAGAAATTAAGGACGGTTGAAAGGTGTGATTTTAGTTTTAAAATAAATGGATAGATAGGGAACTTCAGAAAACTTCAATTGGCAGTTTACCAAAAATTCATATTGGGGTTATTTCTTTTTACAAGTTTATTAATAATCAAATCATTAGGTGACATCAAGAGTGGAGTTGGAGTAGCTAGCTCCTGTGACAAAGAAGGATAAAGACATGAGTGCAGTGAAACCATCACTGGTTAGTGGCCTGGGTTCTTAAAAAAGCTGTCAGGAAGGAGGGGCATGCTAATCTATGGGCAGGATCAGCCATGTGATGTAATGATCCTTGAAAGGGAAGGGTAGTGTATGCTCCTAAGAGGTGAATGAGTACTGCACCAAGTTACTGAAAGATGATAGCCTTCACTGAACAAAGGCACAGGTACATGCACTTGTGTAAGGGAATGGCATAGTGGATCTAATGCTTCTCCATCTAATCCAGGAGTTAGACTTAATAAAGGAATGCCCCCACAGCCTGGATGCTTACAAGGAAACAAGCAACTGGTGATGAACCCCATACTTTGGAAGGAATAGGCTCTAGCTTGATGGGGCAGGCTTGCTGGTCAAAAGTCATGGCATCAAAATGCCCCTAGAAAAAAGTACGAAAGACACACAGATAATCCCACCAGGGTATGATATACTAAGAGCAGACCGAATAACTCGTAAAGGTGGCGGTGTAGCCATACTCTACAAAAATACATTACAAATCTCCCTTGCCTCTCCACAACCCCTCCTAACAAACAATGCCGAAATTCTACTTGTAAAACTTCAACCAAACAAACATAAAAGCATAAATATAGCATGTATTTACATCCCCCCAGGCAACAATAATAACAAAATCTTAGAGGACTTTCTACACTGGTTAACTCAAACTCACCCCCAGGAATCCATAGTGTTAGGTGACTTCAACATGAATTGGAATTCCTTCTCATCTAGCTCCCCATCTAGCAGCATAAATCTACATGGCTTTTCTCAGCTCATATCCACTCCTACCAGACTAGGTAAACCCCAAAACAAAGACAGCATCCTGGACTGGATCCTTACTAATAAAGATCCTGACCAGTACTCAGCAGGTACTCACCCAGAGGACATGAGTGATCACTTACTCACCTATGTTATCAAATTCAAGAAAATCACCCCCCTTCTTACAACCATAAAAAAATCAGGAACAATAATAAATTCATTGCCTCCATTTTTCAAACTGAACTTAAAGCCCACAACTGGACAATACTCAAGTCTCTTCCTCTTGAAGAGGCAGTTATCTACTTCAACACCACCTTCCTCAAGATTCTAGATTCCCATGCTCCAATACGGTCCATTAGAACTAAAACCAAAACCACACCATGGCTCTCTAAGGAAACAAAATCCAAAATCCTATCTAGAAACAAGATGTGGGTCACATGGCGTACCTCTAAAGACCCACACTCCCACCAAACCTTTCGGCAACTTAGAAATGAAACTAAAAGAATGATCTTAAATGATAAAAAAAACTTCTTCCTCCACCTCCAACACAAACACCTTAATAATCCACAAAAATTCTGGGCAGGCTTAAACAAGCTCCTGCACCCAGGCCAGGCAACCACCCCCACTCCAACAACTTGCAAACAACAGTGCCCTGTAAACATTGCTAACACATTCAATAGTTTCTTCACAGAAACTATACAATCCCTGGCCACACAATTCAAACAAACAACCAGCCCACTCCACTACCCATGCCAGCAGAATACTACAACTACATCAGATCATCTATTTACCTTCGATCCTGTACCCATATCCTCTATAACATCTCTTCTTAAAAAACTAAAACCCACTAAGCTAGCAGCTGACCTTCTCCCAGCTGAGTTTCTGCAAAAAGCAGCTGAGGCCATTTCCTATCCGTCTCCATAATCATAAACCATACCTTGTCAGAAGCCTTCATCCCTCCATATGGAAAATGTCCCACATTATTCCTCTCCATAAAGGTGGTAGCTCACTAGAGCTAACCAACTACAGACCTATAGCTATACTCTCACCCCTGGCCAAAATTATGGAAAAGTGTGTCCACAAACAACTGATGGAACACCTCACCAAAAATAATATTCTAGCCAACTCCCAACATGGCTTCAGGCCAAATCACAGTACCACATCAGCCCTACTATCCTTTTCTAATACCATCAATAACTTCAGAAACAATAATAAACTATCATCTGCTCTTTTCTTAGACCTCTCCAAGGCCTTTGATATGGTGAACCACATTCAACTCCTCCATACATTAAAAAAACTATCACTCAGCAATTCCACGCTGAAATGGTTCCAATCCTACCTGTCCAATAGGCAACAGGCTGTTCTATGGCAGGACAAATTATCCACATGCCTACCTGTTACACCTGGAGTTCCCCAAGGATCTATTCTTGGCCCTCTTCTCTTCACCATCTTTGTTAATGACCTGCCCAAAATCACCCCCCATGCCACATGCATTCAATATGCAGATGATTCGACTATCATCAGCACTGCCTCCAACCTGGCATATCCACATGCTTACCTGTTACACCTGGAGTTCCCCAAGGATCTATTCTTGGCCCTCTTCTCTTCACCATCTTTGTTAATGACCTGCCCAAAATCACCCCCCATGCCACATGCATTCAATATGCAGATGATTCGACTATCATCAGCACTGCCTCCAACCTGGCAGACCTCACTGCTTCAACCCAAGACACCTTCAACCTAATAGAAAAATGGTTCTCAAGTCGTCAACTAGTTCTCAACCCCAACAAAACAAAACTACTTACTTTCTCACCCACTAACAAGACTCTTCCCCCACCTTCTCTATTACATCCTCCAATGGAATCACTATATCACCAGAAGCTCACACAAAGCTATTAGGTGTTACCATTGATAACTCCCTTAAATTTGACACCCATTTCAATCTAACCATCAAAACCGTCAATAAAAAGCTTGGCTCTCTCTATAAAGTAAAACACTTTCTCACTCCTCACGCTAAAATTACAATTGCCAGCACACACCTACTATCAACTCTTTTCTATGCCTCCCCCCTTTTTACAAACCTAAACAAGACAACCCTTAACAAACTTGCTTCGTGTTACAATCCCATAGCTAGATTTGCCACACATTCCACCTTTAGAACGCACCACTGCACTAACTTGAAGCAACTAGGGTGGTTAGAGTTTTCCAGCCAACTCCATTTCAACCAACTCAAAATGGCTCACCAGATACTGTATCACCCAGAGAAAACACCAGCTCTGAAAAACATCATTCACCCCTATATTAACCTGCAATCTTTATGCTCCTCCAATAAGATCTTAGCTCAAACTACCAAAGCCAGTAATTCTGCTGGGGATTCTCTATTCTCAAACTTTGTAGGTAAAATGTGGAACTCCCTACCAACCATGCTCACCTCAGAACCTTCACTCCTACAATTCAAAAAAAAGCTTAAACCCCATCTCAATACTCTCTGGCAATGTCCCTGCTCCAAACCTGATTAACCACTATCATTTACCCTTCTCTTACCTCACTATCCTTAACCGCTTTTTAACAAGCCTTTGTAACTGACCTATGTTTTTTTTTTTATATGCTGCTGTTATTTTTTTCCCAAGATGTGATGTATCTTTATATTGTATTTAGAACTCAACTATCTTCCTTTTTTGCATTAACAATGTTCATATGTCTGTTACGTACCTGGAGCTTTTCTCCCCGGGCCTCCGCTGAAAATGGACATGTATCCAGTCGGACTCTCCCGGTTAACAAATGTAAAATAAAATAATAAATAAATGTTGGCGTGACCTCTTCAGATCATATCATGGTGGCAGATGTTATTTAGGAGTGGACAAATGAAAATTACATGGTTTATACATTTTTGTTTTAAATTTAAGCTGCTTAATCCTAAACTCTTAGCACAATTAATACAAATATAAAACACAATGAAAAAATGGAAGCAGTTTCATAAGACAAATAACTTTCATTTTTCTATAACCTATCAAATGTAAATATTTAAGTCCAAAAACAAATGAAATTCAGTTTTTGATGCACTATAATTGTAAAGGCTTTGAATCTTGAATTCGTAAAATGTCAAAGAACAACAGAGCGGTCACCATAATGTATTTTATAAAGATCCAAATGGCACTAGTTCAACAGTGAAGTCCATTTATACAGTTGAACAGAAAAAAAATCCTGTGTTTATTATTTGAAATTAATAATTCAAATGAAGAAGATGCACAAACTGTATTCTATTTTCCACCAACAGTCCAAACAACAATTCCCATTGACTCCACTATTCCACATCAAAGACAAGGAGTAAACGCATCTTCTGACCAAACCAAAGTAATATTTCCAAAGGCATACACAACAGAGACAGAGTGGTTCAGAATAGCATAGGAGAGTAGTATAGTGACCCAAAGAAGTGTCTTCATGGGCAGACAGAAGAATTAAAACTGATGCAGAATATCAGATGAAAGCAACATAGTAATTTCATCCACTATAATAGTTGCATAAAATCCAATTAATCATAAAACAGGAGAACTCATTAAAATGTAGAAAAGGTTAAAGTTGGTATCTATTTCAGTTAAAAAAAACTCAAGTCTCTGAAGCTAAAAATAGGAAATAATATGAAAACTGACCATATTTGACTTAATAGCAGACATCCTCTGTCATCTGGGACAAGATCAGAGTTTTAATTTGGTCTTTCTTTGTGGAAATTTCTCTGACTGTCTGTATACATTTATACATATAAAATAAATTATTCTCCAGTTTCATTTGTTTTACACTAATATCCTGAAAGATAAGTAGTCCTCTTTAGTGCTTTAGGAGTCTGAACATGAAATAGCTGTTGTTTTGTATACTAATTCCCCATGAAACAGCATTATAATTCTTCAGAGACTTGAAGCTGTTCGGTTGGAGTATTTTTCCAGGCAGTAATTTTGTAAGTATACTGCACACACGTGTCAGTTTACAAAGTTCTGAAAGGAGATAAATGTGTGTACACTACATGGCAGCCATATACTTTACACTTTGTAAATAGTTAAAACACATACACAACTCGTAGGCTGTTTTGGTTCTTAGGGATGTCTAACATGATCATAACTGGCATGTACTTAACAAACCCTTTGCATGTTAAAATAAATTATTATTAATGACATTCATATTAAACAATGACATCTAATGGGCTCCCTATTGAAATTTTGGCACACAAAATGCCAAGTGCTGACATGCTGGAAAAAACAAACAGACCAAAAACACTGGAAAGGAGCATATCTCAAAGATCACCCTTCTCTTTAAAACTCTTTTTTTTTTTCAGAAGGGCATCCCTGCACTGGCCCATGTGGGGGGCAGCCCCCCACACCCTAAATTTACATATACCAGCTCTGAAATCATTATTCCTTGGAGAAAATTGAATATTCTGAGAAATGTAATCTTGGAAAGTCCATTCTTTCGGCCATTCAGTCTCCATATTTTGGGACTCAAACTAGCCGGTCCCGACATTTCAAATGGTTACACATATTCCTTATAATGTTTTGCATATTGGTAAAGTATTACAAACACTTGTGCATGTGTGTGTGTGTGTGTGTGTGTGTGTGTGTGTGTGTGTGTGTGTGTGTGTGTGTGAGATTGTGTGCACTCATAGAAAAATTACACTGTGCCAATATAAATCTCCGTAGTGTAGCATACAAGCATAACCCATGACAGAGTCACAGTAATTCTGAATCAGACATAGCAAAACAGTTTTGTAAATAAATAATATGGCATATGTACACTGATGTAATGTTTTCTGCTTTCTTCCTTATAATACTAATTAAGCAATAACCGACGACAGGGTGTGGTATATTGAAGATTTACCCATGGTTGGTGTGGTTTAATCATGAGGGCGAAGCCCGAGTGATTAAACAAAGCCAACCGTGGGTAAATCTTCAATATACCACAACCACGGAGTTGGTTATTGCTATTATACAATGACATTATTTAAGAAAAAAAAAACTTATTTTTCTTAAATAATGTCTTTGTATAATGGCGGATTGCTGTTCTTCCGCCGGTTGTGCTATACTGAGTCTGCTTTTGATGTGCTGCACATGCCCATGGAACTTGCATTCCCACGCATACCCAGTACATCAAGGCTTTGAAACGGAAGCAATGGAGAAAAGAAAGTCTCCGTTGCTCCGTTTTTTTCTCTCTTTTTATTTTTTTTTGTACAATAAAAAGATTTGGGGGCAGTTTATACAAACGGAAAAAAGTCCAGGCGACTGGACCTTTTTCCGTTGCTATATTGTGGGATTTACAATGGGCACGCTGGTTGGGTTGGCCAATCAGCGTGCACGTTTTAGAATATTAATAGGGAGGAAATGTATAATTGTGATTAACTGTACAACATTCACAGACTACATTCTAAGTTGAAATATTCTGCCGAGTCCACTACTTATTTTACTTTTATTTTAATTTGCAGTAGCCACTAATTTTTCTTAATCATAGCAGTCACACAAATTAATCAGACAACTTTCCTTATACTTGACTGATACTTTAAATATACAAGGCCAAATTATTTAAATTAAATGTGTGGCTATGAGGGACTAGGATGTTTTTATTGAGATCTGCTTTTGTGTTAGTGCAGAAAAACGCTATTAGTGTAATACTTCAGCCGCACTTTTCATTAGACTTTTCTCAAAAAATAAAGTGAGCACTGATGTTAGATGACAGCAGATGGGTCATCTCCCTTGAAATCCACAGTGCCCAATGACAGTTCTGTTGCCATAGCAACTGAACATTAATAAGTGGAAAAATAAATTGCTCTGACTGCAGCCCGTACTGCCAAGAATATTGCAAAGTAATAAGCTGAACAGAAGACACTTCTTACCTTTAATTACCCCTTTGTATCTGAGGCCCTTTTTCTCTATGATATGTGAAGTAGCATTTTGTTTAGTAGCTTCCATAGCTAGAGCTGTTCACCCCTCAGCCTCATTAATTGCATGACCATTAAAGCCATGACATTACAGCTACTCAAGATGAATAACTTATCATGTATCTCTTCATTTACTAATGATACCACTCTGACCACTACTGAAGGACTTTTATCTTGTTATAGACTTTTAGGCAAGTACTTTTTTTACTCAGTTTGATAGCATGGTAGTCCTGTTGCAGGACTTAACTTTGTTTTTATAGACATTCATGAAAAATGCTGCTTTTGGGCAGAAAAAAATGTCTACATTCTCATATAATGATTTATAATTTGTTGATGTTTATATAAAGAAAATAAACCAGTTAAACAAGCTAGAGCATTACAAAACTTCAGTATTATACTAGAGCCATAGAGACAAAATATTATAAATTCATGTAAGAGAGAAGGAATCATCAAATTAAGTAATGAGCCAAGAGACTTAATGAATTTTGGATCCTGCAAACATATTTTTAGGATATGTATGTTTGAATGCTTAATCAGTGTATTTGTTTTGACAGGTGCTTAGGTTAGATGTGAATGGAGCACAGATGGCAGTTCACTTCCCTCTGAACATGAAAGTTGTGGGTTCTCGTCTCAGGTGGGGAATAAGGCCATACCTAAAGAACACTAGCATCTAAGTGCAGCATAACAGGATGATGTACGTTGTTGGCAGCCTTTTGTAATCTGATCTGCTTGACTTTATGAATGGCTTAAGTATTGCTGTCAGTAAGTGAAAATACTGCTATAAGCCTGTTTTGTATGTTACTGTTATCAACATTCAACAAAAAGAGAAAGAAGTTGCATCTTAATGGGAAATAGTAGGATAACAAGTAAATTTGTCCTCCCAATAGTGTATTCATTGTGGCCAGTGTTTCTGGTGAGTCAGTTAATACTCCCTATAGCTAGCTCTCATTTTCAATATCGTGTTTTTGCTAAATACTTCAGACAGTGGAGCACAGAACTGAATAAATGTACTGAATGGTGGAGCACAGAACTGAATAAATGTACTGAATGGTGGAGCACAGAACTGAATAAATGTACTGAATGGTGACAGAGGTCGTTTGTCGTGAACACCTCACAGTGTTCCATTGTTCAGATGAGGTGAATTTCAGTCTACTAGCCCTGGTGCTGGTGCTGTCCTGCTGGGTGTACATACAGAAGTAAAAGAACTCGAGCCATTATCTGCATTAAAAAAAACAGAAGGAACCACGGCAGTAAAGCAAGTAAAAAAATGTTACTAACTACTTACATGTCGCAATGTAACTGTTAACAGGAAGGTTTTTTCTACTATTTATAGGAACCCCACATATTCAAATGCTTACCTACATTTTAATAGTGACCAACTATTATGGCAAAAAAGAAATCTGGCAAAAGGCCAGATGATCAGATTATCAAGATTGGTAGCAAATATGAGGTGTTTAATGGTGAACTTGTTAAATTATGTGAAATGTTCATTGAGAAAGAAAATATCCTATTGACTTAGTGTAACAACTAAAAAATTACATCACACACAGAAGGGTGGAATTTTATTCCCTGTTAAGAGTAGGGACTACACAACATACTAAGGTGACTAAAGAGAACAGATATGCAGTGTATATTTGTAAAGTGAATGGTCATACCTAGTTTACATAACATTTCCACAAATGTGTTAGGTAATATGAAATGAATATTAAAACACCATCCCCAAACATGCGTATACTAACACATTACGTCCAGTACTAGCCTTCACATATAGACGAGGAAACAATATTAAAAGGAGTTTTGACAAAAACTCAAAAACAGTAAAGACAAATTATGCTAGCAATAAAGAACATAAAATGTCAAAATGTGGGGCCTGTAAGTATTGCAAATACATTCATGAAGGACGATACAAAACAGTAAGTAATCATGGCAGGACCCTAAGATCTCCAGGTCCTTGTTCGTACAAAAGAGCAGGGTTGGTACATTTAGCCAGCTGCTTGCCCTGTGATGCATTTCACAGAGACAAAATACAGAGGAAGCAGAGAGGAAGCTGTGGCAAAGAATTTATCAACGTGCTTATGATATCAAAAACAAAGATGATAGAAATGCCCTTTATAAACATTCCACCCAGTGTGTTAATTTTAAGAAAATTATATATTTTTTGTCATTGACAAATGCTAAAAGTCTCCTAGAAGGGGAAACTGGCAGGTCACCCTAACCTAAAGAGAACTATGTTGGCAACTGCTCTTAAATGCAGCTAATCCACCAGGGTTATTTGAACACATTTCGATTATTAATGCTCTAAGATTAAGAGCTGCAAAGTTGTAATACATGCATAATAAATACCTGTTACTAACAAATATACCTTCTGCATACTTTTAAACACATAGATTTTTAACATGCATAGTCCTATGAGTTTCCCATTTTTAGCAACAAATAGGCATTTAGGTTACATTATTTTGATTGTATACCTAAGTAATATGTTTAATGTATTTAAATTAAGTACGTGTTTAATGCTTGTACATTTAAAAAGGTTTAAAGGACATTTATCCAATATCAGCTGATTTTATGTCATGTGACTCATTATTTTAAAAGAAGTGGTAGATTGTAACAAGAGATTCAGATGGAGTCTCACTGAAATCTTTTGTAAGGGAAAATATGTTAACTGAATGTTTATTTTTATTTTGAACTATTAAAATGATTACTTCCTGCATCCTGTGACTTGCTTTACTGATGTGGATACTTTGCTTTTAGTTTATTTGTTTAAAGCCAGTGTGGGTAACATGGTAGTTTGGTGCTGCATTAAGGTAAAAGCATTTACTCACTGTCTTGGCCAACAACCTCTTCCCCATTATTAATGCAAGTTATTTTCAAGTTGTATATGGGGAAGTCATGCATACTAGGCCCCATCACACCTGTTTTAACCATCATCTATATAAAATGGTATGCAAACATTTTGATTTGCTGCATCTTTTCAGGTTTTGTTCTTTTATACAAGGTGCATTAATTAGCCCTTAGCAGTTGAGTTTTTCATATCATGTCTGAGATTTGACCAGAAGCTGAAAACAATCATAGCCAGCTGCCGCTGTCTGAAAACCAGGCCCTGATGCTAATGGTCTCAATTAGTGAGAAACAAGATTAAAAGTTTTGCTGAGGGGAGATCAGATAAGATTTGATTGCAGCTGTATTTTTTCTGATATATGTGCATCTACATTTGCTCCTCATTTGTCAGTGTTTATAGTGGTGACCAGGACACGTGAGTTGCAGACAACTTCTTGGGGTGAAGCAAAAGTAGCAATTATACAAAAGGAACAGAATGTCGTGAAGCTAAAGTCCTTGCACTAAAAAATCATAAGTGTTCAATCACAATTCAAAATCTTGTCAGCAATTTTGGCTTTGAGACGTTTCTTCTTTCAGTGGTTTACTGGTATCAGTGTAGGCTTTTTCCAGGTTTGCAGACCAGAAATTATTGTTTCATTGTATTTGATTTTATGTGTGCCATATATTTGTTATGTTGACTTCATTTGATTTATATCTAATTTCCTAGGGCTGAGACTAAAAATGGTCCAGCTGGATCAATGCAGAACCCTTGTTAAAATAAAATAAATAAATAGAGGCATGTGGACATAAAGTAACCTTTTTCTGTTTGAAGTTTTCAGCAAATATGAATTCCATAATTAATCAATTTAAATTCTAATGAGACTTATATGAGTGCAAAGCCCAAGTGAATTTTTACGGGATGCTATCATTTTCTCCCTGTGTGACTGACTTTCCTTTCTCTGCTATTTGTATTATTTCTTCTTTAAGCCTTTATCAGACATCTTTATGCATTCAGACTTTAGGAGGTTTTGGAATGGATGGGGTTGATATGCAAAGTTTTCCTCTTGGTTGATAATTTGTTGGTATATTTGAGAGAATCAGAGAGAGACATGGACATGTAAGTCTTATTGATTCATGTTGTGTGTGTTTTTTTCAGCTTTCTAAGTTGTATGAGTGAACTTTAACAGATAACCATTGACAGATCTCAACTGATAATTCTGTTCATTGAGTGGAGATGAAATATTTTCTCCAGAGAGACTGATACTCAAAGACACTGAAGTATTTGTGACCCCAGTGAAAAACCTGTGTCCAGCATGCTTTTATTTTTTTCTTATTTATTTTCCCCTCATGACAGCTGACTAACAAACATGCCCTCTACCAGACAGAGCCTATTGACTAGTCCACTCAGGGGACTTCATCTGCCAAGGCAAGAGCTGTTCGAGGGGGAGCCATCATTCAGGCAGCCATGAGGTTGCTTTGCACTCTTGTTGGTATCCTAGCAATGACAGCATTTTTGGTTAGCCAAACCCACCTCCTGGGAGGGAGAGGGGATGATTGAAACACTCTGAGGGATAGTGACGGTGTGTGCAGCCTTGCCAGATGATATCCAAGACAAACCTCTAGATGCTCCTCCAGATAACCAACATTTGTTTGGCACTGCTGTGGCAGAGCTTTTTAAAACCTTTCTGGATCAAGGTAAGGACATAAAGGATTTGAAGCACATATTTGTCTCACTCATTCCCATGTTTCAGAGGAACTATCCTAGTAAAACTGCATGTTTGCGTAGGCTACTTAGACAGTCTTTTAAGGGTAAGGAGGCTGCCAGGCTTGTCTTTTCTGATAAGCCTACTCAGATGCCTAGGCTGCAAAAACAGTCCTTTCCTGATGAGTCTGCAACCATCTGACTTTCTGCCCTCCCTTCTTCTCAGCCAGGTTCCTTTGTCACTCAGGCTTTCCTTGTCTCTCCCAGTTTGGCAAAAGGTCATCACAGACTGTTGGGTTCTAGCCATTGTCTGGCAGGGTTACTTTATGTCCTGGAACACCCTTCCCTTCTTCTCCGGTAATTCTCAACCTCCTGCAGAGCAGCTTCCTCATTTTCCAGGGGTATTGTAGAGTCTGTTAAACCAGGATACCATTCAGCTGGATAAATAAACCCAGAGAGTTCTAGGATTTTGTTCCAGGATGTTTCTGGTCCCCAGAAAAGAAGGGTCTTGGAGACCTGTCTTGGACCTTTCCTTTCTGAACACTTTTCTCATAATGTCATCCTTCCAAATGCTTTCTATTCTGACCATGTTTTCTCTGTTCCTTCCGCACCCCTTTCTAGTTTCCCTGCATCTAACAGATGCCTAACTTCATATTCCTATCCACTCTCAATTCAAGAATTTTTTATGTTTCTCTGTTTCTTCTTCTCATTTTCAGTTCTCTGCTTTGCCATTAGGGCTTTCAACAGTCTCAATGGTATTCACCAAATGCCTAGCTCCAGTAGCTGCATTTTGCAGGCTTCAGGGCATTCAGATATTTCCCCTATCTGGAAGACCTCCCTCTTGCTTCAGGCACTATCCCAATCCAAGCTGGTACGGGATCTTCATTTTGCCCAGCTTCTGTTGCAGTGTTTCACTGTCATCCTTCAGAAGTCAGTGTTGACTCCATCTCAGGATCACATTTTTTCTAGCCTACAGGATCTAAACTGTTCCAATGTTAGCCTCTCTTCCTGCCTCCAAGGTTTGGTCCCTTATGAATTATTTTTTTCCCTGTGTTCTCATCCTCTCTTCTGGCCAGGGAGTTTCTTATCTGGGGTTCATAGCTTCTACCATTTCAATGGTTCCCTTGCCAGGCTTCATATGAAAAGGTTTCAGTGGTACCTAAGATCAGTGTGGGTTAAATATTAGTTCCTCTGCTCCCTTGTCTCAAACTGGAATTTCACTGTTGGGTTCAACAGATATCTTTCAATCCAGGTGTTCCTTTCCAACCTCCTCAGCTGTCCCAGGAATTCTTCATGGATGCTTCAGAGCTGGGGTATGGAGCCTCTTTAGGCAACCTGAAGGTGCAGGGCCTTTAGTACCCTCAGCAAAGGGCAGATCACATCAATGTTAAGGAAATGAGGGCTCTCATTTTGGTCCTTCAAGCTTTCCACCTACTGTGGGTGCCAAGTACCTTTGAAGGTTTATACAGATAATACCAGTCATGTGGTACATCAACAAACAACCATGGGAAATAGTTATCAATTTGCAGGTGACCCCACAGGCAGTTTATATGCATCCAGAGTGCAGTCTTGTGGCATATTTTCTCAGCAGGTCCAGGATACAGCTTTACGAATGGTTCACAGAAATGTGTTTTTGGATATAGTTCATCAGTGGGGTATTCCTCAAATAGATCTCTTTTCCTCCCCTCTGAACAGGAAACTTCTTCAGTTCTGTTCCAGAGTCAAAAGTCCTGTGGCTTGGGAAGTGGACAACATGCCTGTCTCCTGCAAGGGAATGTTCCTGTATACCTTTACTTTCCTTCCTCTTCTTCCAAAGGTCCTTCACAAAATCAAGAAGGACTCTCCAAAACTCTTGTTTGTGTCTCCTTTTTAGCCCAGGTAGCATTGGTTCCCCCTCTTGTCCCATCTGTCTAGGGGTTATAATCACAAGTTACCTCACTAAAAGCAACCTCTCACACAAGGCAGAGGATCTCTTCTTCATCCTCATCTGTCCACTCTTCAACTGACACATTGGATGAAAGGGTTTTAATTCCTTTCTGAAACCAATTTTCAGACGATATGCTTAGGGTCCTGCAGGAGGCCAGGAAGCTCAGTACCAGAAAATCATACATGTCTAAACAGAAGACGTTTTCTGTTTGGTGTCTTAAACATCACCAGGGCCCCTTTTCAGTGGGGGTCCCCTTGGTTCTTTTTGACCTGTGTGAACTGTTACATGCTGTCCTCATATTCATCAGTGAAAGTGCACTTATCAGTCGTTTCTGCCTGTCTTCCACTTACTCCTCCTTTGGCCTCTAGAGTTGAGGTCAATCAGTTTTTAAAAGGCATCCTTCATATCAGATCCCCAAGAAATCAGATTCCTGTTTTTTTGGGGATTTTAATTTTGTCCTTGAAAAACTGAATCAGGCTGCTTTTGAGCCTGCTGCCTCTTCTTTTTTACAACATTGCACCTGGAAGATTATTTTATTGGTTGCTTTAACCTCTGTTAGAGGGGTATCAGAACTCCAGGCCTTGATGCCGGTCCCTTCTTTTTTGTTTTTTTATAGAAACAGGGTGTCTCTTCATAAAAATCCTTCTTTTATGCTCAGGGTGGTTAATGAGCTGTCCCTTAATCAGTCTATTCAGCTTCCTTTTTTTTTCCTTCTATGCAGTCTGCTAGTGAGAAGATTCTCCATAGCATGGACTTACATAGACAGCTCAGATATTTAGACAAAACAAAGGTCAACTGTACTTTATTTGACCCCATAGACATAGTAGCTTGAGAACCTGGGATATATAAGGAGTGGAGTAGATGTATTTGATCTGAGAATATTGGAGAGGAGTGAAGTTGGAGCTGAATTTGTCTGCTAGTAGACTGACTATGTCTTCTGGTTCTGTATATTTAATATCATTTACTATTAGCTCTGCACAGTGCTGGGCAACATTTCTGAGATTGTTAACATAGTTAAATAAGGCTTTATGGTTATATTTCACCTGGGTGTCTATTTTTTCCTCATATCTGGCTTTGGTTGATTTGATCCAGATTTAGAGTTCTTTGCATAGTTTAGCAAGAGTGTTTCTGGCTGAAGAGTTACAGATGCATTTTTGAATACAATGATTTTTTTGTGTGTTTGTTTTGTTATGTTACAGAGTTTGTTTATATTAGTGTTCCACAATAGATATTTATTTTTGAATTTTGCATTGTATTTATTTCTGAGGGGGGCAGATGCATCTATCCAACTATTTACATGTTCATAGAACTAGGCAATAAAGTATTCCATATAAGAATGTGATCACTGAGGTGGAAGGAGACTTTGAATTTAGTTGTGTGATCACTCAGTTTTAGTACATTAGCCTTGGCATCAGAGGTGTAGCACTCATATTCCACTTTGTACTCACAAACCCTTAGTGCTACTCCTTCTTGGACATCTGACACTTAAAAATGGACACATATCTCAAAATGTTGCCCCCCAGCACTTAATAAATGTAATTAACATATTCAGCTGTTCTCCTTAAAACTATTAAAAAACATTGTTTTTAGGTTAACATTATTGAATCTGTTGTTAAAGGTATTCATTTAGACATCTGTAGACACAATATGACTTGAAAAATGCCATGTTGATTTGATAATCAGAAAAAATGTACTCAGAGTACAAAAACTATGTCTGGCTACACCCTTGCTTTGCATAGTCTCTGAATACTGGGGAGGATGCTTTTGGATTCAGTCTAAGGTGATTGTGACTGTAGTCAGTTTTATCAGGGAGAAGGTTACAATAGGCAGGAACAAAGCTGTCTCATATTTGTAAGGACCAAGTCCAGGATTTTATCTCCCCTGGTTTGGGTGTGGACTAACTGGTGCATTAAGTCTAGAAATCCCTGGGCATACATGTTTGAGGATGTATAAGTCTCCTGGTTGATGACAAGGCTGGATTAAGACCAAATTGGGCCTGATTCTGCAGCGCAAAAAGGGCCTATATTTTCTTGGCATTTTTGCATGTGCATTTGACACTCACTGTACATGCCCACTCAGACCAACCAAGAAGCCTTAATTGCTTGCGACGCAATCAGACAGCCTTTTTGAACATGAATAATAATAATGACGTGTCGACATATAATCGTAACAACTTGAGAGTAACATCAAGCTATGTAACATCAACATTCAATAGCAATTGTCTGAAAAATACACTTAATGCAGAAAAGGCTAAACCAGATCAACTTAACCTAGCCTACCTAGGCATATTATCACTCTTACTACTGCGCTGGTGCTGCTTACTTATATTGCTGTTTTTCAAGCCTTAGCAAGCTCAAATACTTCGATTGTGTCAGTGAAGTCAAGGCTGCACAACAGCTCATGCTCAATGCTCATAAGCGCCAGCATGCTTAGCCTTTCCTGCCCCATTGAGGACCGCAGCTCTCCTTTGACCATTCCCAACTTTGAGAAGCTCTGCTCGCCGGAGGCATTGGACACCATCATGCACAGATAGATGCGCAACCCAATCTCAACGTTTGGAAATGTCTGAGAAAGCGTCAACGATGACAAAAGCTTGTACATGGTAAGCTCTGCTGATTCATTCACAGTCACCAGTTTCTGAGTGTGCATAAATGCAGCAAACTGTATCAGCTCAGCCACCAGCAGTGTGCCTTCCAAGTCATCTGGATACGAGGAAATGAGATTCTTAGCTTTGTCCTCTATCTGCTCAATGACATTAGCTCTGAGACAAATATCGTCATACGCCTTCATCCGCTTTTCCAGTTCAGCTAACAGACTGTCGATCATGACCAGATACATCTGAGTTTTGAACGTTTCTCTTGGGCTGAGGTCTGCTTTGTTTGCAGCTCCTTCATCAGGCATTCACTTTCGCTTATGGCCTTGATGCTGCTTAACCTTGTATTCAACGTGTTTTACCTTTTCAGTCGTCATCTCCTCATACTCATCAAATCTGTCCCATGCAAGCTGAACAGTGTTGACCAGTGATTCTATCAAGCCAGTTGCCGTATTCAGGCTGACTGTAGGATCTTGGAGGCTAATGCTCGTACTATTGAGACTGCCAAGGATATCGTTTCAGGCAGTCGCCATGACTGCTGTCTCAAGTTCGTCCATCTTGTGTGAAAATCCCTCGGCCTGATTTCTCGTATCTGCCTTCTGCTCCTTATCTGCCGCAAGCTCATACAGGACTTCCTGAATGCTCTTCCACCCTTCTACCAGTGCTTTGACAGCATCTGCACGTTCATACCATCGGGTTCCAGGCAAACTCCTGAGCATCAGTGTGCAGTGATTCTTTAGTCGCTGCCAGCGATATGTTGAGTCAGACAGGAATACATATAGTCCATTGACAAAATCGAAAAACCTGGTACAGCCACTGGAGCTTTCAATAGCCTGATCTCCTACCAGGTTTAGGCCGTGGTTGCAGCATAGAATAAAAGCGGCATATTTACATTCTCACTTCACAATTGCCTGGACACTATTGTACCGTTCTGACATGTTTGACACATTGTCATACGACTGGCCATTGCAGTTAGCAATATCCAAGCCTTTTTCCTTCAGAAAGTTCAGAAGTATGCTAGCCATCTGCTCCGCCATATGTCTCATCATCATAGGCATGAATGTTAGGAACTGTTCAACTGGGCCTGGCAGCAGAACATACTGAATAACAATTGTTAGCTGATCGAGGCGTGATACATCAGGTGTCGAGTCAATCAAGACAGAGAAATACTTTGCCTCCTTTGCTTCTTTCAGGGTGGTGTCCTGCACCTTTTGTCCCATGAGCTTCACCAGTTCCTCGCAAATTGTGGATGACAAATAGAAAATGTGACCTTTGCCACAGTTCGCATACTTTCTAATATGGCTAGCCAGCAGAGTATCATACTCTGCCAACAGCTCTATGATGCCAAGGTAGTTACCATTATGAGTGGAACCTATGATCTCATCCACGCCCGTTATAGCAAGACCATGCTCAGCTAGGAATATCAGAATGTCGATGAGCCACTTCAGAATCTGGCGCCAGTAACACTGCTCTTCCTCGACCTGTTTGGTGGCTAGGTAGTCAACACAATTGGCCTCCCTCTGTCAGCTCGCAAAGGACAACATAGCCTCGCAATGACCATTGCTGCTTTCATGCATTTTTATTCTGGATTCGCCTAGCTTCCAGTTGTCAAAACCGCCAGAAACGAACTTGGTCGCTTGAACAGCACTGCTGCCGAACAACTTGCATGCAAAGCAGAACACCTTCCCTGTCGAAAGCGAGTAGCGCAACCATTGCCTGTAGGATTTTTCACCATTGAGGGGATACGTATGCACGAAGAAGGTCTTTGTGCATCGACGTTGGAATGACTCGCCTGGGTATCATCTGGCACTCTATTCAAACTTCGATTCAGTGTATTGGCAGTCTTTTGGACCTTTCTTGGCCCAATATTCTCGAGTGTCAGCGTCAATTTCACCCCACTGTCCCAAATCATTGGTGAAAGCCTCCAGCGTCGGCGCTAGTGCTTCAGCAATAGCGTCTCTTTTTACCTCTTCTCTCTCCACTGAACTTTCCCGCTCTTTACTCTCTCTTGCCTCCACAGGTTCATCTTGCTTGGCCTGGTCTTCAGGAGCACTCAAACTCGCAATCGTATCTGAAGCAGACGATTGAGACAAAGATGCTCGTACTCTGAAGTATGAACTCAATTTTGGACTTTTTGCCAAAAGCTTTTCTTGTTCTGCTGCTTCTTTCCTTTTCTTTTTCACTTTATCCCATCCACTGAGTTGAGACGTCATAGCAAGCATGCGCAAAACAGTATGAAAGATATCACAAAGTAAACTGTTTAACATAAAATTGATAGCATTAACTTGAAATCTTCGGTTAATAATAAACACAACAATGTTATAGTTACTTCACAGTGCAAAGAATAATAGTAACTGTAGAATAAGTAACGCTGTGTATAGGCATCCGATAGTCAGACTCCAAATTTCATTCTAAGAATTATTTTGAGGTTAATATAGCAAAGGAAAACTGTTCCACTTCTGGAAAATACACATCTGTTTTCATCTGGGCCAATTTCAGGAATGGGCCTAATGCTGCAGCATCAATAGCACCCACCTTAATCCGGCACTGGTTGATGGTGGGATAGTTTTTCTCCTAGGAGAATGGTGTTGGCTTAATGCATTGGGACTCCATGCTGTTTAGGTAGGAGATATGGGCTACTGGGGATATAGAAGGGCCCTTTAGTTAGCTTTGATGCGATAAAGAGTTTTGTTTATTTTGTCTGTCAAGTCTGGAGGTGTAATATTTTTATGAATATAGACAGACTTTAGCCTTTATTGCCTACTTTTAATATGATGGGCCTGTATGACTGATAGGCATTGAAGCCCTTCACTGGCTGATTGCTATCACTGGTCTTGAGCCATATCTCTGTGATGATGCACGTGTTCACATTTTCCAAGGCAAGTACTTCTTGTAGGGTGTGGAGACTCCTAGCATGAAGCAGAAATACCTTAATGTTGTCCTGATTCTGTTTAGTTATGTTGGCAGTTTTAGAAGACCGAGTTTGCCTAAAAAAGGCACTATGGGGTCTGGACAAGGTTTAGTCAGTATGCGGAAGCTTTGGGGGTAGAGGTGCAAGCCATCCCAGGCAAAGCAGCTTGGACTGTCTACCCTCTCTTTCCTGGCTGAGATGTAGTGTACCCCATAGAATGACACCAGAATCTAAGTCAGTTGCTAAAGTCAATTATCTTTTGATCATATTATTTCATCATTCTTCGTGATAGTAAAGTACTGCTCAAGGTTAGGTTCATACCTGCCTCAGACACATATTCCGAGAACTCCATCATGTCTCTCTTCATATATCCTAGGGAGATATGTCTCAAGTCAATTACACCCACATGTACAATGACTGTCATATGTGTACTTGTGGTGCAGGGACCTGAGTGCTTGGTGAATGTTTATGTAATGCATTTTTCAAAGGCATCCCATCATCCATCCATCTATTTTCTCAACAATTTGTCATACTGCACACTAAGCTGGGCAGAGCAGAGTTTTCTGTCGCTAACATATCCCTAGCCAAAGTCCTGTGAATCCTTTAGATATTTTCCAGCAACCTGACTGGTGACCTTTAACCTTCCTACACATCTTGGGTCTATCCCAGGGCTTTCTTCCACTGGTATATACCTAGTATATCGAGTAGATGACCATAAACTGACTCCCTATTCTTAGATACTTCTAGATTCTTAAGCCTGTCAGTATATCACAGATAGTGATTCCAATAACCATGTGAAAAACTTACTCTCTACTGTATCTCTGATTTCACCCTTCAGTCTCTGCTCACATCTTGTATCCATAGATAAGGGTAAGGACATCTGTCATGAAAGGAGATACTGCCAGCACAGCTATCTGGAATTTTGTAAATAATTATGTCATTGGTGAATATCAAAATGATTTGTGTAGGATGCCTGTGTTACAACTATATTAGAACTGTATGTTATGTGTATATCAAACTTGTGTGTACAGATGTGTGTTGAAAAGGGTTTGCAAAAATTCTTGTATTTAAAATGGATCCACAGCGTGCCCTACTGGAAAAGAACAGAAATGTACAGGCACTATTGTATCTGTGTAAATGTATATATTTTAACAGTGGAAATTGGAACACTGGAGGTTAACTTCAGTCTAGTAAATTTCAGAAAACTAGCTGAAATTAAATTACTTTATGGCAGCAAGGATACACAATGTCTGTGCTAAGAAGCTTTCTGTATTATTTTGGAAGTGTTTTATTGTTTTATGACTTCCATTCTCTGCTAAAGATCTGAGGTCTATGTATATTCACAGGTAAATGCTAAATGCTACCGGTTGCCATCAGTGGTTGTTTTGAGCCTGGGGACTAAAAGTCAGATGACAAGAACTGATGTCTTTATGCTAGCTCACCCAACAGTAATATTTGAGATATTAATTTGAGAACTCTCTGAGTGAGACATAGCATTCTTTATTCTGTCTTTGACCTGACAACATCAGCTAGAGGATCCATTCACCATGCATTTCCCTTGCTCTGTAAGTAAGTTAACTAGGGTATAGTAATTCTCTTACATTTAGTCAGGAATATAGTAAAACATTGTTTAAATATTTTTCTTCATTTATCTGAGGCTGTCCTGCAATGTTTTAAATATTTCCTGTGATTTTGAACTCTGATATCACTGTAAATATATATTTAGTATTGTTTTGTTCTTTTATTATTTATTATTAAATGTATTTAAACATTTCATTGTGGCTGATCTGTGTAGAGATATTTAAGTTCTGAAGAGTACTTGCATATTTATTTGGTGACACTGTGGGCCACTCGTAATAGCCCTTGGTCAAACTACCATTTGTATTGATAGTAACATTACACAGTAAGACACACTTTGTTAAGGGCCTTAAAGTAGCTGATAAGGAGCTGGCTGGTAGCAGTGATAACTACATTATAGTCTGAAATAACTGCCTTATAGTCTGGGCAAGAGATGGCATAGCTAGTAAACCTGCGCCAGCCTTTCCCAGGTGTGTGTGTGTGTGTGTGTGTGTGTGTGTTTATAAATCAAACCTCAAAGAGTAAGCATATCAGTTACTTGGGCAGGGACATGAAGCACTGGTTGGACAGAGAGGATGCCGGAGGTCTTGGCATGGCCACTCAGCTGAGATCTCAGCTCTATAGCTATGCCAGTGGGGAGTCTTACTGGGGATCGGGAGAAAGAGGGAAAAAACAGCCCCGGACTGACTGTAGTCTCTATATGTTCTTAAGGGAAATTGCACTTGAGGCAGAGAGCTGCATCTGGAAATACTGTCTGTAGAGAACCTCACTGCTAGCATTAAAGGCAAAGTCTCTGTCTTTAACTTCACAGCTGCTCTCACTATTAGTGTACATGGCACGTCCTTGGGTTTCCACCATGACTTCATTTTGATCTTGGCTGTTTGTAGCTCTCTCAATGTTTGAAGTTTTGAATGTAGTCTCTTCAGAGCCCACAAGGCAGACATCCCCTGGTATATGAAACTCTACCAGAAATGGAGTTGAACATATCCCACACAGAAACTTTGTAAGGTATTCCCAGTACACTCTTACTACACATTTGGTTTTCCTTATTCTATCAAGACACTGCCCTGGCCATTTGATACAACTCATCACCAGGTAGTGATCAATGGACAAATCTGCACCCCTCTTGACAAAGATATCTAAAACATATGACCTCAAATCTGATGACATGAATACAAATTCAGTTACTGACCTTTAGCTCACATACATTTATGAAGGGTCTTGTGTTCATACATGGTCTTTGTTGAGAAACGTCCATAAGAAGCACAGAAATCTGATAAACAAAAGTCATCATTCAGGCTTGGACTGGCCAAACCATTCCTGTCATTCTTGTACCTCTGGGTATCCTCATCATTCTACACATGAGGTTTGAAGTCTTCTAGTAGAACTACAAAAATTGGAAGATGGCACCCTACCTCATATGACTCCCAAGAGCTTCAAGAAGACCAAATACTCCAAATGTTTGTCAGGTACCTTTTCTGTTTTGTGACTAAGATTCCCTTTGAGGTGATGTTCTTATCTGCTTGCATAAACTCAAAACTGACAGCAACCAGCAGGAGCTGGTGAATATCATCTCTATCTCTGCAGAACTTCTCCATAATGGCGACAACACCACCAAAGTAACAGAAAGGCCACTCCTGACTGAAAAGTGTAGTTAAAGAGCCAATGCATTGGGCAGAAATAAGATCACTTATGTCAAGCTGTTAATTTCAGCCTCTGACACAAGCTCAGACTGCTCCTACAGTAATGAAGTGGCATTCCATCTCCCAGCAGTAAGTCTTAATTATCAGGTTTAGGCCATTATAACCCATCCTTCGTCTGCCTCCTACTTGAATAGCATAATATTTTCAAATCTAGGTGCTTAGTATTTCCCTCTCTCTTTCCCCCCTTGCTGACCTGCTGTGACTTAGTTTGAACTCTACAGTTCCCCTACAAAATGGTGTCTACAGGACTGCAAACAGTTTCTCTTAACATTTAAACAGATTGAACTCTACAGTTCCCTACAAAACGGTGTCTACAGGACTGCAATCAGTTTCTCTCAACATTTAAACAGATTGAACTCTACAGTTCCCTACAAAACGGTGTCTACAGGACTGTAATCAGTTTATCTCAACATTTAAACAGAGTAGGTTGCACACACAAAAAGCATTTGTTAGGCTTTCACTTACAGTGCTTTAAGTCACCATATTGGTCAGCCATAGGGCTCTTTGTTTCTACTTGAGTGGTTGCCTCCTTCCCCTGTAACTGAAGTAAATTGACTCTTACATTAAGAGCTGCAATACTTACCTTATAGCTTTAGAACACCTTAGGAAACCTTGTAAACTGCAATAGCCTGACATTTGAACAAGTAACCCTTGTAAAAATTCCCCAAATTGTATACTGTTGGTCTGTCTTTCCTGCTAAACATAAGTAAAATTACAGTGCTGAGTGCAAGTAACATTAAAATTAAAATACTGAGTGCAAATAACACAGTGTTGAGTGCAGATTTTAGGCCCTTACATTCAACTTATCTCTGGTGTGGTGTCTTGAGTCAATCAGGCTATTCCCTGTAACCACTCCCACTGCCTTCTCTTTTCCCCCACCCCCCTCTTTCCTCAAACAGGTTAAACTGCTGCAATTCGGTACAGGCATCATTTTCAAATCTAGGTGCTTAAGATTTCCCTCTCTCTTCCCCCCTTGGCTGACCTGGTGTGACTTAGTGTAAGTTTCTTCATTGTATGGATCTTTTACTGTTTTTTGTGTAACTGAATGACCTGCTGCTAAATTCTGATTCTGCACAGACTGCTCTATTTTTTTCAGAGGCTCTGTAAGTAGCTAGTGACTTTACTGAATTTCTGTGGTAATATTTGTGTTTAAACTGAACCTGTACCTAGAGAAAGTGTATAATCAGAGCTCCTCCTTGCTGCAAGTGTTTTTTAATGTTTAAATTGCACACACACATTGAAGAAGTGCTTTTATGACTTGAATAACTTGGGCTAGCTATACCTGAAGTGCTTTTACTGGCAATTTTCCAGTTGTATAATTGTGAATAATTGATTAAGTTTTTCTGGTATATCTTTAAAATCTGGCAAGTGTTTATTTACTGCATTGCTCTATTGCTTAGGTTTCTTAGCTATAAATCTTAGTTCATTCTGAAGTATGCTACTTTACCCCCCCACCAAACCTTTCTGAATGCATTATTATATAATAACTGCCTGTTGTTGCCTTCATGCTTTCCCTAGAATCTCTGCTTTTCTCTTTTCCTAGTTGAACTCTACAGTCCCCTACAAAACGGTGTATACAGGACTACAATCAGTTTCTCTCAACATTTAAACAGAGTAGGTTGCACACACAAAAAGCATTTGGTAAGCTTTCACTTACAGTGCTTTGTAATTAAGCAGGTCATCATATTGGTCAGCCATAGGGCTCTTTGTTTCTACTTGAGTGGTTGCCTCCTTCCCCGTAACTGAAGTAAATTGACTCTTACATTAAGATCTGTAATACTTACCTTATAGCTTTAGGACACCTTAGGAAACCTTGTAAACTGCAATAGCCTCGCTACGCTCGGGCTCTATTCGCTCCCCTCCCTGCCCCCAATTCCCTCCTGCCCCCAGTACCTCTAAATTTATAGTACTATAGCCACTGCCCCACTTTCTAGATCCTATCTGCTTTCATCTGGGATAATTCCACCCACCCCCATTCTACTACCTACATTTTAATAGCACCTATTAGCTTTCCTCTGGCATTTTCCCATCCCCCTTCCAGTACCTTTACCTCACCACTCTATCTTCTGGTGTTGCATCACCAGGTAAAACAGTTCCTTAACTCACTAGCTGAATCACAGATAATAATATACTCCTCTTTACTGCCTCTCTTGTTCACACCATACCTCCTTACCTTGTATGAAAACCAGTTTCTCATGGGATTTCAGGTCCCAAAAGGCCATACTATCACCCCAGCTGTAAATCCTTCCACCTTCAGCCATACTTACAGTACCAGATCCTATCCAACATCTTGTTCAGTCTATCAACATCTCAACCCCAGGCACATTAGCTCTAGATCCAAACACTACCACAAACTAATAAACAAATTCCTGAAGTTCATCACCAAGTATAGACTCAACCTAATACTTGGTGGTGATATTCACCCCAACCCTGTTCCACTCACATCAGATACACATACCCCCTCTACTTGCAATCTAAGCTACAAACCTACAATTAATAGGCCAACTAACTCTCTCCTAGTCTGTCATCTCAATATTAGAAGCATTAATAACAAGGTACATGAATTGCATGTACTTCTGGATGTCCACTCCCCTGAGATTCTTTGTTTATCTGAAACCTGGTTAAAACCTAACACTAAAGACAATGAAGTGTTACCACCTGGGTACAACATACACAGGCTGGATCATGCTTCGAGGAAGGGGGGTGGGGTAGCTGTACTCTATAAATCTATGTCACCATAGATGTAATACAACCTCCTGAGATTAATAACTCAGAGATTCTTGCCACTAAATTGCAACTTAATAAAAATAAATGCATTAATATCATCTGTATGTACATTCCCCCAAGTAACAATATATCTACATTTGAGGATATCCTGCACTGGCTATCATGTCACTACCCCCAAGAAACCCTACTACTTGGAGACTTTAACATAGACTGGGGCACCTGTTCCTCAGAATCCCCAACCACCCATATTAACCTGCTTGCATTTACACAAATCATATCCACCCCTACCAGGATAGGTAAACCCAACCAAAAAGAAAGTATACTTGACTGGGTACTCATAAACAGTCACCCCCAACTGTACACCTCTGGTACCCTCCTTAATGGTCTAAGCGATCACCTTCTCACATATGTAATTAAGCACAAAACCATTAATTCCCAAGAACCCTTACTCAGAAAGGTTAGAAACAATAAAAACTTTGACCCTGCCAAATTCCATCAAGAACTAAACTCATGTAATTGGTCTATTCTAAAACACCTCCCCTTAGAGGAAGCAGTAGCATACTTTAACAACAAATTCCTTGAGATCCTTGATTTGTATGCACCTGTTCGTTCAAAGAGAACCAAGGCAAAAACTGCACCATGGCTTTCTATGGAGTCTAAACTCAAAATTACCCTTAGAAACAAAGCATGGGCTTTATGGCGTTCTTCTAAAGACCCTCAAGATCACATTAAATACAGGCAATCCAGGAACGAAACCAAAAAATCAATTCTACAAGACAAAAAACAATACTATTGTAATTTACAGACAGTAAATCAAAATAACCCTCAGAAGTTTTGGGCAGGTTTAAATAATCTACTACATCCTGGACAAACGTCAACCCCAATCCCGGCTGCTACTATTGATAAAACCCCTAAAGATGTTTCTGATAGTTTTAACCAATTCTTTACTGAAACAATTCAAGCCCTAGCTAGCCAACTACCTCCTAGCTCCCCTGGTCCTGAAAGTAGCACCCCCTAGAAACCTACTCGTGTTTAGCTTCCAACCAGTCGCCACTTCACTTATCCATACCTTGATCAAAAAATTAAAACCCACTACACTTTCTGCTGATCAACTCCCTGCCGAGTACCTACAAAAATCAGCTGATGCTATTACTTACCCCGTCTCAATACTAATCAATCGAACCATAGTAGAAGCTAAAATTCCCACCATCTGGAAAATATCCTATGTAATCCCACTTCACAAAGGAGGCAGCTCTACTGAATTCTCCAATTATAGGCCAATAGCTATACTCTCTCCACTTGCAAAGATTATGGAAAAATGTATTCATAGACAACTCATGCACCACCTAATCCAAAATCGCCTTATGGCAGACACTCAGCATGGCTTCCGTCCTCATCACAGCACTACTTCAGCCCTCCTAGCCTTTACTAACACCATAAACCATAATCGCAACAATAAATATATATCCTCAGCCCTCTTTTTGGATCTTTCCAAGGCATTCAATATGGTTGATCACCAACTTTTAATCCACACCCTGCAAACATTCTGTCTAGATACTGGAGCCCTCCAATGGTTTCAATCCTACCTGAATGGTTGATAGCAGGCTGTCCTCTGGCAGAACAAACTCTCTAACCTTCTACCTAACACCCTTGGAGTACCACAAGGCTCTATACTAGGTCCCTTGCTGTTCTCCATCTTCATTAACGACCTTTATACTGTCATCCCAAAAGTCAGCTGTATCCAATATGCTGATGACTCTACTCTGATTTGCTCAGCCACATCTCCAGTAGAGTTATGATCAGCTCCCAGACAACCTTTAGTACAATAGAAAACTGGCTTTCTGAACATCGTCTGATCCTAAATCCCAAAAAAACTAAAATGCTGTTATTTTCACCAACACGTAGGTCTACCGCTTTCACCTTTACCATAAAATCAAATGATGGCACAATAATCTCCCCTGACCCATCTACAAAACTATTAGGTGTCATCATAGACAATAATCTAAAATTTGACCTACATGTTAACCAAACTATCAAAACCATCAATAAAAAACTAGGGTCACTTTACAGAATAAAAGCCTCCCTAACCCCTCCAGCTAAAATTTCCATAACTCGCTCTCACCTTCTTTCAACCCTTCTGTATGCATCCCCTCTACTCTCAAATTTAAACAAGATTGTCCTTAGCAAACTCTCAATTTTCTACAACCACATTGCCAGGTTTGCCACTGGGCTGCCTTTTAGGACACATCATTGCATCAATCTAAATCAGCTTGAGTGGCTTGAACTACCCAGCCTAATCCAGTATAACCAACTGATTATGGCCTATAAAATCCTCTATAATCCGGACAATACTCCTGCACTTAAAAATATTATCACCCCCTATAACAATCCTAGACCGCTTTGATCCTCTAACAAACTACTAATTCAAACTAGCAAAATTAATAACACAGCCGGTGATTCTCTCTTTGCAAACTCTGTAAGTAGATCCTGGAACTCTCTTCCAGCTGATATTACTTTACTTTCCACCTTAGGTCAATTTAAAACTAGACTCAAATAACATTTGTCACTTAACTGGCTATGTCAATGTATCAAGCCTGGCTAACTCTCTCTAGAATGTGTAAAAATCTGTTAACCAGTTTACTGTGTAATTTAATTTAATCCTGACTTGTGCTCAGGATTAACTGTAACCTGTGGAACTTGTTTAACTTGCTTACTTATGTAATCTCTGTAAATAGTCTGTTTGTAATATGTAATGCTGGTATTATGTAATGCTGTATCTGCTTACCCTTGGAGCTTTTCTCCCCGGGCCTCCACTGAAAATGGACATGCATCCAGTTGGATTATCCCGGTCAACAAATGTAAAATAAAAATAACTAAATAAATATGTGATCCTCCCATTCAATTTTGAATGATGAGTCCACATGGCAGTTCCACACATTTTTTTTTTCAAACTTACTCTACCACAGCTATTAGGATCACCCTACTAGCAGGCAATCACCAGTCATCATCAGCTCCAAACTTGGTTCTGGGGGTGAATTCCTATATCCCTGTGGAGAGGTTCTGTTATTCTTAGAACTATCATTGAGGACAATTTTATGGATCTCTTTTGTCTAGCAGCTCCTGTTTGACCAAGTTGCCAAATATGATGTTACAAGGAGCACAAAGCTCCAAACAACACGGGTCTAAGCATCACAAGGGGTTCAGTAATCCCTTCACCACAGTATGTTTTCTAGGCCAGGAATCAGTCAAAATGTATTTTTGTATCATACCATTTTTTTGGAAACCTGTTCCAACACTTGCTATGATAACTATCAAACCCTGTCCTTAATCAGGATCTTCATTTCTCCCTGATCCTGCCACCATAAGATATAAAAAGTAAGTTGCAAGAGCCTGAAAGTGCAACTGTCATCCACATGGAGTTTAGGAGACAGAAGATGTTTTAATGTTCTATCAGTTCTTACCCTATTAGCCACCTAATGCAGTGCAAATCTTGACTACAACAAGCAAGTGCTTGCTTTTGGACACTCACCCAGCCTGAGTGTAAGCACTCCTAAGGCAGGCTTAGACTTTTGAGGACCTAAGCGAGAAGAACTCAATGTTGAGCATTCTACCTACTGTGGTGGGATTTTTAACTATTTTTATCCCTGTACTCAATCTTCAAGATCGGCAGACTGACCACAACTACTCATTCATAAGCATCTGATGCTGACTCCACCAGTAATTTAAGTCACTAGTCAAATCCATGCCAGCCAAAACATAGTCTGGGTCAAAGCGAGTAAGACTTAGGGCTGTCACTCTAAGTTCATTTTAAAATGTACCATCTGGCCAATTAAAATGTACCTACTTTTGCACCCCCTTTTATTTCAAATCTCAAATTATATGGAAAAAGTTATTTTTTTCCTAGTCAGGGTCATAACTCTCAACATCTTATCTCCAAAATCAGGTGCAAAAACAATAATAGTCGAGAACGAGTTCCATAAAACATGATGCGTATTAAAATTAGGTGATTGCTAATTTACAGAGGAAGACTTGAATTTTATGAAGTAAAACAAGTCTGTAACCATAATGATTGCCATTATTTCTTGAAGGTAGTCAACCACCCTTTGTAAGAAATTCATTGATTTTAGAAGGGAAAGAGCAAAGTCTTAAGCCAAAATCAAGGATTCCATGAAAATCAGGGACGGCTGAGAAGTAAAGTCAGAGTGCTGGTAATGATCACCTAAATGACATTCTAGAGTCTCTGCATTTTGTGCTGTGATATTGCGTATTCATTCTCTGATTAATCAGTAACAGGTCGGGGGGGGGGTAAATATTATTCCAGCACTCACTAGATATAATTCAAATGAACTTATCCTTAATGGGGCATCAGCATATGTACACAGCCACTCACACATGGCATGGATACATTCGTGAATTTTAAAAGAATGCCAGTTCATCTGTAGCATGTCTTTGGGATACGGGAACAAACAGATGCACCTGATAGAAATCCACCTGGACAGCGGAAAGAAGGGCAGACACTGAAGAAGAGACAGCATGGCTGAGAACCAAATTATTGATCTAAACTCTGTGATGCAGCAATGCAAAATGATGGCAGCAGAATAAAATCAAGTTGCATCTGAAATGCTTATTGATGTACCTTTTCTATTTTTTAATGTTTAGCTTATATTTTTGCCTTGCTCTGCAGACTGACATACTCAGCTAGCAAAATGACATTATACTAATCTTCTAGTTGCCTTTAAAGTGCATCTGATTCAGACCCTGTTTGGAAGCATACACTGAACATACACGGAAAGTAACCCATTCCTAAAAAAAAACTTAGGAATAAATTATCCCTGGGAATAAGGTTATTGTCCTCCAAAGAAGTAGAAAGAAGCAGCTCTGGCAAGTAACTGGCTAATCTGAAGTTCCAGCATCGGCTAATGGTAATCATGCATCACAAAGGTCGGTACTCATAAGCCTGATGTGAAAAGCTATGAACTAGCTTGTGGTCTGGATAAGATGATACATATATTCATTGTAGTTTTATGCAATTCATAGCTACAATGCTTTAGTTTTGTATCTGCTTATTCTTATTATTTTGGTAAATGTGACTGGAATTTAAGAGTAGCAACTGTGACAATGACTTTAAAAGGTAGAATTCTAAACTTTAGAGCTAGGACAAATGAATAGCGTAGATCGGAGGGCATTCTATTTTGCCTCAGTTTTACAACAAAGACTGTCATTCTATAAATTTCAAAAGATAGTTAATGTAAATAAAATGCATTAATTCAGAAATGTATGTTTTCATAACTACAGTAGGACTAGAATAAAATGCAATCAATAAAAGGATGCAAAATAATGGCAAACCATTCTCTGCTGAATGTGGCACTGCAAATAATGTATTTCCATTTCATTTCTAACAGCAGGCTAGATAAAAATGACACATTTCCATACTTTGCTGCCTGATATCCAGTATCTTTTGTTGCACTGTATGCATTCTGGTCAGTAACTCTTGTTATGTAAATGCAATTGATATGCATGGCAGAAAGAGAAGCTTCATCGGAATGCATAATCAGGCCATTTGTCTTTACTGATATGGCTTCAATCACTGTGGGCAGCACATTGAAGGTGCAGGGTCTTGACTTTTGTATGTGAAAAAAAGCACTTTAAATAATCTTTCTTGGAGGCTTGACTTAATGTTTCCTTCTTGTGGATGATGCATTCTTAGTGCAGACTTGTTTCATTGCATCTTATAAAATGTCATTGAGCCATTTGAGTTTGATGCTAGCTGCTTTAATTGTACTTTTTAAGGTAGTTCCTCTACCAAAAGATGAATGTTGATTGTCTAACAAGATCAGTTTAAGTTTTGTACATTCAGGCATAAAAAATATAATTTATTTTTATACAGCTCTGTTTTGGTCAGCAGTTCTGTACCACAAAACATTGATATTGCAAATTTAGTACTTGGAGTTTTATGCCTCAGCTAACAAATTTTTCAAGAACAACTACTATCTGTAGGTTAGTACTTCAGATATTAAGGGTCTTTGTTTTTCATCCATATTTAGTTTTGTGTAATCAGAAAGTAGATAATTGCAATTGTTTATGAAGCAGTCATCACAACTGGCAACACCTGAAAATAATTCAAAACCCATTGTTTGAATATTGAAAAGCTATCTCGCATATTTAGTACATTTCCATAATCATAAATTGTTACTCACATATGCATGAAAACTGGGGTCTGCTAAGTAAGCAGATTGTGAGTTAATATCCTTATTTTAATAATGTATTGCAGAATAAGAGAATTCTCTCACACACACACACACATATACACACACACACACACACACGTTTTTCAGAATGAGGATTTGGCCTGAGTCGGGCCACCCAGTACCCAGTTTTTATTCCCTTTATATGCTACAGAATTCCAGCAGTAGAAGATAAGCTACACCTTACTTTAGGTTAGATTCTTTATACATAACATTCTCACAGTTAGTATACATAATCTGTATTCCGTTTTACTTTACTTTTACATAGAGAGTCTAAGAAGACTTTGCTTTATGAAAGAGCCATGAATTTTTGTTAGTTTCATGGTAGCTGTGTGTCTGCCTAACCTGCAAGATTACAGTTGAGTGAGCCATTTTTTCATCCTTGCCATGTGTTTCTGTTTTCTCCACCATTGTCTAACAATGGAGTTAGCACATATAAGTAAAGCAGGGTGCAGGAGAACCTACCCCACCTGCAGGAATGCATTCCTTCAGATGCCACCTACAATTTGTCAGCTTATCTCTCTGGAATCTGTGGCAAACATATGGAAGATACTGATTAATATAACAATGCTTACCAGTGAATTGTACAACAAAAGGTGCATAGTAATAATTATGACCTGAAAAGCAAAACTTGAATCTGTAAGATAGTGTGGGATACAGTGGTGAATGATGTCATTACCACAACTGGGAAGAGTGATACCAAACAGCAATGGCAGAAGCCTGTGAACAACATGACAGGAACATAGGAACATACTGGGTAAGTGATCACTGGGACCATAAGATGACTAGCCATTTACGCCTTTACGCAGGCAAGCTTAAAAGTTCTTGTGTACTTAATAGTGCTCATCTCTCATATGGAACAGGGTCATACATGATAACCATGGTGTAAATGTGTGTCATAACATGTATCTTGATGACTGCACACAACATAGTGCTGGATAGGACAATGTCCAGTGGCGGCCCTCCTTCTACTACAACAATGTTTGTTGATGAGTCATTCCTGGCATCTCTGTTGAATGACAGCAAGGGGACAGGCATGTTACAGAGAGGAGTGGACATGTGTTCCAGGAATGTCCATATACCACATAGGTCTTATGGAGACTATCCAGGTTAGTAGCATTAATGCATGCTCTATAAGGCAGCTATGCCTAGACTGATGTCAGACAGCAAACACTATCCAATGCCGATGTGCTCCTTAGATACCTTGGACATTCAAAATCAGGGAACTGCTAGCATGCATAAGTTTTTTCATATTTCCCGTATAAATGCAACTGCCAGTTGTATGCACTACATGAGTTAAGATAGATTGTGAGGTGAGCACTATAACTCAGTTATGCACTCTAATTTTTATCCAAAAGGCACACCACTGCTAAAGTTACACCTGTTGAGGCTAGGCAAGTACAACAGACAGACGTCATTCCCTGCACGGGATCCCGCTTTTGCAGCAGTGGGGGGTCCCAGTGAAGATGGCTGGACTAGCTTCCAAAGGATTATGCTATGGAGCATGCAGCATGCTGAAAAGAGCTCTGATGAGGATATATTGCAGTGATGCCCAGACTTGCGTAGGCAGAACTAAGATTTAAACAAGTTGAACACATGGTCTACTGCATTCCTGGCTTAGCTGTGAATGATGTTTAAGTTCTGTTCAGCCATGTTTTGTGAGTTTCAAATGAGCACCATCAACCTGGATTCCAGTGAGTATCCTGTGTCACTTGTAGCACAGCAGAGATATGGGAGGAAAGAAACAGAGGTGAGACACGTATATGTACTGTTTGTGGCTATTGATACATTAATGGGTGGTCCTAGTAGGTAATCGGCATTGTGCAAGACCTTCAAGAGGATGTGGCCAGCATTGTGGGAAGAAGTGATACAGATAACTTGCAAGTGGGTGGCATAGTAGTACAGTAGATAGCAGTTGCCTCACAGCAAGAGGTTCTCTGGTTCGATTCTTGGCTGGGTGCCTTCTGTGCAGAATCTGCATGTCCTTCCTGCATTTACATGGGTTTCCTATGGGTGCTCCGGTTTCCTCCCACATTTCAAACACATGCATCTGGAGTGTTTCGCCTTGGGCCTCCACTGAAATTGGGCTCTGTCCCAGTCGGACCTTCTCGGTAAACAAATGTTAAATTAAAAAAATAAATAAATGTCATATATGTGTGAAATATGATGACTGCCATGGTGCTGTGCAAACATACAAGAGTGCTCAATATGCTGCTCAGGTGGACAAAGCCTGTAAAGCTACTGGTGACCACAGTCAGCTGCAAGCAGTGGTCAGAGAAGATGCTAAGATCAATAGAGATTATGCTGAAGACCTGGACGTTAACTGAAGCAAAAGCACAAGAATTAAAGGAAACTCTTAGGTCTCTAGCACCTCTTGTAGAAGAGAAAATAGGTAGAGTTGAAGAAGAATGGCTGTATTTCAAAACAGGATGTGTGAGGACTTTTGAACAGAAATGCAGTTGAGGCAGGTATGAAAATGAGGTATATAAGGAGAACAGGTAGCGGAGTGCAGAAGTCCAGGAAGTTATCAAAAGAAGGAGAGCAGGAAAAAGTAGGAGATGGAAAAGACAGATCAGGCTAGGCAGAAATCTTGTCTGGCTAACAAAGAGGCTAAGAAAGCAGAAACAATAGCAAAGGACAAGGCATCAGAGGAACTCCACCAGTTTCTGTAAAGTAGTTCAGCAGATGGCACAGTGAAACTTTATCAGGTTGCAAGGCAAAGGCAGGCTGATAAAGAAGATAGTCATCAGGTACCCATCATAAGGAATGCCAGCAGCAACCTGCTCACCAGCCCACAAAACATCAAAGGCAAATGGAAGAAGCATCTCCAGCAGCTTCTGAATGAAGAAAAAGCCCACACAATCTGTACTGCTCCAGACACAACCAGCAATGAAAGAGAAAGAAGAGCCACTCCTAGAAGAATCAAGAATAGTACTAAGGAAGAAGAAGTCCGACAAAATAGCAGGCTCAGATGAGATCACAAAGGATGTGATCAAAATGTTGGGTGAATATGGAGAGAAATGACTCCTGAAACTGGAACAGCTGAAACTGAGGAAATTTACATCTAACTATCGCACGATCAGTACAGGTGCCCCCAGAGATGTGTGCTCTCCCCACTGCTATTCTCCCTCTACACTAATGACTGCACCTCTGAGAACCCCTCTGTCAAACTTATTAAATACGCAGATGATACAACTATCATCAGTCTCATCAGGAATGGTGATGAGTCTGCATACAGATGGGAGGTTGAGCAGCTGGCCCTTTGTTGTAGTCAGAATAATCTGGAACTGAACACTTAAAACTGTGGAGATGACAGTGGACTTTAGGAGTGGTATTACAATATTATCCCCCCACTTTATATTTAATACTGCTGTGTCAATTGTGGAATCCTTAAAGTTTTTGGGATCTATAATCTCCCAGGACTTGAAGTGGGAGACCAATGTAGGGTCTGTCACAAAAAAGACACAACAGCAAATATGCTTTCTGTGACTGCTGAGGAAGTTTAACCTCCCACAGGAACTGTTGATTCAGTTCTATACCGCAGTCATTGAATCTGTTCTCAGCTCATTTGTAACAGTGTGGTTTGGATCTCTGGCTAATCATGATAAAAATAGGTTACATCAAATAGTCAGGTCTGCCAAAAATATCATTAGTGCTACTTTGCCCTCCTTACAGGACCTGTACTATTCCAGAGTCATGAAAAGGGCAGGGAAAAATCATCACCAACCCTTCACATCCAGGCCACCATCCTTTTGTGATATTACCATCAGCCAGGTGTTATAAATTAATACACACCAAAACAAGTAGATATAAGAACATTTTATTTCCACAGGTCATCAAGTTCATAAATGGTTAACTCAGCTTATTAGGCTGGGATACTCTTTTTCCCCAAGTCTCTAAGGATTCTGCAGTATTGTGTACATATTGTAATTTACATATTGTTAATACTTGTTTCGTTCAGAGTTTATTTTAGTATTTCTTGCACTGAGTTGCACTTTACCTTGTATGTATATGTATATGTACATTTACTTTTTTGTCCTGTTCTTAATAGTTGCATGTATGTAATTTTTCTTGTTCTTAATAGTTGTATGTATGTCATTTATGTAATTCATGCTTGGAGTCACTGAAACCGGAGTCAAATTCCTTGTATGTGTGCATACTAGGCCAATAAATGTGATTGTGATTCTGATTCTGAAAATACTTGTATCAGTATAGAGAAATGCTGTATATCCTGGATGACTGGGAATAAGCATTCTAGTGCTAGTGTACAAGAACGAAGGGGGCATTCACAATTGTGGGTAGTATAGAGGACTTACTCATGTCTCACTGCATGAAAATGGAGAGGGTGATTGATAAATGAATACACAGGCTAATACAAAGTAAGATGGGAGATGAGTACTTCTGATTCAGATCAGTATGCACCACAGCAGATGTAATGCTTGTAGTGGGACAGATAATTGAGAAAAAGCTCAAACTGAGGAAAATTTTCAAATGGGCATTCCTAGATTTGGAGAAAGTATATTACAAGGGCCCAAGCAAGCTGATCTGGGTAGTTCTACAATGGTTTGAAGTCTGGAAACGTTGGTAAAATTAGTGCAGACTATGTACAAGGACCCCCTAATAAAAATACAACCAGTGATCGGATTCAAAGGGGGTTTCTAGAGTAGGGATGCATCAGGGTTCAGTTTTGAGTCCACTGCTCTTTATACTACTGATGGACTACATTACCAAACAGGTCAGAGAGGACATATCAATAAAGCTAATGTATGCAGATGATGTGGCATTACAAACAGGTTCTGTATATGAACTTCAGCAAATAACAAGGGAATAAAATGAAAAACTGAAGGCACATAGGATAAACCGAATAAAAACAAGACAGTTGTCATGGTGCTAAAGAGGGGACATGAGAAGAAGCTGAAAATTGAGACTGAAAGTCAAATACTGGAAGAGGTTAACAGCTTCAAGTATAATGGAGGGGTGGATGAGAAGAAGGGAAGTCTGAATAAGGAGATCAAGATTAGGACTCACAGGGGCTGCAGCCAGCTGGCACAGAGTGTCGGGGATAGTGTGTGACAAAAGAATGCAAAGAAGCTGTAATGTAAGATGTACAAAACAGTGATATGACATCAACTGTATGGTACAGAAACCTGGACAGAGAAAGCACATCAGTTGAGGAAGCTAGAGATGATTGAGTAAACTGCCTGAGATGAATTGTAGGCTGTACACTGTGACAAAGATGGAGAGATAAGAACATCAGAGTGGAAGACAACATAGATCCAAATGCAAAGAGGGTCAAAGAGAATAGATTACAGTGATTTAGAAATATATACAGGCAAGCAGAAGACAGACCGGTGAAAGAAAATTTGGAAAAGATGGGAAGCATGCAAGAGGGAACAAGGGCATCCAGTGAAGAGATGGATGAATTGCATTAGAGAATACCTGTAACAGTCAAGTATAACCATTGAAGAGGGTTAGAAAGTGGTAATGTATCATGAAAGATGGAGATAGTTGATGTGACACCCCAATGTAGAAAATGGGAAAGGGGGCTAATGATGATTGAAGATGATCTTGAGGATTTTATAGGTCGACCCAAGATATATAACCATTGCATCCCCTGCTGGTCTCTAGAAATTTCCTGTAGCTAGTATAGAAATGTTACACATACCTCTGTATCCTAATGTACAGAAAGTCCTAGGAGCACTCTTATTCCAGTATGTGGTGTGAAGATGGGTGAAGGCTGCCAGCCTAGCCAGATAGAATTTTGTAGATAATTCTGTCATTTGTAAATATTAATATAAGCCACAGGCTTGTTCTCTAAAATGGGAAAAATGGTGTTAAATGTGGAACTGCAAAAATATAACAACAGTTCACTCTGCTGTAAGAAAGCTGATAAGTCAAGCATTTCCTGGCTGTCTTTGATCTCAGGGCTTGGAGACGATATGTCTGGATGAAGGAATTCTGCCTATTGTTTTGAGGCCAGAGTTAATGGCTAGAATTTGCATGTATAATTTCTTTTATTGCTCTGGTTCCTGACCATCTGCAAGATCAAAGGGCCTATTAACCTCTGAGAGTCTGTTAGCCTGGGAACCAGAAAGAAATGATGTAATCTGAAATGAATCAGTGGTACTGTTATCAATTTCAGGACAGAAAGAATGGGAGCATTTGTCTTGAGAACATCCAGCTTACCACTCTGCCTGTGTCTTTATGCAAGTAGAATTTTAGAACTGTGTTTTCCTCTTAGATATAAGTAGGAAATAGGAAAATTAGACTAGTTTGTTTTTCTGTAATGTCAGAACTTTTCTACTGTATTATTTTAAGTATTTCTCAGTGATCTCTGAACTTTTGACTAGCACTGAGTAGTAAGAAGTATTCTCTTGTGTTTTTATTATTTATTATTAAATATTTTTAAACCTTTCAACTGTGGCTGTTTTGTATAGAGATAATTTAAGCTCTAAGAGTACATTACATGTATATAGTGATACTGTACCAAGTCACTCTAAAATAAGTCTTGACTGTTCAGTTGCACTTACCATTTAGATAATAATATTGTACAGTATAACTGGACACTCTCTCATAAGGACCCTTGAGTAGCTGATAAATATTAGCTGGGTGGTGGCAGTGATTTTTACTGTATAGTCTGGGTAAAAGGGGCACAGCTGGAGAACCTGTGCCAGCCTTCCCCAGGAGTGTCTGTGTGGTTGTATATCTCAAAGTGTGTGCGTGTGTGTGTGTGTCAGCTACTTGGACAAGGACACGAAGCACTGGTTGGGCAGAGAGGGTGCTGGAGGTTTTAGCTTGCCCACTAGGCTGAGATCTGGACCCTATAGCTGTGCCAGTGCGGAGTTTTATTGGGGACCTGGAGAGAAAGAGAAAACCAGCCTCAGACTGACTGTGATCTCTGTGCACTCTTAAGGGAAATTGTACTTTACTGTGTGTGTATATTTATTATCCTTTCCCTATATGGACGCCCCCTCACTGGTGTTAGTGATGAGGATTGAGGCTCCTTGATTGCTGGGCCAGTGCACATGTGTCACACGTAGGCCATACATATTAACTGATGGTCACATGATGTCATTGTCCTCACAAAAGTGGACCTGTTAATCTGATATGATGTACATCTCTTCTTGTACCACTTTCATTGGCACATGTGGCATCATCACTCACCTTGGAGACTGATGGCAGGACTCAGTAGATGTTGCCACTAGAATATTATTGCTGCATCTTCAAGCATTGCTCCTCTTGCAATGCCAGCATTTACTACAGGTTTGCTTTATTAAAACTAAGACATAACTGCTTGCTGGCTTTGTATCTGACCATTATGAATTATAACCTGTTTCCCCTATCCTCATTTGCTAATCATTTTTGCACTCATTAGATGAGCTTCTTCATTTAGATGTCATTATGCAGTCATTTGCATACTCCTTTCTCTGCACCTTTTGGACAAATGCAGTCGTACATGGTCTTTGAATGCTACCAACTTGAGTATTCTGGATTTCAGTGCAAGAACATGCTTTGATACCTCACAGTTTGATAATGAATAGTACTCAAGGAGTGTTTAATTTAAAGAAAAAAATAGATACTCAAACTTCTTGTAGTAATGTAGCCCATATTTAAAAAAAATAGTATCATCACTATTATCTTTATATTTCTTCAGTAATATAGACAGTTTAGCCCAAAATCTATACTTAATACATACTTATTTACCTCTCATCTTAACAATGCAAATTTCATTTTTATAAACAGTAGTGGTTATATTCAAGGACTTTGACAAAGGAGGTATACCAGATTTTTTCCTAACTTTTAATTATCGATTTATGTGTAACTACTAAAATACACAAAAGAATTAACAAAAGACTTTGAAATATTAAATAAGACATAGCAGGGTATTCAGAAAGACATCATGTACTGCGCAACCTCATTTCTTGAATGGTGTTAACTGCACTGTAAGGGAACAAATGGACCTGTAGCTAGCCATTCTGGTACTTAGTGCCCCTCTCCTCAACTCTGGGGAGAAGAAAACAATCCTACAAGCGAAAACAATTATTCTTTCTAAATAATTGTAGCAAGCTGCTTGATACAAAAATACGCACTGAAGGAGGCAATAGTGCTTCAACCTTGACTGAAAATGCAATACTGGCATTCACTTATAGTGGCTTTCCAAAACAGATTTCTTAAAGTTGGTCTGACTAAATGCAGGTATTGCACTACCACCCACTTGGCATCTGCTGATTGCTCTCCCTAGTACCTTCCGCCTGGGAAAGGGTACCCCTTTCGCCCCACCCTAGCTACACTTCTGAGGAAGTGATTCAAATACCTCTGTAAAGCTGTGGCAGTATGAAGCCTCCAACAAGTATTTCAAGAGCCAAGGCTGCATCCAGCACAAGGAGATCTAGGCAGCTGCATAGGGCCCAGTGCTGGATGGGAGTCCTGGCCTGATTGTAAAAAAAAAAATGTCTTCCAATGAATGGAAGATTTCAGTGTAAGCATGCAAGCAACAAAGCATCAGCATGCATAGAAGTGCAAGATCATCCAGAGCAAAGAAAGGAAGATCTCAGTGTGAGTATGCACACACACACACACACACACACACACACACACACACACACACACACACACACACACACACACACACACACACACACACACACAAAATACAGTATCTCATGCAGAAGCACATGGGAGATTTGAATTGATCTCTTTAAAGTAAGTCAGAAATATCCTTTTGAAGCAGGAGATTAGAGACCCTTATTGAAGGACATGCTCTTGAGTATTTCATGGGAGTAGAGAGATGGGAAATTTGTGTTTTGTGTGTGGTGTGTGCACACCCATGAGTGAGTGAATACAGAAATTCAGATATGGAAAATCACTGGGGCAGTCCATTATCTAGGGCCCATTTGGCCATGATCTGTCTCTAGCCAGAGCTGTGAGATGGACAATATTTCATGTAAATATGGTAGTCTGTGGGCACAGCTAATGTAAATTAGCTATGTGATTTGCACCATAGCCTTATTTCATGATTGAAATAGAATGTAGAATGATTCAAAGACAAGATATACCTCACTGTTTGAAGGGTCTTTTTAAGCCTGCCTGTGCTTCCAAAGGTGAGAATCAAACCCTGTACCTTTTACCTGTGAAGTAAACACCTTAACCATTATGCCAACCTCAATTCTGTAAATACTAGGCTATCAGTCTGCAGACTACTACAAACCTTGCCAGTAGCTAGAGGTCATTATCAAACTCTGTGCTTTCTGTTGTCAAGGTAAAGACCTTAACCATTATGCCAATCCCTCCCTTGAGTCAGGTCTGGAGACGTGTGCTTCAGGCGAGGCCATTTCATATTATCCACATATATGGGAATGTTCCAGCAGATCCTATTGTGTTCTCTTGACTAGTGGTGACTGCCAATACACTCTTTCCAGACAGGGTTATGTGTCATTTGGGGAGACATCTACTTGGAAGGAGTTGGATGCTGTGAAACTCTTTGGCACTCAGTGGGATATGTGGTAGGATGCCCCTACACTGGAATTGGACAGATGCTGTCCATGTGAACCTCAATGGCCAGGGATGGTAGCAGTGGTAGAGCCAAAAGAATTTTATCCACATCTATATGACTAGCCACAATAAGGGGTGGAGGCCATGGTGGAGCCAGAAGAGTGCTGTTCATATCCACATGTGTCCAAGTCCTGGAGTGTTGTCAACAGTAGAGCCAGAAAAAATTTATCCACCTCTACATGGCTAGCCTCAGTAAGGGGTGGAGACCATGGTGGAGCCAGAAGAGCTTTATCCATATCTACATGATTAGCCACAGTAAGGAGCAGAGGCCATGCTGGAGTCAGAAGAGTGTTGTTCATATCCACATGTGTCCAAGGCCTGGCGTGGAGTTGTGTGCAGTTGTTGAAGGTATTCATGGCAACAATGGACATCTTCACTAAGGAAATGCAGCACACTGAGCACTTCTGACAATGTCCAATTATCATTTATCTGTACTTGGGCAACAGCCCTGCGCATTTACTGATTGATGCCTAGGATAACACCAACTAAATGGAATAACCCACCTCAGGGTATTAATCAACACCAGTGTGCCTCTTCACAATGCTATATGTGTGCAGCTCAGAGGTTGTGTGGCCCTTAGATTATGTCTGTGTTTCTGCTGCTTGTGTATCATGTATAGGATGCACATGATTAGGATATCTGTCAATAAACAGAGATGATGCAGGAACACCATCCTGGGTATCTGCAGAACCCTCAGAATATCTCCTCCACTGGTCATTGCTGACCATACCACTGCATTCTCTGACTATGCCACATGTATGATGCCATCCTCATTAGCCTGTACAGAAGTGCTGAACTCACACATGTACCGTCCTGTACTGAAGGATCCTTTCCAAGTGGAATATGTCAAAATATAAAGATAACTTAACTGTGTGTAAGCTGGTATCTCTGTGCATCAGACAGCTGCATGCCAGGAGTATATATAACCTAAGAGCATACATTGCAGGACTGATATCCTTGGGTGATGGAAACATAGAATACTACGAGTGAGTAGTACAGTGTGCTGAGGTTCTTGGTAATGTCTGCCTGCAATGTCACACAAATCACCTGGTACATTCTCCACAGAAATGGGACATGTGTGACATGTACTGCAGTCCTGATGTTGTTGGGTGAGAGTAATGAACATACCCATGTATGTGTACACCAGGCTGATGTGCTACCTACAATGTACATGACTGACATTTGCCACTGGTCACCTGGAACATCCCAAACAAACAGACAGTCCTGACCAATCCAGTCCACCTGGACTTAGTACCCTGTGAGCTTCTCAGCTGAGTGTTACAATGAATTGTTCAATCTTTGTCAGAAAGCAATATTGTTTGGGAGATGTGTAAATTACCTGCCTGTCTTCAGCTATGTCTTTTGCCCTGTTCTTTCCAGGTCTATGTCATATAATCGAACTTCCAAATTTTTGAACACCACATGTTCGAACTTGGAAGTTCGAAATATGACAACAACGAAACCTCAGAACAGCAAATTTTTTCCCAGGGAAAAAATTTGCTGTTCCAAAAAACACACACAACACAAGCACACCAAAAACCTAATAAACCTACACTACACCTTACATACACAACTATCTATGCACTAACCTTAATTGAAGCCCTAACCCTAAGGTCCGTCACTGTCGCACACTTACCTTACCCGTAGCCTAACCCTAAAGTCCATCACTATTGCACACTTACCTTACCCGTGCCCTAACCCTAAAGTCCGTCACTATCGCACATTTACCTTACCCACACCCTAACCCTAAAGTCCGTCACTATTGCACACTTACCTTACCTAAGCCCTAACCCTAAAGTCCGTCACTATCACACGCTTACCTTACCTACGCCCTAACCCTAAAGTCTGTCACTATCGCACACTTACCTAACCTGCGCCCTAATCCTAATGTCCGTCACTTTTGCACACTTACCTTACCCGCAACCTAACCCCAATGTCCATCATACTCATACACTTACCTTAACCTGATCCGTAACTTTCGCACCACAGTACAGAAAATGTCGAAGCTGCGGAAACAGCTAACTGAACTCTTTTTCTGGGAAAGAATTCAAATTTCCATGGCTTCAACATTTCTATTTTTTGAACTTCCCCTTTCCAGCTTCCAAAACTCGACATTTAAGACAGTCAATTAAATAACAGGTACCCTTCTTTCCATGTAGGATTATGTTAGTGACCCTGTAATGTATCTGTAGCACTGTCTGCTTAAGTCCATTAACAGTACTTATTTGCTGCAACATGTCCAGCCACACCTGGTTTCTGGTGACTTCCCCATGTTATCTGTTTCTAGGATTCTCCCACCATGGTTTCATAGGGCCTGCAGCAGAACCGAGACTCCTGTGGAGTGGATTTTTCAGTGCATTGCCATTGTTCTGATATGATAACACCTCTAGTAATCATGTGAAAACACAGCTGTATCAGTGTTAGTATCCAGGACTGTCCATGATGGACAACACCTTTCATCTCACTGTGCCACAATTCCTGTGGTTGGCTCTGCCTTCTGAAAATTGATGACATTACTGCTGGTATTCTGTTCTAGAATATAATATTATAAGTTGATATGTAGTGTACATACAGTATCCCTTGCTAACGTGCTTACAGCACATTGGTTACGCATTGAAAGCAGGACAAGCATTTCTTCCATATGGATATACAACATAGTCTCCTTCTGCTCCTCTAGAATCCCCACTACCAACAGATATGTCAGCTGTCTTGCCTGTTTCCTATGGTCTGTGCAGGACTACAACCTGCCATGTTTGGACACTGAGCCATGGCTTGATGTTCCCTCCATCATGGCGACAGTGGCTGCACTGCATGTTTCATGCAGAATTGATGGGTTGGAAGGTCACCCAGCATTACAATATGTCTTGTCTGTTCCCTGTGCCCTTGCTGTGCTGCATACCCATATCCCAAGGCAATCATATGTATCCTTGCCAGAGCCATTGGATTGTTAGTCCACAGCAATCTGTATTCTGTGAAAAGTATGAGTGTCAGTAATGTATGCTGGTGTTGTCCCTGGAATATGGTGTTCATTATCAGTAATTCTGTCTGCTGTAAATTTCCCTACATGTCATTTTTCATCACTATGCTTATTGAAGTCTACTAGTCTTTTTAGCATTGTCTTCCACAGTATGGTAACCTTGCTGCTTATTACACTATTAAGGGGCTCATAGCATGACAGTTATGATAATGGGGTCATTTAGTGAGATATTCCATGAATCACACTAGTAGCAGAATGCATTATCAGCCATATCACACACTATGAGGCCTGGCCTGCATTGCTCGCATGCACTGGGACCAAAAAGGATTTGCAGGGCTGCATAGCTGCACTGTGCTACTACACATTTGCAGCATGGTAATAGCCATAGTCATCATGCTATCTAGCTGCCTATCATGGTCATAACTGGGCATGTAGATCACATATGGTTTGTGGGCCTGTGGAGCATTTCCACAAGCAGCAGTCACCCAGCCCTGTGATATTGATCATATGCTATCACAGATGTGCACAATGATACTCTGCCCTTTGAAGCATGTTATATAGTATTCAGAATGTGTGGGGTTGCACCCCAATTGACCTAGTGAGCAGATATGGCCTCTTCAGGATCTGAAGGTTAAAGGGATCCAAAATGGTGCAACAAGGTGACTAAAATCTTTCTGCACCTGTTGCATGTACATCACAGGGAGCACCTGCTAAGAGTGTTCCATGTATAAGGCTAATGCGTGCCACTTGCCCAAAAATAAGATTTCTCAAAGGAATAGAGCTTGGCATCACTGGAGAGCCACAAAAACTGCAGCAACTAAAGAACAATTCCAAAAACTTAGAAATGAAACCAAAAAAACTATTCTCCAGGATAAAAATAATTATTTTCTACATCTGCAAAACGGGCACCAAAACAACCCCCAAAAATTCTGGGCAGGAATAAAGAAACTACTTCACCCTGGCAAACCCTCCACCCCATCACTAACCTCCACTGGTGAAATCACCGACATACCTGATTCATTGAACAAATACTTCATAGAAACCATCTCTAAACTAGTTCAACAACAACCCACTACTACTACTACCAATATCCCCAAACCTGCAGTCAGTCCCCAAACTACCTTCCATTTCCAACCCATACCTACCAATTATGTCAAACATTTACTATCCAAACTTAAGCCTATTACCCTAGCAGCAGATGGCATCCCAGCAGAATACCTCCAGTTGGCTGCTAATGAACTTGCCTACCCAATCTCTATTCTACTTAACAGATCTATATCAGAAAGCACCATCCCACCTATCTGGAAAACCTCCTACATCATCCTTTTACATAAAGGTGGAACATCCACCGACCTCACCAACTACTGTCCTATTGCCATCCTGTCCCCACTAGCAAAAATTCTTGAAAAATTGTATACATTACCAACTTATGCCATACCTACTTAATAACCAACTTCTCTCTCCTACCCAGCATGGATTCCACCTTTCCCACAGTACAACCACAGCCCTTATTTCCTTTACAAACCTTATCGACCAAAACATGCACTTAGGTAAACTAACATCTGCCATATTCTTGGACCTGTCAAAAGCCTTCGATATGGTCAACCATCCCAAACTACTCCACTCCCTTACTAATCTTGGCCTTAGTGATCACGCACTAGCCTGGTTCCAAAACTATCTACTTGGTAGACAACAAGCAGTTTGATGGGACAACAACCTATCTTCACTGCTGCCTATTATCACAGGAGTCCCACAAGGGCCCATTCTGGGAAGCCTTCTATTCTCCACCTTTATTAATGATCTCCACAGCATATGCCGAGTTGCAACTGTTATGCAGTATGCTGACGACTCAACATTAGTCTGCTCAGCCAACGACCCACACAAACTCCTCTCCATTACCCAAAAAACCTTCCAAATTACAGAAACCTGGTTTCTTAAAATGTATTACTTAATCCCAAAAAAAACAAACTGTTGCTATTTAAACCAAACAAATCCATCTCAATGCCCAACACATTCAATATTGTGTCCAGAGATGGGACTGTCATCTCTTTAGACACTCATACTAAACTGCTAGGAGTGACTGTTGACAACAACCTCAAGTTTGATCTACATATAAATCAGACTATTAAAAACATTCACAAAAAACTGGGCAGTCTTTATAAAAACAAACCATTTCTAAGACAACCTGCTAGAATAACCATAGCTCAAACCCACCTCCTCTCCACACTATTCTACGCCGCTCCCATCTTCACCAACCTACCCAAAACTGAAATGGCCAAGCTTAACATCTGCTACAATCAAATTGCCAAATTTGCTACTGGTGCCCCCTACCATGCCCACCACTGTCATTCTTTAAATCAACTTAACTGTCTTGAATTCCCAAATCTCCTCTCATTCCATCAGCTTTCTTTCGTCCATAAACTTCTACTATTTTCTGAAAAAAAACAGCACAATTTAATCTACTTAAACTACAAACTAATACCAGACAGCTTCACTCTAGTGATAAAAGATTAATCAAGGTGACCAAAAGCAATACCACAGCAGGTGACTCCCTCTTCCCTAACTACATCAATAAAATTTGGAACTCATTACCTTCAGCTATTACCTCAGCCAACTCAATGGTTACATTCAAAAAGCTACTAAAAGAACACCTAAAACTCTCATGGCTATGCCCTTGCTACCCACCAGGTTGACCCCTATCATACACACCCTCTGACCCACTCTCATGCCATTGCTACCCACCAGGTTGACCCCTATCATACACACCCTCTGACCCACTCTCATGCCATTGCTACCCACCAGGTTGACCCCTATCATACACACCCTCTGACCCACTCTCGTGCTCCCTTTCACTTCTATCCCTTCAAGAAGAATCGTGACTCCTTCTTATAGTGCCTCACCTGTGAACACCCAAACCAACAGTCCGCAATTATACACATTCCAACTTTAAACCCAACCACATCTCACAAAACTAACCCTAACATCCACTACCAACCCCCTTTTACTTAAACTTGTCTCAATCAATGTTATTACTGTAAACCAGTACATTCTAAGTACTACTTTACTCTAATTTTAAACTATGGAATTTTAAGTCTTGCGACTACCAATGAATTTTGTACTTTGTAACTTTAAAAGTATGGAGTTTTGTTAAATCATGTGTTTTCCTATGAATACTTGCTTGCTGTGTAGAAATCTCATACTTGTTTGTTCTTAATCTGTGGAGCTTTTCTCCCCGGGCCTCTGCTGAAAATGGGCATGTACCCAGTCAGACTATCCCGATCAACAAATGTAAAATAAAATAAATTGTAAGGGCAGTGTGTGATGCCAGGGACATCATCCAGTCTGGTGAGTAGCACCAGCACAAGTATAGTGTTCTGAAGAGGTGTCAGCAAGATCCCTTCTCCAGCAATGTGAAGAGGTTAGGGAGAGACAGCCACAATATTGCAATAATGTTCATTTTTACTAACTCATATTTTAGTAGGTCTTATTATATATAGGGTCAGTGCTGTGGCCACCCTCATGAGGTGGCATCAACAGCTGTGTGCCACTCTCATTGGACGAAGCTAGCTGCTAGGCTCAGGATGAAGAATTAAGGACTGGGTCCATCAGTGCTTGATTAATGTTATTAATTATGCAATTGGGTACATTGTCGGTTCCATGGATATGTATAGACTCTTTCTACTATTCATGGGTTATGCTGTGCCCATTGATGTGTTTTTTGTGTTTTGCATTAGAGTAGGAGATTACAGAAAATAGACTAGCTTGTCACAGGAGATAGGGCAGACTCTTTAGGTACTTGGATAAGGGTACTGTATTGTTGCCACACCTGTATCTGTATTTAACCTGCTTACTTCAGCACTGGCCACTTTTGCACTACATTTTAAAAACTAACCATTGTAAACTTCTTCACTTCTTTTGGGACTGTTAGAGTTTTAACTGCTTTTGTAACTTAGCTAATGTCCTTAACTGTTCCAGTTATTCCTGAAACCGCATGTGTATGACAACTGTACTGAAGGCAGGTGTTACTGCAATGAGGTTTTCAGTTTTCTATTTGAACTGTTACAGCAGTAATTAGATGTTTATTGCCTGTTCACATTGTTAGTTTTATGCATGTTTTCTGTGGTGTTTTGCCAACATGCATTTGCCAGACTGTGTATGGCAACTTCAAATAACTTCACATAAGTCTGCTTTCCACAGAACTAAAAGTTTAATTTGCTCAGTTTCATTATTTCTTCCTTGCTTGTTGCCACTGCAAACACACTGGTTACCATCCATACTGAGTGTCACTGTCCTACACAGTACTGACAGGAGCACAGACAGTCATATCTCCCAGTGTTATATCCTGCCTTATCAAAGATGGTCCTCAAACATTGGTATTAACATTGTGTGCTGGGCCTCCCTTAACAAAGTGTGCCACAGCATACTGACCATTGCTGTTTGTGTCCTGTTCTCTTTTTCTGTGTTATAATTTTCTTATTCTTATATTTCTTCATTTTGTTTCTTCCTATTTATGTTCATTTTTTTCTGCAGCATCAGCCATGGAGCAGAAAGTGGTGATTCAGTGGTCACCAGGTCCTGCACTGGCCACAGTGCCAACTACTTGGTTCCCAGCAGTACCCAGACCTGTCTTTCTACAGGGAGATGAATGTTATCATGCACACAATCTGGCAGATCATCAGTATAGTCCCTTAGTATAAATACTAACCATTTTGCTTGACTCCATAAAGTGAATTACCTACTTATGCCAAGCAGATCTTCTCTTCGCCTGTCCACTCCTGCTTATAAAATCTGCCACGAATGCAATGGCCCCTCCCTTTACATCTATACTACAAATTAAATACACCTATTATGTACTTGGAAACCAAGATAATAATGCCTTTGTACTAGTCAGGTCCCCATTCAGTCTGACAACAGCGGAAGGAAGCTTCAGCAAAATTGTTTCTGCAAACTGGAATAGTATCCCACTTGAAAACAGACAAATTACTGATATGAAATTATTTTGAAGGAAGCTCCTTGGCAACTTAAAGGAAATGTATAAATACACATGCTTTATTAACAAAGACTTGGCTGGGTACTTTCCTGTTTGCATTTCCCACATCATTAACTTAATAGTGAATTTTAAGGTGGCTCAAATCCATAACGTTCTTTCTTTTGCATAGATAGCCTCCCATTTATCCCCCACTCAAACTGGCACTTTTCCTAAGCTCTCCTCTCAGCTAATCCGCATCTTACTCTATCTCTTGCAAGCCACACATCTCCCAACATCCTAAGCCCCTATCATAGCTACAGCTCTGATACATTTATGTTTCTATGAATTCGTAGTATACTACAAGTATGTTCCAACACACGCTTGAGCAGACTCACTGTGCAAACTGTATTTTGAATGTGCATAGGAGTACACCTTGCCTCACTGTGGAAATTTCTCAAATATGAATGGACTCATGAAGAAAGTTGTGTAAACGTTTTAGCAGTAAAATAGGTATTATACAATTCATTCTGTGTTTTCTTTTTAAGACTTGAACAATTTCACTTATATGTAATACTGTAAAATTATTTGCCATAAAATGAAAATGTGACTTGTATATAACTTTGCACTATGAAATGAGATATGTGACTTCCATGTAATTTTCTGCATTTTGCACCCAAGTTGTGGCTGAAAAAGATCCAAGGATCAATCCACTTATTTAGTTAACAAGCACAAGTAAAATTAGAAACTAAAGAGAATAAATCCTGTAGCGTGTGGCCTAGAGGCCTTGATGGCGGTCCCTGGTTTGTGGCATAGACTCCTCATTGAAGAGTAGCACAGAAGGGTGCTCCTGGGTTACCCAGTAGGAAGAGTGGCAGCTGGTCAGAACTGAGGTGGACTGGAGGCTTGATACCTATACCAGTATCCTGAAGCATGTTATCATAGGACTGGAAGAGTCACATACCCACCTGGTCATGACCATTGGGCCACCAGCTGTGGAACCTGACCATGCTGTCAGCCATGAAGGTGACTGACTTCTATGCTGGTTCCCTGCTGGGGCAACTTGCAGTCTGTCCTCAGCCCTCCCTAGTCCCTTAATGGCATTCTTCTTACATACGTGTAAATCACCCTCCTCTTTTTGCTATCTAGTCCCCCACATCACCACTTGTCCATCCTCTATCTCTCTATTTTTGTTCATTGTGGCCCACTCTGTTTTAACACATCTCATGCCAGCCTTTGTCTGTATTATTAATTTGTGTGTCTACACCTGTTGCCATACATATACCCTCCTTCCTACATGCAACATCTCCATGCCTCCACCTCCCCCTACCCATCTTAAAAAAGGCACATGTCCCACAAATAATGCCCTCCTTTCTGTACCCACATACAATTCCTCACTTTCGTCTGCCCTTCTGTGTATGCCTGTGCTTACTGTTGCTGCTTTCTGACCCTCCTATCACCCCATTTCCCTTCCGTTTATTCTATGAAACCAGTTAACACTTTGCTGTATAGTCCTTGCATGGGATCTCAGCTGCACCCATGTAGCACATATGCATCAATTCAGTGCATGTGCGAACACACATCACTTCAAACATGCAACTAGCATGTCAATGGACTCAATTCACAAGATCTTGTCAAAGCACAGTCTATGGACCTGTATAGTGACTAACATTTTCATGAATGCATTGCTAAATTGTACAAAACTGTCCGTGGCAGATCTGAGATATGTTGACACTTATGTACACCTAATAAACTCTGCCATGCAGTTTATACTTATCTATTTACTGCAGTGGTCACATTATGACTTTCTGAATACCCCAATATTATCTTTTTAATATATTTTTCCAGTTCCTGGAGGAGTAAGTGAAGCTCAATGAATACATTTCCAGTTGATTTTTTTTTTCAAAATATAAGATGCCATTGTTCTTTTACCTAAGCCTTGTACTGTAGTTTTATCTATACCTGTAAGTTTTGTGTAATTAGTTTGGTTTAAATTAATACCAGTACAAATGTGGAAAAAAATGGTTTATATGGTAAAATAATTTTGTACAGCTGAGACAAAAATTAAGAACCTCTTGTATCTTTTAGTAGTATAGATACGTGATAGATATTTTACTGATCATTAATGATACAACCTGCCAAATGTTTTGTGCCAGTCTTAGGATCATAGTGATATTACTAGGTTAATGCCCTGGCCAGGGGTTCTAAGGACAGGTCCTTAGAATATAATTCATACTTATGATCAATATTATTACTTATGATCAATATTACTAGTTGATAAAACTGTGGTTCCTTTTACACAATTAAACCAATAAGTAAACCACCATGTTTCATTTTTAATAACTGTATAACTTTAAAACCTTTGATAAATCCTAGTATAAAGAAAACTTCAAAGTATAGAAAAATATTTTCTTTAATGCTGGATATTTGTATGTAAAATTAAAGAAATGTATATTTTAATACATTTTTATGTTTAGAGTTTATAGGCACAGGAATATGCATATTTAATGTTGACATTTCAATAACAATAAAATGCAACATCTGATTTGATATTTCATTTGTTTTATTACATAGAACTGTACACATTACTTTACGTATTACTTTCTATTATACAGTGTAAGTTACATCCAGCTATTGAACTATTACTTTAATATAGATAAAATGCTGAGTCACTGAACATTCTCCTAGGATTCAAAAAATGCTCACTTCTTGCACTAATTGCTCATTGTGAGCTGTTCAATTAGCATGACACTGAGAAAATGTGAGTCAGATACATGTATGGTTGCAGTCAGAAAGACATCATTGTCAGATCTTTAGCATGTCTCTGAATCAGACACTAGCATTGTCAGACCTGACCACATTAATGTCCTTCCCAGTGGCCCTTGTATCATGTTAGCAAAGGTACTTCCCTATACAAACAGAGACACATAGGGTTGCCACCTTTTATTTTGGCTGAAACTGGACTAAGGCCACACCCCTCACATCTTTACTAACCACATGCATCATCCCCTCCTTCTCCCCGCCTATTTTCTGCCCATTTCATGATGTCAAGGCCACATCAGAAGGAGGAGGAACATACTTTTTTCCTGGTTTGCGATACTTTTTTTTTTTGTTTTTTTACAGAAAAGCATAGTAAATCTGCTGATACTAGAGTCTGAGCTCTCAGTTTGATTTATGGCAGTCTGGAAAAAAAAATGGCTGGGTGATTAACCTAATATCTACTCATCAGCAAATGCGCCTTCCGTCCGCGGTGGTGGTGCTGCGGTAGCATTGTCGCCTCCCAGTAAGACGCTGTCCGGTTCGATTCTCAGCTAGAGCGTCTTCTGCGTGGAGACATGCGTGAATGGGCATACCTTCGTTGAAGGTTGTGCGTCAGAGCTAGCAACTCGGCACATAAAAATCTACTGCCAATCATTAGCGGACCGGAGTTCCGCTGTGGCGACCCCTAACCGGGAAAAGCCGAAAGACACAACAAGCAAATGTGCCTTCCCACACAGAAACAATCATCCATTCTCCCTCACTCATGCTCCAATACAAACACAGACACACACACACACACACACACACACACACACACACACACACACACACACACACACACACACACACACACACACACACACATACACACATGCATAAATGCGTACACATCCAGACTCTTGATTACCTACCTAACCTTTTAATGTGACCACTCAGGCAGAAATACACACACATACACAAATATTCATGCAGCTTTTTTTGTTTCCCTACAGGTATGCAAGCACATGTCCACACACATTCACCTCCCCCATTGCAGCATCTTCGCTTAACTTCCATGCACCACAGTAACTCTCATAGGAGTGAATGGGTGTCCTCCGTGTTTTATGGTTGTCACTTTTTCCATAAAGATTAAATTTTCCACTTTTTTCTTTATTGTGATATGTACAAGTGTAAAAAAAAGCCTGGCCCCTAAGAACATTGTAACTTCATATTAATAGAAGTAATCACATATGATGTAGGTGATGGGCAGTCAAAGAACTGTGTGTTTAGTGCTGCCTATAGATTTTACTGTTACCTAATAATACATGTTATTTGTAACTGATACTGTACGTTCACATTTGAGTATGTGTTAGTCAGACTGAAGCAGAAGTGTCTGAAGTTCAACAGACATGGGTTTCAGAACAAGTGCCAAAGGTCCACTTCCTATTTATAGAATATGTCTTAAAATAAGCTGGTAATTCCAGTTGCTAAATGAATACAGTCATGTATGTTGTTACTATTATGGCAAGTGAGCCAAACTGGGATAACCATATAAGGATTATGAAGCAATAAAAGACACATGGTTTGTGATATGCAACAAAGGGAGATAACAAAGAGCGAATGTGACTAATGACTGAGCACTCTTAAGTTGTCTTCAGCTGCAAACCAAATCCTTTAGTTCTACATGTCAGTTGAATTACTCTGCATGAAGTATAAAATGTCCACACAGGTTAAAAATAAAAACGCAATAATTAAATAATATTTATCCAAACAAAGCAGAATGCTCTTTTCTGTGAATGCATTTCTTAGTATTTACTGTAATTATTACTTTCCATTAAGGTATATTGCTGTGCTGTTTTTCAGCCTCAAAGTTGTGGTTTATGTTATTTTTTTAAAAAGCTTTACTCTCTTTGAGTTGAATTTCATCACTACCTGTCTTTGTGTATTCTGATATTAATTACCTATATCATGTTTTATGAGCACTAGCTACTACTTTTTACAGGAAGTGTTGTGAAGCTTCAGATATCCTTTCATATTTATTGTGTTGGCAGTTGTTCATAGACTATTCCATCTCTCTTGTTACTTATAGCTGGCAAGTATCCATTGATCCTGTGTCAGTAAGTAGCAGATAATCTTACACTGATGAAATAAGCAGAGCTCTGCTCAGGAATTATTTTCACCAAAAATGAGTATGCCGGAAGAAACAGAAAATGTTTACTGAGTCATCCCAGCATTTCCTCGGACTTCAGCAAATTCCCAGGTACAGCACCACCCATGTGGGCTTATGCATTAATAGATCTGAAAGTAAACAGTTTGTTCCTTGCTCAAGGATGTCATCTCAGGATTGTAACCACATTGCATCAGCCAGAAAATGAGCTTTCTGTGGCTCATGCTTGGTGACCCATGCCTACCCACTGGGGCCTCTATCTCCTGAATGCATCTACCCTCACGAGAAAGAATCTGTTTAATATAGATGTGTAGACAAAAATCATCAGGACTTAATCAAAGATGGCAAATTTACAGACCTAGTGAAAGATGGAACATTTGAGGACATATGAATTTAATATTATTGCTGTATTTTGCCTTCTCTATTATTTTTAATAAACGTGTACAGTCAGAATACTGTTTGTTCTGTTATTACTGTCTCTGTGTGAACTTGGTAAACTAACATTTTATGTAGTACTAAAAACAAATATGATTAACTTTTATGATATTTTTCATATTTGTTGAAATATTTTATTTATAAACATTTTATGAACCCTTTTTACAAGTTTATACATTGTTATTAAGCTGCTGTTACTGAATGGATGTGAAGTGAATTTTCTGTATGAACTAGCTTGTACATTTGCTATTATATTTATTCTTGCTGTATGATGTATAATATAATTACTGTTGTTGAAAATGGAATTAACATATTGTTTCGGGAGCTTTTTCCTCTAGGTCTTACTGGTCAGATGGACAACAGAATTAAAAAATAAACAGACAAACAAAAAATAACACAACTGTCAACTTCAAATTAAGATTTTGTGCCAATCAAGAAGCAAGCAAACATACTTTGGTTTGCAGATGGATCATTACATATTGTGCAGTCTTTGATAACATTCCTGAAGCTAGTATGGAAGGGAAGACTTAGGGGCACATAGGCATGCACAGATACAGTTGCACATGCATGCAAACATATGAGCATGCATACAGAAAAACATACACTCTCCTTTCCCCATAGAAACTGTATGTAAGCAGTTCTTTAGATTCACTCACATGCACTATTTCATGAGAAGTGGTTGAGAAGCATATGAATGCAGACACATACTACCACACTCGAACACACACACACACACACACACACACACACACACACACACACACACACACACACACACATTCTCTCACACATGTACAAATGCATGCAGATGTTGACACTTAAACATGTACACACACAAACACACACACACACACACACACACACACACACACACACACACACATGCAGAAATATTATAAATGCATCTATGCAGAGAGACAGAGAGAGAGAGAGTAAAAAAATGCATAAAACGTTGCCATGTGATAAATTAAATATCTGACATTGTATGTTTTAAGAAAATGTTTCATAATGAGTAGCAAAGCCATGAGTGACAAAATGAGGTCTCATACCACAGACTATTTAATTAATTATAGCCCATAGCCCCATATATCACACACATCCATTTTCTGTGTCTTTTCCGTACAGTACTGTTTTCCAGTAACATTAATAAACTGATTTTCACTTTTCTTTCTCACAGCTTGAGTTACAATGGGAGATGTATACTAGTATGTGCTCTCTTTAGAATGTTTTTCAATGCTTTTTTCTTTTTTTTTTTTTTTTTGCTTAAGGGGTATGTCTTTAATCTCTTGAAGAGCTGTTGAGTCATGCCTGCATTTAGCGTGAGGTCCAACAAGTCAGTTTGCTAAGCTAGTTTATTTTTATTTTTGGTTATAGTTAAACGTTTTACTTGTTTTGTGGGTCAATTGTATTTAATTTTAATGACATTTGTATGGAATCTAAGGTTTAGTTTGGGTGTTTGATTGGGTCTGGAATGTGGCAATATAGTCAGCAGGGTAATTTTATACTTCAACGCCAGCTTTAGCGATGCCTTCATCAGATTAAATACAGTTTAGAAGTTCTTTTTATTTCTGTATTTTTCTTTACTTTTGTGGGGATTTTAATGTATTTTTGTATTAGGGTTTTGATTTATTCTATTTTGTAATTTGTTTTTTTTTTAATGATGATTTCATGGATTTCTTCAAAAGACATACGCAGGGATGAGTGAACAGGCCTAGTGTGAACCATAAGGCACACAGTTAAAAGGCCCCAGTCCCACACTATACTATTTTGTGATTCCGAGGCATGGTAACCATGATGAGAAACAACCTCATTACTGGTTAGTTAGTATGTCTCCGAATCATAGTTAACTACCACTATGTGCAGATCAGCACTCCCACAGTATGTAACTGCAGTGGTTGCATTTTGCTGGCAGATAAGTATTATATCTGGTATCTAGTGGTTCCCCCACCCCCCCAATCCCTGTATTGTTTTTTTTTTATGAAGGCATAAGTCTTATAATGCAATCCCTGGAGGCTAGTGGTTCACCACCTACTGTTTTTGATTAAAGTCTAAGAGTGTGTGGAGGCATGCCATCCAACCCATCGCCCACTTAGATCAAACACACACACACACACACACACACACACACACACACACACACACACACACACACACACACACACACACACACAAACGCACACACAGTCCCCTACCCACCTGATTGCAATCACAGACTCATTCACACACACAAACACACTCCCTTATGCTATCTCCCAAGCAGACGCACAGACATAAGCACATGCTCACACTTACAGCCCTCACATACACTCACTCAGTCATGCATCTCCCAACCTTCCTGACTTCTAAAATCCTCAGTACTCACCTCTTCCATGATGGTTTAATACAACCATTTGGCTGTGTTCACTACGACAACATGGTAGATGTGGCCATGGAAATTTGCACAATTGAGCAAGTCTGTGAATCACTGAGCCCATAGATTGGTTTCAGGTGGCAGTTCTGGGAGAGAGAGAGAGAGAGAGACAGCACATGGCTAATTAGCATGTGCCTCTCCTCTGGACTGCCTCATTAGAATGTAGCATAGCCACGGAGACAACCATATGCAGTGCTGCATATCTTCACGCAAAAGCACTGCATTAGGACTGTCTCTGAATTAAAAGATTACCACAATGCATACACTCCATGGTACCTGTTCACAGAGTGAAAATTAGTGTAACAAACAAATATTAAACAAAAAATAAAAAAATCTGTACAGTGTTCACAGAGACACAAACTTTATTCACAAGAAAAAAGGCCAAGCGCTTTCGCCCGTCATATCCATATGACTTCATCAGAGTAAAATCAATCAAACACAGCTGAAATTTATAATCATTAAAACAATTTAATGGGATACATGATTCCTACTCCATATCTGATATTTTAAAACCAAGGCCACATAAAATTTGATACAAAAGTTGCAATTCAGTAGTAAGTCATATCATATGATTTAAACCAAAGCTTTAAGGTATGTTATTATTAGTAAATCCAAAAAGCGAATATGGCACAATGCTCCAACCACAGTACTGTAAACCAAGTAAAAGGAGCACCGGAGACCACGTAGTTCAAACACAAACAGTTTATTAGCAAATCCACACCACGGACATAACACCAAAACACATTAACGCTCCACAATTCCTTATACGTTTTCGTCACCAAATAACTTCATCAGATGAGATACTTCTAAAGCCAGAGAGCACACAGGCAGGGGGGAGTTCTGTGTGTGTGTGTGTGTGTGTGTGTGTGTGTGTGTGTGTGTGTGTGTGTGTGTGTGTGTGTGTGTGTGTGTGTATCTGTGAGTGTGTGCTTATGGGTGAATGGATGACTGTATTTGTGTTTGTGTGAGTGGTTGGGGATGTTTCCTTAAGTACAGTTAATGTGTGCATCTGTGAGTGTGTGTGTCTCTGTGTGTGTGCACAGGTGTGTTTTTAATTACCATGCTTCCATACCACTCTTCCTTTTAGTCTAAATAGTAAAGGTTGTATTACTGGAGAATACTTGACATCAGGGACACATTTGAATTATTACTCCATGTATCTCAAAAAATTAATAGAACAACAGATTTTGAAACTGTAATGTCTTGAATTATTGATTGATTTTTGACAAGAAATGGTATATATTATAGGCAAACTCATGGGTGTTCTGTAAAATCAGGAGCAGTTTAGAGGTATGGGAATGTGCCCTTCTATGTATGTGTATCTGTGTGTTCATGTGTGGTGGGAATGAGTGACATGGTGCCTGTACCAATGCAATGCATAGGTTGCAATTGGTGATTACCCCAGCAGACTGCTTATTCTCGGGTCTATATCATATTCTCGAAAGCCGACACTGTCGAATCTGACATTGTCTACACGAGAATATTGAATGCTCAGAATCTCGAACATGTAAACGGAAATCTCCGTAAGGGGAGATTTCTGTTTACTGCAATGTAGTGCAGTATCGGAGTTGGTATATTTAAGTAGTGGGGGGTGTGGGGGGTGCAGGGGGGTGCAGGGCGGCTTGCTCTCCTGCTTAAATTTTTTTTTTGTCTTTTTATAAGGTTGACGTTTGAAGACATCAACCATATGGTGTCGACCATATGTTATTCGATGTTTTTTTATAATATAGACCCTTATTCTCACACACAGTAATCACAGTGAAATTCAGAGACATGCAAATGTAGCTCACTGTGGCTATTATGACTCTGAAACTCTTTTTTTTTTTTTTTTTTTTTTTTTACAGTTTTGTTAACTGGCCTTTTTTTGCTGCAGTAGTTTACCCTCACAGTTGAGTTCTTCCTGAAACAAGTCCATTGTTTGTTTATTGTTATTTTACCCTAGTAGTTATGAAAGCTGAATTACTTTAATATTTTTATGTCTTTTTATGGGTTGATTCTTTATTTTCATTTTTTCTTTCATTTATAGGCTTCTTAAGAATTTTCATGATTTGCTTTATTTTTTCCTTAATTTTTTTCTAGGTTTTGTGAGACATTTTCTTAATTTTGTTATTTATTTATTTTTTTATTAGTGATGGATGTTCATTCTTTGGCTGCATTTCTTATTTTTTTCAGTTCTTTCAGTTTTTTTTGCAGTTTCATATTTATTTATTTTTGAATGTATGTGTTTGTGTGTGTGTGTATGTGTGTGTGTGTGCACGCACACCCAAAGTAGAACAATTACAATATGTGTGTGTTGTCTGTATTGGAAATACAAGACTGAGAAAGCAGATTGTTTTCATATGGTGTAAGAGTGTCCTGCAATTTTGCCTATATTATTGGGTGCTTACCACATCGTATCACATGCAAATCTTTCTTGTGTACCTACACTTGATGATTCAGTTTTTTGTTTATTTGTGCTTAACAAAGTGATTGAGCATATTTCTAATAAGACATTTTATTTCTCTAGAATAGTTGCTGCAATAATTTATAATATTCAAACACTAGAAATCTATTCAGGTAGATTTTAATAGAGAGGTTGCTGGTCAAGTATATAAGAATCAGGGTCAAGGAAGGATGAACTACTTTGATGCTGACTATAATGTTCTTTGGCTACATTTTTTGGGGGGGTATTACCCAATGCTCCAACTCTCATATATGTGTTAGGAAAGATCAGTTTCCACTTCTTTGGCGTTTGTTTGTAGAAGAGAGAGTTACAGTTACTAGAATACAGTTTTTTAAGCATTTAAGGACTCCTTTTCATAGAAATGTCTTGTTTCTCCTTTCTTTGAATTCTTAAATATAATTACTATTATGTATGAAAGAAAAAAGTGATGTTATTGGATAAGAATGAAGAATTGGTAATAAGCAATACATTTTGGGAAAACTGGCATTGCAGTTAGACAAATGCAATAAATGCAATAAAAATACTCTAATTCTAGAAAAAGCCAGGTTCAATTTTTAACTTATTATGATTGAAAGAAATGCAACCCCCCCCCAAAAAAAAATATGATGTAAACAGCATGGATGTTATTTGGTATATACGAAAAAGTTTGAATTGTCTTTAGTTGTATTGTATAATGATAGAGCAAGAGAGGTTGAAATATTATGGAGAAAAATAGGCTGTTATGAGAGCAAATAATGAAGTATTTAATTGAGTAGGGAATGGACCAAATTTTGTGTGTAAAACAGCAATAATTTTAAAGGATTGGTTGAAGAATTAAAAAAATGTAGAAAGTAAGAAAAGGGGTACCTCTAAATGTGGATATTGTAAGCAATGTTCGTACATTTTGGTGGGTGACAAAGTAGATGTAAGAGATAACACTATTAGACTAGAAAATGGTAATTGTTCTACTTTGGGTGTGGTATATATATCTATAACTATATCAATCTATCTATCTATTTAGCCATCTCTCTCTCTCTCTCTCTATATATATATATCTATATATATATATATATATATATATGGCAAAGTATGTAAGCTGTTCAAGTTTCTATACTGGAAACTCCGAAAAAAGGATGCAGGAGACACGACTGCTAAACCACCTCAGACTTTAATGTTTGTAGATACAAAGCACACACAGCACGAACACTGAGAATAAAATCTTGCTTATACCAAAACCATGAACGCCTTCCTAGTACAAGCGTTTTCGTCCAAATGGACTTCATCAGATAAACACATTGAACTGTCACATACATTTAATATACAAAATTAAAAATGTATTAACCAATCAATTGTCCGAATGTTCTTTCAAATCAACAAATCAAGCCTCAAACTAATTAATAATTCATTATGCTATGCTCTCGTGTTTAATTATCTTTAGTTCACATAGAATTCATTATAAACTTGTTAAAAAATATTGTTAAAACAAATATTTAAAAACTGTTCCTTCTTTATAAATATTCCATTAAATATTCTATTAAATAAATTAAGATATTATTTGTTAAAATAATTGTTTCATCCAAGAAATGAGGTTTAAAACATTACACAATATTTTATATTGACTTTAGTGCCATCTACTGCCAAGTACATATAAATACACTTTTTTGTTTTTTATTTTTTGTTTTTTATTTTATATCTTGGCAGATCTCATTTTTAAAAAGGGCCACAATGGATATGTATTCATTTAATCCAGGTGATTTATTAGCTTCCAAGGTCACCTGCCACCACAGTTCCCTGTAGGCTATGATTTCTTCCCAAGGACCCCCTCTTATGTCGTACTTCACTTGGTCTAGGACAAAGAACTGAAATTTGGCATCCGGACAGGTCTTTGTATGCCTGAATAGGGCATTTGTTTCTTTTTCTTTTTTCACTTCATACATATGCTCGTATATGCGTCTCTTCAGAGTTCTTTCAGTCTTTCCTACGTAAAATGATAGACATTTTATACACACTGCCAAATATACTAACCCCCTGGATTCACAGTTGTAGTACCCTTTACTATTCACCCATTTTTCTCTACTTTCTATATATATTTTTTCTTCATTAATTAGGTACTCACACTGTCTACATTTTCCGCATTTGAAAGTTCCCTTTTTTATTCTTGCTCCCCTTGACCTTTCCATACTATTCTTAGTTTTTTCCAAGATTCCTTTTATGCATATAGTATTTTTAAATACTACCCTAGGTGAATATTCGGGTAACCCTTCCAAATCAGTTAGTGCCCTGAACCTATCCCATTCCCTTTGAAACACAGTTCTTATATTTTTGTTTAATAAATTGTACTCAAGGACTAGTGATTGCTGAAAGTTTTCTTCTTTTTTTTTTACCTTTATTGCTCCTTTCATCCCTTTTGCCTAAAATTGGCCCAAACCTATCTTTTCTTCCTTTTTCTACTTCTTCCCTTAAATTTTTGACAAATTCTACTGGGTACTCCCTGTCAATAAACATTTTTTTCCAATAAATCACATTCCTTTCTGAATTTGTCATCCTTGCTTGTCATTCTGGACCCCCTTATAAATTGCCCTTTCACCAAATTTTTCTTAGTGTATAATGGGTGGGCACTACCAAAATGCAAAAAAGAATTTACATATGTAGGCTTTCTATATACACTTGTTTCAAACCTATTATTCTCCAAGGTTATTTCCACATCTAAATATTGGATATTCTTTTCTGAATAATTACAGGTAAACTTTAAGAACTCTGTAGTCTGTCCTATATATTTAACAAATTCATCTAATTTTTCTAAGCCCCCTGTCCAAAAAATTATAATATCGTCAAGGAACCTCTTGTATAAAGTCCAATATTCGACATATGTTGAATTTAACAGGTATTGTTCCTCCCAGTTAGCAAGAACTAGGTTAGCAAAGGTAGGTGCACAGGCTGCACCCATTGCTACTCCTTGTAGCTGTTGAAAAAATTCCCCATTAAAAGTGAGAAAATTATTTTTTAACACTAAGTCCATTAAGCCTGTGCACACTACCTTTTCTTCATGTGTCATCTTCTTGTTTTTGAAGATTTCATCCTCAAACATTAACATACCTGCCCCATATGGAATGGACCCAAACAAATCCACTATATCTATAGTTACTAAAACTAAATCTTCATGATATATACTATGATTCAAACATCTCAACAAGTCCCATGAATCTTTTAAAATTGCTTCTTTCTCTACCCATACATGTTTGGCCTTTACATCCACATATTTAGCTAACGTGTTAGTTTTGGATCCACCCGCTGAAACAATTGGTCTCAGGGGTGGGTCCGAGCTATTCTTGTGGATTTTTGGAATACCGAATATCACGGGCACCTTTGGCTTATCCACTCTCAAAAAATCTAAAGTTTTAACATTAATAAGGTTTTCATTCATCATACCTTCCAATATATTATCAATTTTCTTATATGCCGTATGAATCTCATTCCTAGACACCACCCCATATTTTACTTCATCTTATAGTAGCGCATTCATCTTACCTTCATATACAATTACATCCATTAAATCCTTATCGGGTTTCATCACCCTAATATCATTGTTGGTTCTTAGTTCCTCTAACTTGTGATATTCATTCGGGTACAAGTTGTGGTGGGTCTTATGATATTTCATTTTTTTTTCATTTTTCCTGACTTCCTTTTCCATAATATTTTCAAAATTCTTTAACTGCATATGAATAGGAGGATTAAATACAGATTTTTTTATTAATTGTTTATCATGCAATACTTTATCTTTTAAATTTGAATTCATGCCTTCTTTATGGTATAACAATTCTAAATTCATTTTCCTGAGAAAAAGTTTCATGTCAATTAATGTTTGGGTAGAATTACCCTTTGTGAGTGGTATAAACTTGAAGCCTTTCTCTAGCAACCTAAAATGATGGAATTCCAGCTCTAACCTACTAAAATTGTAGATAGTAAACCCTTCAGAAGTGTACCTATTACCATTCACTTCAATATTTTTGCCCGTCACCGTTCCTTGTTCTATATCTTTTGAACTAGAATTGATACTACCTGATATCCCTATATCCATTTTTTCATTCTTTTCTGTATTACTACTATTTACAACCTGTGAAATGTTTCTTTTAGGACTGGGGGTCTCATTTACATATATCTCCCCCTTCCCCTTCTCCCCCCCCCACTTGTGAAAATTTTCATTCCAACTTTTTTCCGGCCATTTCTCTCTCATAGGCTCCCCGAGGGGTGGGAAATCCATTTCATATCCATTATCAATCCACTCAAAACCTTCATCTTTCTCCTTAGGTTTTTCTATATTCTTCCTATTGTCAATACTATTGTAATAATATTTATTCCTATAAAAAGAGGGTTTAGGATAACTAATCTGATTTTCATACTCGTGTATGTCCCTCTTTAGTTTGTCCAACTTTCTATTTATTAATGCATTACATTTTTCATCTACATCTTCCTTTATTTCATAATATTTCTTTCTTTCAGTTCCTATTTTAAAAATTAAATCATCTCTAATCAAAACATCGAGAGCATCAATTTGAGTTTTAAGGCTTTCTAGATTTCTTTCATTTTCTTTAATAATGAGTTTAACAATCTCCAAACCACATTTGTTAAACACCCCTATTAATTCCTTGTGAAACAAGGAACCAATTTGTACATTGTTGGGATATTTCCAGGTCCTCAGACCTTTCGGTACTATATCCCTTTTCAAACATTCAGTCAAATATGCATTTTCTATCACAATAGTTTTGTACTTGTGCATTAGTTTGTACATATTGTCCACTTTTTTACTGTAAGAGTCTGTATTTACCCCACACAAAAAGGGGTGTTCTCATTAATGTTAAAAAAGTATTGTTTCTTTAGCCAGTCATTTATTTCAAATGATTTGCTTGAGTTGACAGTACCTGTGAAAGCACGGCTTTGCTGTGCTTGGCTTTTGTTGAACAAGTCAAATCTCACTTCCTCTGGGTCTTCGCAAAAAATCGCTGGAGTGTCACCAGGATTAAACCTGCTACCATTCGGTTCCTCACTCTCTCCGTTCGCTCTTTCAGCGCTCCTTCTATCTCTCTTCCGCTTACTTCTTTGACCCAAAAACGCGTTGTTATCATCCACTTCCTCCATATTCCACGTTATTGCTGCTTCCTTGTTCACCAGAGTCTTACACAAAGGCGTAAGCAAATCAATAAGCTCGGTCAGCTGCCCAATGAGCTTTCTCGACTGGCCACTATCACTACTTCCTGCGGTTTTCGCCTCGGTCTCCGCTTCCATATCGCAATTACACCAACCAAAGAAGAAAAAAGCGAAACGAACTCCACCAAACTCCGAAAAAAGGATGCAGGAGACACGACTGCTAAACCACCTCAGACTTTAATGTTTGTAGATACAAAGCACACACAGCACGAATACTGAGAATAAAATCTTGCTTATACCAAAACCATGAACGTCTTCCTAGTACAAGCGTTTTCATCCAAATGGACTTCATCAGATAAACACATTGAACTGTCACATACATTTAATATACAAAATTAAAAATGTATTAACCAATCAATTGTCCGAATGTTCTTTCAAATCAACAAATCAAGCCTCAAACTAATTAATAATTCATTATGCTATGCTCTCGTGTTTAATTATCTTTAGTTCACATAGAATTCATTATAAACTTGTTAAAAAATATTGTTAAAACAAATATTTAAAAACTGTTCCTTCTTTATAAATATTCCATTAAATATTCTATTAAATAAATTAAGATATTATTTGTTAAAATAATTGTTTCATCCAAGAAATGAGGTTTAAAACATTACACAATATTTTATATTGACTTTAGTGCCATCTACTGCCAAGTACATATAAATACACTTTTTTGTTTTTTATTTTTTGTTTTTTATTTTATATCTTGGCAGATCTCATTTTTAAAAGGGGCAGAATGGATATGTATTCATTTAATCCAGATGATTTATTAGCTTCCAAGGTCACCTGCCTCCACAGTTCCCTGTAGGCTATGATTTCTTCCCAAGGACCCCCTCTTATGTCGTACTTCACTTGGTCTAGGACAAAGAACTGAAATTTGGCATCCGGACAGGTCTTTGTATGCCTGAATAGGGCATTTGTTTCTTTTTCTTTTTTCACTTCATACATATGCTCGTATATGCATCTCTTCAGAGTTCTTTCAGTCTTTCCTACGTAAAATGATAGACATTTTATACACACTGCCAAATATACTAACCCCCTGGATTCACAGTTGTAGTACCCTTTACTATTCACCCATTTTTCTCTACTTTCTATATATATTTTTTCTTCATTAATTAGGTGCTCACACTGTCTACATTTTCCGCATTTGAAAGTTCCCTTTTTTATTCTTGCTCCCCTTGACCTTTCCATACTATTCTTATTTTTTTCCAAGATTCCTTTTATGCATATAGTATTTTTAAATACTACCCTAGGTGAATATTCGGGTAACCCTTCCAAATCAGTTAGTGCCCTGAACCTATCCCATTCCCTTTGAAACACAGTTCTTATATTTTTGTTTAATAAATTGTACTCAAGGACTAGTGATTGCTGAAAGTTTTCTTCTTCTTTTTTACCTTTATTGCTCCTTTCATCCCTTTTGCCTAAAATTGGCCCAAACCTATCTTTTCTTCCTTTTTCTACTTCTTCCCTTAAATTTTTGACAAATTCTACTGGGTACTCCCTGTCAATAAACATTTTTTCCAATAAATCACATTCCTTTCTGAATTTGTCATCCTTGCTTGTCATTCTGGACCCCCTTATAAATTGCCCTTTCACCAAATTTTTCTTAGTGTATAATGGGTGGGCACTACCAAAATGCAAATTTTAAATTTGTGTGTGCTTTGTATCTACAAACATTAAAGTCTGAGGTGGTTTAGCAGTCGTGTCTCCTGCATCCTTTTTTCGGAGTTTGGTGGAGTTAGTTTCGCTTTTTTCTTCTATACTGGAAAACCAGAGTGATTAGTAAGGAAATGGATTTATGAACATAACTATGACATAAATAGAAAAAATCATAATAATGGATTGTTTAAACACACATTTAGTTGTTCTTGTTTTTAAAAGTTTGTATTTGGTATTTTGGAAAAGTTACCATTTACCCTGGGGAGACTAAACTTGAGTATAAGGAGCTTTATGGCAGCTCCATTTAAGTGCAATTACCTCACCCCTCCCAGTTTGAATGAATATGTCTTTAAAAAAACAGTATTAAAAATGAGAACAGCTAACCTCTCAATAAATATATTTATTTTTTATATTTTTCTGTGCAATAAAATTACATACTTCAGTAATACAATATGTACTGTGGTTGTTGTGGTTTCAAAGTTTTTCATGTTTATTTATTCATTTTATTTTATTTTACATTTGCTGACCGGAATAGTCTGACTGGATACTTGTCCATTTACAGCAGAGGCCCGGGGAGAAAAGCTCCAAGGTGCAAACAATAATATATTTCATACGACTTAAAACAAAAATAAAGTGTACAGAGACATTATTTACATATTTTTCAGAAAAAAAGACAAGATTTACAGATAATTTCAGACATTATTTACAGATTATTTCAGAAAAAAACAAGTGGTACATTTAGTAATCAGCAGGTGTATGTAAGCTAAGGAGCTAGGATTCTCAGGATGGTTAAGAATGGATGGTTAAGAAAGACTGGTGTAATTACTTTGGAGTAATAGTGAGTGTGTTAGTCAGGATAGAACGGGGGCATGTTTTTATATAGATAATATGTATATATTATAAAGTTATTTAATTAACTTTTTAATTTTTCAGGTGTAAATGGTCCAAGAAACAAACATCATTCAGAAGAAATAATGACTTTGTGTCCCCAGTAATGTTTTTCTATTTTACCAGTATATCATATTATTTACATTTTTAATAGTCTTGAATGAAATTACATGTTAAGCGATCGTTATTATGGAATATGATGAGATTCATTTATTTATTCATTTCATAGCTACAATGGCTACGAGAAGAATACTAATTGATCAATGATGTAGGACATGGTAGTGGATCTATGGAGCTATAAAAAGGAAGTGATGCAAAGTTTTTTAGCTCTGATGAAGTCCCAAATATAGTAGGGATGAAAGTACTTAACTATCATATTTTTTTGTTTGTACATTTGTTATTATTTGAATAAATTTTGTCTGTAGATGATTTACATGCTCCAGTTTTTACTCTCTTCAGAATACAATTCAGTGGCCATTTTTTTTTATGTGTGTTATTTCAGCCATTTTTTCCATTGGTAATAGAGTACTTATGTGTCAACAGCATGGGCAGCATTCAATAAACCCTACATGGCTAGCTAAAACTGTGTGCATTGAACCATGCACATGGTAGAGCACTGATTTGTATTCAGTAAGAGGCCTCTACACAATGTGTAGAGCCATGCAAATATGGTAAATGTCATGGTATGCGATTTAATAGCATAAGCAGCTGAACTGTATGCTAATCATCCAATCCAAGATAGCAGAGCTATTCAGCAAGCTATAAAGCAATTGTATACACTTAGGTTTTGTAATACAAGGCAAAAGCAACACTATCAGAATTCAGCTCCAGAAATTATACTAGTTGGAAAGAATATTAGGAGCTGCTGTTGCTGTTCTGCATGTGTGTGTGTGTGTGTGTGTGTGTGTGTGTGTGTGCAACAGGTTCAAGTTTATGCTGCTGCTGATAGACATTAGGGAAGGAGGAGAAGGGTATTTAGACCCTATTTAACTTTTCATGGTCTGCAAGAGGTGGAAATAGTAGAGAGCTACAGGGTGGATAGAGACACACTCCAGGAACTCTGCAACCTCTGTCGTCTTCAACTGAGGGCAAGGGCAAAGCAAGAGGAGCTGATACCTGTGGAGACCAAGGTATGTGTAGCACTTAGCATTTTAGCTACAGGAACTTTCCATAGGCCAACAAGGGACATGCTGGGGGTGTCACGGGCAACAGCATCCAGGGTTCTACATCATTTCCTGAATGCTATGCTACAGCATGCCAGTGACTATATATATTTCCCCCTACACCCAAGGACAGAGCTACAATAGTTTATTTACACATGCTATAATAGATTTTTCTATTGAGACATCACTATATGTGAATTGTGCTACTAAGAACCTGGTTTATTTTGCTTTTTGTAAGAAGTGTTTCAGGTTTTATGTAGGAAAGAGAAATAGGACTTTGAGGGAAAAGGTTTTAGAACATGTCAATGATGTGAGACAAAATAGAATAAAAAGTGTTCTAGCAGCACATGCAATAGACCTTGGAATTGGCCATGATTTTAAGTTCTTAGTGTTGGAGGTTCTAGAATGTAATAAGAGGGGGGGGGGTGATTTTAAGAATTTCACAGAAATGAGAGAGCAAGGATGGATAGTGTGCTTGAATGCAGATAAGCCCCCCTGGCTTGAATTAGTGTATTACCTTAAAACCTGTGCTTAAAACACATCCACTCTTACACTAATAGGTGCATTTGTATGTGTTTACAAATAAGTTTGTGAAATTTTATGATCAAATGTGTATTTTTTTTATACTTTTTCATATATTTTAAATAGATGCTTTGTCAATGTTTAATGCTGGACATGTTTTATTTAATTTATGACTTTAATTAATTAATTGGTAAGTGAGTTGTATATAATTGGATTCAGATGTAGTGTGTAATTAGGTCTGAAGAACCAGCCTGTTGACTGTGAAAGGGCTTACTGCCCTATTATTTTATTTTATTTTGTTTTGTGACATTAAAGTTTGTGTACCCTCAGCCTTGGAGTTCGCTTTGGATTTTTTTATCTATTTTGTTGGAAGAGCAACAACTCTGCAGGATTTCTACCCCATAGCACACTTTCCTGAAGTCTTTGGTACCATAGACTGCATGCACACTGAGGTCAAAGCAACTCCCAGGGAACAGGGAAGGGTCTAAATAAACAGAGATGTGTTCTACTCCATTAACTGCCAGGTCATGTGCAATGCTAAGGGAATCATCCTGAATGTGTGTGCTGGCAAACCTCAGCAGTTACCAAGACTCCCATATCTGGCATAACTCACAGCTCTACTAGAGGTTTTCCAGGGGTGATATCCACAAGGCCATTTACTGGTTGATGCAGGGTGTGCACTTGAACCATGGCTGATGACAGTCATCAGAAATACACTCCCACCCACAGGGGAACATTATAATGAGGCACATGCTCAAACAAGAAATATCATCAAGGATGTGTTTGGACTGCTGAAGTCATGGTTTTGGTGTATGCACTATGATCCCAGTACATGTGCCAAATTTATCACAGTCTGTGCTATCCTACAAAATATCATCCTGAGAAAATAGCTACAAAGGAACACGAAGGGGAAGGAGCATACATTCCACCAGCACTGGCAAGGTCACCACAGTCACATGCAGGTGAAGAGTCAGTGGGGGATCCACCAACCACTGTGGGTGTAGGTAGATGTAGATGTGCACAATATGCCCTTATCCTGGCCAAGAGGCAATGGATAGCACACATGCTAACCACCTAAGGGGTACATATTTCATCGTATGCCCACATATACATTAAAATTGATGCCAGACAATGCTCACAACCTCTACCTACCCATGTAATGGCTGTGCACTGTAGTATCAGACAGATTCAGCCCTAAATTACAACAGTTGTAAAAGCAGGAATGGCAATGTAAATGCTGAACTTGGAACTGGAAAATACATGTGTAAGAACATGAATGAATGACAGAATACATGCAGACTGTTACTTGAAAATGAACCTAAGTAGAATGTGTGTGAGCTGTCCAGCAATGACATCAATATGTGACAAGACTGACTTATGTCGATAAATTTATGGCATTTATCAGCTAATTTACCTCATGTATATAATACCCAGAATAGAAAAAGCAGTCAAAATGTCTAATAATCCCTGCATTCTCACAAGTGGAGAAATAAGCCTTACTGATGTCTCAGTAATTTCAATGCAGTAATCACAACAGGAAAAAGGCTGTAAGAAATCAGTAAAAGTTTAAAAATAGCATCTTCAATATATATACTAAGCACTCAGTTAGTATGCACCCCGTGCATCAGACAAAATACATACACATCCCTGAATCCAAAAGATAGAAACAGGAAGATTGCACAGTTATTGTCATTTGCACAGGGTGGGGTTTTGGGGGGGCAGGAGGCCAAGGCTGACACAAAAGTAGTGACTGTGTGAGTAAGGAAGACAGGCAGGCTAATTATCAAATAACCACTGAGACAGAATGACCTACAAGCCTCATGAATGTCTCATGTACCTGTTATGTGTGGGTGTCTGTATGGGCACTTGATGTCAAATGTATATTTGAGTGTCTGCATGAACACAGCCAAGTTCTCTGGGAGCTCTACAGTCTTGCATGTCAGACAGGTGTGAGCTGTGCATGGTAGAGGTATCAATTCATCGTCATCACCCCAACCGTGAGAACTGGCTCTACCAGGATTTGCACTGGCACGTCCATGCCCATGGTCAGATGTACTGGTGCTACATGAATGTGAGCAATGTCTGCTGGACAAGCACCCAGGTCCATGACCTTGTGTCTTATAACATTTGAGTATGGACATCTCAACCACTGACAGAGTAGCAGACATAGTGCCACTACTTCAGCGGGATCAGGTACGGCCACATTGGCTAACAGCAGCAAATATTGCAGCCCTACAGCAATGTGAATGCTGTCCCCCTCCCAGCAGATGTTCCATCACTGACACACTGCCCACTCCATCATGGCATTCATCTGATCCATTGAACTGGATACATGGTGGAGGCAGTCATGCACATCAGCTTGTGCCACATCTAGAACCCTAAGCATGTTCTTGGAGGCCCTAGTGGAAAGTGCCTGTGCCTCCAGGATGGCCCTAAACATACTTTGAGTGGCACGTAATGACACACCAGGATCAGATGGAAGGCGGACAACAGGCCTCCTCCGAGCACCCCTACCAACCCTCCTGTGTGGCACCTCGCCCACACTTTGGCTATGGTCAGAGTCAACCAGCATTGTAATTGCAGTAACAACACTACTCTGATCAACTGTGTCACCCTAAACCTGTCTTTTATCTGAGAGCTCAGTGGAATGGGTATGTGTAGGCATACTGACTGTGTCTGAAGGAAATCCAGGGGATGAGTGAGTCAGGACCTCAGTGTCAGATTCAACCTCTGCACCCCCCCCCCCCCAGCTGTGTCTCTGTTTGGTCACTATCATCATCAGAACCTACTAATACTCTGACATCAGGTGGTAGGAGTCCTACACTTCCACTGTAGGGATCACCTGTGATAATAACCAAAAAAACACAGGAATGGAATTACTACTCCACTAAACATCAATCCAACATAGATGAACAAAAAATTAGTCACTCAATTGCAGATGTTACAGCAATACAGACATTCATTGCACACCCCTCACACTTACAGATGAACATATATCTGAATGATGCTTAGTAACAAGCAAATAAACACTTGCTTACCATGTGCAGATGTCTCCAGACTTTGCAGGGAGGATGGTCCTGGAAGAAATGAAGCAAGGAAAGGACAGCAGTTAAGGATTACAATGGGAATAACACAGGGGGACAATGAATACACAATTGTCTATATGTCCTGTAAGAAAAAGCTGTAACTGAAACTTGTTTGAGATGTCCACTAATACACGAGTACTGAGCAACTCTCTTGTATAACTGTATAATTATCAATAGGTACAGGAGGAAATTACACAGGAAAAAATGGGAATTGTGGGAACAATACATACAAGGTAAGAATGAGGTTTAAAAGAAGGGAGGACTTAAATGAGCTATGTAATGTTTGACTGAAAACAATTGGGTAGATTATAAGTGATGTATAATGTTTGTAACTGGGAGTGTGTCAGAATGGTTTGTGATGTAAAATGCTTGCAATTAGGATTGTGTTGATGGAATATGTTTTCATTTATATAAATGTATAAATGCTTATGTCATAAGTGATGGTTTAATAAAGATTTTTCTTGTTTAAAAAAGGGGCAGGAATTGATTAATTTATGTAATGTTGCTTAGGTTATATGATATATAGCAATATATGTGAAGCATGTTTGTTAATTTTATGTATTGCAGTTTAATTACTTTTATATAAATGTAAATGCACCTGTGTCACAAGTGATAATTCAATAAAGGTGTATAAAAAATAGATACAGACAGAAAAAAATGTATCATGGGAAGTAGAAGTCAAATTATATATTTTATTCTACAAGTGAAAATAAATATCGCCATATGTAAGCTTACCTGGAAACTGCTCCTGGGACATACTTGTCCTCCCAGCCAAATCAGCACCGACATCAAGCAAATAGTGCACAGTTTCCACTGAACTGATCTTTGACAGTGGACAGGAATTCCTCATTTGGTGTCAGTGGTGGATCAGTAGTGGGACCACCTGCCGTAGCCAGCTGTTTTCAGGCAACTGCAGCTACCCTCCTCTGGACTGATCACTTGATCATACTTGCTGCTGGGAACACCAACTGCGTTTATATCATTGACTAACTGGCTCCAAATCACCTTTCTGACAGCCATGTCCCCACAGCCTCTCTCAAGCAAGAATGCTCCATGCCACCTCAGAGTCTGTCGTATGACCTCATTTTCAGCATCACTGAAAGGGGGTTTTCATGGATTTGTAGGCTTGGGTGCTATAATCCTATGTGACATAAAATAGAGGAGGATAAAACAAATACATATTACATAAGTAATGTATTTGTTACAAACAATAAATCAGTCTGTGTACCCTTTTATCAACATTAAGCACTTGAAACACACTTTTCATTTAGTACAAGAGAATGTTAGGTGGTTGTCCCACCTGCCCCTTCCATACAAATGAAGGTTTATACAAACTAAGGAAAACCACATAAATAATGTATATATGTTTTCCACAAATTATCAGGATGTCTACATATTTTCAACAGAAAAGCACTTGAAACACACTTCTCATTTTGGACAACAGAATGGTTGGTGCCCCGACCCCACCAAACACACAAACAATGTTTTATGCAAACCAAGGCATACCACACAAGTAATGTATATATGTTTTCCACAGAATTTTCAGAATGTCTGCACTTTTCAGCAGAAAAGTCAATTCATGAATGCCAATCACTTTTCACTGTGCCCACCACTCCTATGGAGGTTGCCCTCCACCATCTCAGAAGCATAACACCAGTGTCAGTGACATGTACATTACATTTCTCTACAATACCATAGGACATTGCAAAAATAAATGTTAAGAACATAGTTGTGCTGAAAGTGTAACATTTCATTTTCTCCTAGGTATATAAATATATTTGTAACATTTTACAAAATCTAAAATGCCTTTGAATAAAACAAGTATACCTTAGCAAAATTAAGCCTTCTCTGCAGAGAAATCACCTTCAAAGGAATACCAAATGTCTGTTTGATCCAAATACACAAGTCTCCTCACCTTCAAGTTCCCTAACTACACAGTAATAGCATAGATTCAGCCTTTGAGCACTGTGAAGATGCATATGATGTGTGTACTCATTAGAATTGCTGAATACCAAACTTTTACTTTGTGGTATTAAAGCAGAGATAAGGATTGAATGACAAGAATACAAAAAAAGCACACAGAGCTGCACGTTCCCATATTCTTCTGTGATTAATCATTGCACATTGCATTAAATGTGTTAGCCACACATGTACAACCGAGAATGTCAAAGTGTATGAACTGTTAATACTGGAGATGAAATGTGAATTGTTTGTACACATATGATTTGATTGGTGTTGCAAAGCTGTGTCTGCAGCAAAGAGAGATAACATACTCCAACTGTGTTTTTTAATTTCATTAGTCTGATGGTTCAAATCCAGCGCTATGTAATTGTTTAATCTTTAACTTTTTTTATTTTATTTTTTTAAGTTTTGTTGGCTTTACCATTTATGTGACACATGGCTTAGCACGAACACAGTTAAATGCATAAAAATGTAAAATTTACTGTCAGTTGGCTTAAGAAGCGCAAACACAGTGTAATTGCACGGCAGTGAGAACTTGAATGGTAATGCCTGCAGAAATTATACCTTTGAACAGATTATGTGTGTAGCACAAGGTGTAGATACATTGAGGTACACAATAGATAAGCTAGGTAAAGCGTGGTTTGAGTTGAACAGCAGTTATTTTTACTGAGGAAGGATCATAATGAGTATTAATAGAAGGAGCGTATTTCACTAATGTTTATTAAATTTGCACATTGCTCACCACTGTGCAAAACCAGTTCACTACTTTACGCAAAAAGTGAAAAAGTTTATTTGGTTTGCCTTCCTTCGCTCAAACACACTAAGTGTAGATGCATGGCCATCAGCACTCTGGGCAGTACTGAGTGTAAAAAATACACCTGCTGCTTAGCTTTCTCTGTTGCACCAGGTGCAAGTACATGTCCAGATCACAGGTGAGCCAGGGTTTTAATCCAGCACACTCCACTTTTTTTTTTTTTTTATTAATGGTGTGCCTGTGTAATTATTCACAAAACTTACAATATAAAGATAATTCTAAATACCAGTACCTATGCATAGCAGGTTGACTGAGCATACGCATGTTATCTTATCTATTATATGTGTAACCGTGCAGTGTGACAATGATGATTATGTAATTATAAATGTATGTTCAGACCTGGGATGGACTTCATAGGTTACTGACAGGCATCTACACACCTCCCATAACACAAGTATAGCTGTAAAACAGAATGTATTGTGTGGTCTGAACCAGAACTCAAACATATACTCTGAAACTAATACAAGTATATCCATTTCCAGTATACTGTCACATATTACTCCTGCATCACACATAAGAATGCATAAGCCAGGACCTTGTCACGTTACACACATAAAGGCTTAACCAAAGTACAACACAACTCACTCTTTAAATTGTATATTTGTAATGATCATGGTTGGCAAGCACTTCTTCTGTGGCAATAAGAAAAAAAAAACAACTATGTTGAAATATATACATTCCCTTTTTTTACATAGGTTTGAATCCCACATTGTACAAATTACTTTTAACAATTGGTAAGGCCCCACCAAATATGTATCAAATCTTCCAATTTATCCCTTCAAAGTCATGTCTTTAAAGCCAAGACATTTAGCATATCAGTATTGACCACGGGACAATGTATTGTCAGATGTAGCAGCATGCATGCCATAAATTAATGTCAAATGTCACATTATCCTTCCTGTTTCATAAACTTCCTTCCTCTTTATTTGGCAATATTTCTCTGCATGTAATATCATGCAGACACAGTTGGCATAGTTGTATGGGTTTGCACACTGGCTGTAAAATATGATATTATGAACTGGAGGGAGAACACTTTTACCGTTGTTGCAGGACTTGCAGACATGGCAGGAGAAGGGAAGGATGGCACTAAATTCAGGGCCAAAAGTGTGGTGTAGAGGAGTCAGAAATATTTGTTGCACTCCTTGTAAGGTGCCACAGCTGGGCTGCTGCAAGGGGCTATACTGTGTCTCAGTATACGCCTGAGGCTTGGAACAGCCTAGCCAAGGCTATCTCTAGTGTGACTGTCATACCATTCACTGCGGAACAATTCAGGCACCATTATAATGACCTGCAACGGTGCAAGCAGGAACAACTCAACCAATGGTGGGATGAGTGTAGAATTGTTAACATCCCACAGTTGTGTAAGCATACAGATAAAGCAACTTTAAATGTTATGGAAAGCTGTAGATAGCCATGTCTAGTATGTATAATGCTTTCATGTTTCTTTTTCTCTCCTTTATTTTACAGCTGCTCAGGAAATTTCAGTGAACAGGGAGGCACATGCTGAAAGACTCAGAGAGCAAAGGGGTATGTATGCAGTATAAATGAACATGATTGTATTAAAATTATTGTTCTTCTATAGATTACTAGCATGCGGATCTTAACTGTAAAAGCAAGCATGCATGCTTTCTTCTGTAGCTCTTAGTAATTGCATTAAGCAAGTGTAATAGTATATTCGGATTTCGGGGGTTTAATTCCCACAAGTACCAAATATGTTCAAATTCCAAAAATAACTTGTTTTTTATTTTAATTTTGGAAATATTGCCTTTACTGCCATGTTGTTAACTTAATCTGTAGTATCTTTAAAAGCATATATGCAATATGTGCATACTGCAAGGATTACTTGTAGCAATTCAAATGTTGTATTTGGAAAGGTGTCTAGCTAATATAATAGTAAAAGTATGTTTATTGTAATAAAGCATTTGAATGCAACATATAATGGTTCTAATCATCTGTTTTCTTTTTTGTCTCCCCTCATCCCTTATCGCTCACTTTTTTTTTAATAAATGGTAACACGCCATTCCTATGTTGTACTTTTCTGCCAACAAACAAATACTTTTCAGCACAGGGAGATAGGCCAACCATTGCAGCTCAGCTTGCCAACCCTATATTGGCTGCTGCACCAACACCCAGCACCTTTGAATGCAACCTGGAAGTACTGCCTCTGCAGCCCCTGCACTACCTGGCCCATCCACGTTGTGTAGCATTGCCCTGGCTGCAGGCCATTCATTGATGCTTAGTCTGTTTGTGTGAAGTGAGCCAAACAAATGGACTATTTTTTTCATTTAAGCACCTGTTCGATTCTTGGCTAGAGTGCCTTCTGTGTGGAGTCTGCATGTTCTTCCCACCATCGAGTGGCCTCCGAAAGACATGCGTGAATGGGCGTGCCTTTGCTGAAGGTTGGGCATCGGGCTGGCAACTCGGCACCATAAAAATCGACTGGCAATCATTAGCGGACTGGAGTTCCACTGTGGCGACCCCTAATTGGGAAAAGCCAAAAAGACAAGCAAGTAGAGAACTGCGTTTGCTCGTTGCTTAACTCCACGCTAACGGGGAATGGAATAGCAACAGTTATTTATGTAATAATACTTATGACACAACATTTCCAATATAAACTACAGTATCAACAGCATAGTATCTGTCAGCTATTGCTCCCATAACTTACCTTCCAAACTACTTCACATATTTAAAGAGAATCACGCATGCACTAACACTTTGCCATTGTCCGTGCAAATGAGTTTCTCACTGATGTACTATGTAAAGCTGTGTTTAGCATTTCTTACCATGGCAATTGGCCAGTTATCTTCCATCACACTGAAAGGCATTCATAAACAATAGAAGAGCAGGAATGCGTGCATCACTGAAGATATACTTAGACTCATGTGTGCTCTGCAGCAAGGCACTTGCAAATGATATATCAATAATTGTTCCACTGTCAAGGACTCTACAGAAATAAAGAGCACAACTGCATTGTTACATTTGGTATGGGTTTATACATTTGTCATCCATGATCATATCACATTGATATTGTCAGGATGTCTTTAAATTTATTTTTGGACATTGCAATCAAATTTGAAGCCCAGCCATTGCACACAAATCTCTTCGCATATGTTACGCTACCTGTGACATTATGCTGATGTCATCTTCTATAAAGACCACTATGACAATGATAATATCAGACTTCTGTGATGGCGCAAATGTTTGGTAATGTACTCTCTAGATGGAGTAACTAGTTAGGTAGGGGTTCAAATGGCACAATAGTCAACAAGTGTGTGTGTATGCCTGTATGTCTAACTGTGTGTGTGTGCATAGTCAGAAGAGCATGAGTCTATGTCCTAATGTCTTCACTGAAGTATCATTCAGAACAAAAGTTTACAGTGATACATGACTACACAGCAATCTAATCAAATCTCACAGCAGTCAACGTGTGTGTGTGTGTGTGTGTGTGTGTGTGTGTGTGTGTGTGTGTGTGTGTGTGTGTGTGTGTGTGTGTGTGTGTGTGTGTTCAGACAGGAGACAATTTTAGAGCAGTATGTGGGACACTCCTACCAGCATCTTTATCTCACCACATACTGATGATGTCAACGGCTATAAAGTATACTGTGGCACTGCTAAAGTCAGACTTGTGCTGTGGCACTAGTGTTAAGTATTGCGTTCTTTATATTGCAGAATTAGGTAGGTAGAGGGTCTTGGGTCAATCTCACAGTAGCCAGTGTGTGTGTGTGTGTGTGTGTGTGTGTGTGTGTGTGTGTGTGTGTGAGTGTGTGTGTGTGTGTGTGTGTGTGTGTGTGTGTGTGTGTGTGCATTCAGTCAGCTATCAGTCAGGAGGCAATTTTAGAGCAGCACGAGTACACAGCTATACGTGACACTCCTGCAAACATTTTCTTCTCACCATACACTGATGCTGCCATCTGCTATAAAGTATATTCTGACAGGGTAAAAGTAGGGGTTCTAATCTCACAGCAGTCAATGTGTGTGCTCACTCAAGAGACATTTTTAAAGCAGTATGTGAGCCACTCCTACCAATATCTTCTTATTATACACTGATGCTGTCATCCTCTATAAAGTATACTCTGATGCTATAAAAGTCAGACTTGTGATGTGGCACTAGTATTAAGAATTGTGTTCTCTAGTTTGTGGAAGTAGGTAGGGGTTCTAATCTCAGAGCAGTCAATGTGTATATATTCATTCAACTCTCAGTCTGGAGACAATTTTACAATGGCATACAAGTACACATCTATGTCAGACACTCCTCCAAACATCATCTTCTTCACATACAACGATGATGTGATCTCCTATAAAGTGCACTCTGACAGTATTGCACTTGATGTCTGAGTTGGCACAAGTATTAACTTCTGTGTTCTCTAGCTTCTGCATCAAGATAGGCAGGGGTTCTAATCCCATAGCAGACAACTTGTGTGTGTGTGTGTGTGTGTTCATTCAAATAGTGTAGAGACATTTTCACACAGACATTTGACTACACATCTGTGTCAGACATTCCACCCAACATCATCTTCTCAGCATACAATGATGCTGTCATCTTCTGACATTGGATGATAGTGTAATTAATTTTTTGCTAAAGGATTGTCGTTTGTACCTGACAGAAAATTTAATCTTGTCAACACTATAGTTGATTTAAAGTTATATGTCAGGAAACTCAATCTTACATCGTTGTTGGGGAATACCCCCTCCCTACTTAGTACCTATAGGGTTTCTAGTGTCTTTAATCCCCCTCTTAATAGCACACTAAATTGTTTCGAGAAGATGTGTGAGCTGGATCTCAGAGCACTGGCTAATAAACAATATTTTCCACTTGAAAAGAAAAAATGGAAGATCCGGAATATTACTGACGATGATCTTGCATTCATTCAACTACTTAGACAATGCCAGATTAGAGTTATGGCACCTGACAAAGGTGGAGGGCTTGTTTTCATGGATAATTTTGAATATGAAAACAAAATGCTTGAATATCTAGATACAGGCCACTATATAGCTGTCAGTTTAAATGAGGTTAATACTGCCAATAGGAAGATCAAAGAATTACTGGACGATCTGTTTCTTGAACGAGTAATTGATTCTGATTTGCTCCAATTTCTTACCATGACAGCTCCGAGGATCTCTGCCCTTTTTGGGACTCCTAAAATTCACAAGAACGTGGCAGACCCTCCCTTCAGACCAATTGTTGATGGTAGAGGGTCTGCTACGTATGCTTGTGCTAAAGTGGTAGACAACATTCTGAAACCCTTACTGAAACAAGAAGAACAGATATGCAGGGACTCTTGGAGCTTTCTTGAGAACATAAGCCATATAGCCTTTGATCCAGCCCAGACATTCTTAGTAGTGGACATTAAAGACCTGTATACGGTCATTCCACATAATGTTGGTGTGCAATGGACAATTGATTTCATGTTACGTAAAGGGGTTTCGCATGAACAGATGTGCCTAGTTGAGACATTACTTGATATTGTTCTTCGTAATAACTTTTTAATTTTTAAAAACAACTATTTTCTGCAAACCTCTGGAATTGCCATGGGTTCACCCTGTGGCTGCACTTTTGCAAATAGTGTTCTAGCACATTGGGAACACGAATTTTTGTTTCAAAACCACTTTTTCCAGAAAAATGTCACTTGGTACACAAGGTACACAAGGTACCAAGATGACATGTTCTTTTTGTGGGAAGGACCTGCAGACATGATTCCAACTTTTATTGATAACATGTCAAATATGACAGACTTTTTGGAATTTACTTATGTTATTAATTCACATGAAATTTCATTTCTTGATGTGAAAATAACTAAAGATTATGATTCACAACAGTTCAAGTCAACCATTTTTAGAAAACCCACATTCTCTAATAACTACCTACACTTCCAGAGTTCTCATCCTAGACATCAAAAACGAACTGTAGTTAAAGGACAATTTGTTCGAGCGGCCCGGATGGTGTCTAATTTGTCAGATTTTGTATCTGAATGTGAAAAAATTCAATCTATGTTTATTGCAAGAGGATACCCCTTAGATTTTGTAGAAGATTTAAAAGAGGAGGTATATACTAAAAGAACATCAGGCCATTTTGAACCATTACTTAGAGGTGGGAGTATGGGTATTAAGGTTCATAACAAAGATGGTATGATGAATAACATCAATTTTTTGTTCACTTTCAGTATGGATGCCCAGATTATTAACAACATTGTATTTAAGAATTGGAAAATCATTGCAGAGGACAATGTACTGTTGAAATTATTGGGCGACAAACCTACCATCACTTATAGGCGAGGACAGAATTTAAAACAACTATTAGAAATGACTAACATCAAAACCAACAATCATGCCAATAAAATGGGTATGAAAAGGTGTGGTATGTGTCATTACTGTAAATACATTCGGGTTGCTTCCACCATTTTTATGGCGGGTAGGAATTTTGACATACAGGGTTCCTTTAGTTGTATTTCTAAGGGTGTGGTCTATGCGGCACTATGTAATAAATGTTCAGCATTTTACATAGGTAAGACCGATAGACCACTAAAGAAAAGGATATATGAACATCTATATGCTATTCAAAGGAGTGACTTGAACTATGCACTAGCCAAACATGTTCATGGTAATGTGGATCATGATTTTGCTTTTGTGGTTTTGCAACAGGTGCAGCCACAGGTGAGAGGGGGCCCATGGCAATTAAAGCTTGAGCTACAGGAGGTTTTTTGGCAGATTCGTACTGCTGCTTATTTTGCCCCTGGTTTGAATGAGATAGTGTTGATTAAGTGTTTTTTGAAACTATTTGCATTAAATAGATGAAACTATTTAATTCACTTGACATTTTTAGTCAAAAGTTGGGATACTGAATGTGACATGTCCTTTATTTACAAGTACTTTGTGAAATATAGATAAATAAATATGTATTTATAAGAACATGTAAAAACATACATATATATATATATACAACAAAATGTGTATACATAAAAAAGTATGTTTTAGGAAATTTACAAATTTGTTTATTTATCAATTTTAAGAGCTGTCCACTTGTAGGGTTAAATAACTTTTAACATTATGTACATGGTATTGCATTTATTGCATTTTACTGCATATTTTTTGTATATAGTTTTATTTCTAGAGTTGTACATTTTAATGTTATTATGTTTGGTCAACACAGATTAGTCTGCCTATCATATGTATTTTTCTGCTTGCTTGCTGTGATCAACTAGGGTAATGTGTGATTTGTATTAAGAAAGTGTTTGATTTTTTAAATGGTATTAGCCTTTTAAATTTTTGATGAACAATTATGATGTCACAACCATTTAAGTATTTAATAAGAACTTTGATGTTTGATGGTTGTCATTAGTTTTGTCTGAGGAAGGTGGGGAAGATTTTCCTTACCGAAAGCGCTTATAAGAAATAAACTACATTTAAGGGTTATTTGGCTTTTTTCGTTTTGCCAGAGTTTCTGGACTTCAATTTGCCTGTTTGTTTTTGGTTTCAGTTGGTTCGTGTGCTTCAATCTTCTATAAAGTGCACTGTGACATTGTGAAAGTCAGAGATCCGTGGTGGTGGTGCTAGTCTTACATTGTATGGAATTCAGCTTGTATATCTATAGAGATTTAATGTTCAAATCTGATCGCAGTCAACTGCTGTGTTGGTGGTATATTACAGTCATTACACAATCTTCTAAATCTCTTTCCATTTGAATCCCACTGAGGAGAACCTTTAACATAGCCTCATGAGTGCAATGTCCTCTTTTTCCCACTGTCTACATAAAATCCTTTCTGCAGGACACTGAAGGATCTCATCATCTCAAAGATGCATATGCATATCGTGGAGCAGAGCCCTTCCATGACCCTCTTCAAGCCATCTCCAGAGCACTGGATGTGTGATTGATAATTCTGTCATGAGGTGGTGTACATGTCACATATTGGCAGAGGCAGTATGTAATGCAATCAAATGCATCCCCACCTATGCACGTGCCACTACTATCTTCCATATATATATAGCGATTTCGGCTTAAATGGTATAATAATGGCTAGGATTTTATGTGATGTTGGCAATTATCCTAGTAATGTCCTATGACACTATGAACATTGCACATGTCAATGTTGCTGTCATCTACATGTGCTGTGTTCAGGTGTGGATGTACAGTAGCCCTACAACAGTGTATTCTAATCTGTGATTTGAGGTAATGTATTCATGGCTACTACTGTCATTTGATTACATGTTCCTTACATAACAGCTGTAGTAATATGTCTCCTGAGGACTGTTGGCTTGGGATGATGCTATGTATATTGTTGCCTTAGTAAGGCATGTATTCTTGTAGTGGAGTATATCAACATTCTACAAAATTCCCATTTAACCATCACAGTGACAACTGCATTATGGCACAGGTGTGCATGTGTATACCTACCATCATGAAATGCTATGTGATGTACAGCAGTATTACATTATGCTGATCACATGGGCACATATGCCATGTTTCATCCACATGTTGCAATGCTGTTATATACACAAACACATAAATTCAGATTCACTTGCAACCTTGGGGAATTCAATGTATGTACAACTGTGTTACTATTCATGAGGATTATTCAAGTATTCCCCAGCAGCATTGTTTGATTGTCAGCATTTATGTTATTAGCAGTTCTGCATGAACTACATCCACCTTATTTGTAATGTGTCCATATATGGTATCAGGGCCATCACATACACCTTTCCAGTGATAAACTTATAGGCATATGATGTGCAATTCATGTAATGGCATGAAATATGTAGAGTTATATGACTGTGCTTACAGTTCCACTGTGTGACATGTGATGCATACCCAAGGTTGTTAATGGAGGTGTTGTCACAAATCATATAGTATGAACTCTTAAGGGGAATACACAGCTATGCTCAGGGATGGTTGAGATGGCATCACCCATACTCGGCCAAAGGCAGTAGACGACCTGCTAGCTGACAGATTTGGATCAATCTTCATCCCTCCGTCCTCAATGGTCATCACCAAAAAGTATACATGCAAATATTACTCCGCTTATTTTCTGAAGAGAGCAGCTCATCTGTGTGCTATCTAAAGCTAAAAACACAGCATCAGTGGGCCCTGACAACATCCCAGGTTGCATTATTAATAACTTAAAACCTGACCTAGCAGACACATTTGGATCCCTACTTAACCACAGCCCCCATACAGGCTAAGTTCTGGCAGAATGGTGGACAGCAACAGTTATCCATCTGAACAAGGGGGGAGCATCACCTGACATAGGAAATTATAGACACACAAGCCTTGTTAGCCTCTTAAGTAAGGCAATAGAAAGAATCATCATAGACCTTATCAACAAGAACAAAGATAATCTCCCGACTGGGTACCTAACCTTTTTTAATTTGTTAAGGCTGGATCAGGTCTGTTAAATCTGGTTCACTTCTTCAAGTCACCAAGGTCATAGATGATGAAAGATTATACATGCCACCTAAACTAACTTGGCCAAGGCATTTGACAAAATTCCACACTCGGGTATTGCAGAGAAAACATCTCAACTGGGCATAAACCCCTATGTCACCAAGTGGGTAGCCAAATGTCTCACCAACATGACATATACTGTCAAGATGTGTGAATTCACATCTAGCAAGAGGCCAGTGACCAGGGCAGTATCACAGGGTTCTGTACTAGGTCCTTTCCCATTTGGTATTTAATTATCAGAAGTCAAGGCAACTTTAGGCAGCCTTTGTCTAAACAACAGTGTGGATGACTGCAAATTGTGAACAATCCTTGAATCCACTAATGCTGTTGATATACTGCAGAAAGTATTAATGCACACAAATGATTGTTGCCAGAGCCATGGACACACTTTAAATGGGCAATAAAGCATAATTATTTTCTTTTGGAAAGCAAATACCCAAGCTAATTACAATATAGACTGCACACCTCTGTGAGTAGACCCAGTGTTATGTGATATGGGTACTCAAATAGATAGTAATCGGAAGTTCGACCACCATGTGTCCACAGTGGTGACAAATACTTTCTATGTGACACAACTCAAAAGTATGGGCATGGTATCCAGATCAAAGAACATTATAATTTCATTGTACTTTGCCCTCATTACACCAGTAATTGAGTACAATGCACCCTTTCGCATGTACCTCACCACACATCTGCAACAACTGGTGCAACCCCAGTTTTCACACTAAGAAGATACACAGTGTAAAAAACAAGTCTTATGTGGAAATATTGAAAGCCCTGTCACTGTATTCTGTTACCTACAGACTACAAGGCAGTCTCCAATTAGGCCCTGATGGAAATATTACACATTGGTAAAGCAAACTGCATTTGCGTCATTCTTTCCAGGGATGTTAACCTAGCCTCTGACATAATAAATCATGTTGGAGACATAGATAATCTCTCAGACACTACCTCTTCTGTGGAGCAAGCTTCCCATTCATGTAAAGCAAAGGCCTTTCTTGACCCTCTTCAAGTACAACCTAGATTAATGGACGGTTAACAGTAGTTGTAGTCCTGATGCTGTACCCATGTTCCTCATGGATAGAGGGAGTTGGTCTTAAATAAATTAGCATAGGCTCATACGCGTGATCGTCGTTCACCTAGCTATTGAAGATTGTGAAACTTGTGTTAAATATCACTAGGCTTTTATGGGATTTTGGAACATTAGCCTAGTATTCTCTTATGAATCTATGAACCTAAGAAATCCAATTTTATCCTCGGGACAGCTATAGTATGACTGTACAGCATCACATTAGTATTACCACTTGGAAGTTTGCATGAAAATAAATGCACGCATGCATGTCAGGGTTTCATGACAGCATAACATTTTCAGTGACAATGTCAGAAGGACAGTGATTGTATGCCACATGTCTTGAGGCTTGATGTGCTTATTGAGTGTGCTCTCTGTATTGTTTGGTTTGTGAACAATTTCACAGTGACAGCTTCCTCACTCATTGATGTTAAACTTTGCACTGCTGCAGTTTCTGTGCACATGGGCATTGTTGATGCATTGCTATCAGTCTCACATACTGCTGTACCATTCATGATAATGGATCACTTCTTAATTCACACATCAATTGCAGATGCTTCAGACAATATCCATTGCCTTAGATGAACATTCCAGGTGGCAGCAAATCAATTTCTTGGACTCAGACACATGTAAATAGACTGCTTCAGTGTTAAGGATAATGTTAGCAAGCAAATGTCTGTCAAGATAAATTTGTAATGATAATGGTCCACAGTGTACTTCAGAAGAATTTATAACCTTCACAAACCAAAATTTCATCTACCACTTCTTATTTTTGTATTGTCTAGCTACAAATTAATTAACATGGAGAAAGTATGACTTGTTTTTTACAGGTTACAAACAGAAAAGGGTCTCAAATACACAGTCAGTGTGTTATGGGAATGACATGGATTAAGTAAAAGTGAGTGGCTTAATTAATTCAATTTGATACATGCATAAGAATAATACAACTATGAATAGTTTTCAGAAAGGGTGGCTGATGAATGGAATACCCTACCTAAAAGTATGAAAAACTATGAAAATTTTACAGCCTTTACACCAGCTTTAGACAGTTTTTATTAAACCTGCAAGTATAGTTTGTAGACAGGCTTAACTGATACAAACCTTTTCCTGCTTTTGATTGTATTTTACTGTATTGCTCAAATGTTCAGAAAAGCGATTAAGTCCATGAACACTGATGTTCTTCTTTTGGCTTTTTCCCAGTTAGGGGTCACCACTGCAGATCACCTATCTGCTTATGATTGGCAGTGTAGTTTTACAGTGTCGAGTTGCCAGCCCGGTGCCCAACCTTCCACAGAAGGCACACGCACACACACCTAAGGCCAATTTAGAGTGTTCAATCCACCTACAGCATGTCTTTGGGATGTGGGAGGAAACCGGAGCACCTGGAGGAAACCCACGCAACCACAGGGATGACATGCAGACTCTGCACAGAAGGCACCCCAGCCAAGGATCAAACCAGAGAACCTTTTACTGTGAGGTGGCAATGCTAACCGCTGCACCACCGCGGCTGCCCAAGACCATGAACATTGATAATAAGCTATTATTATACAATGACTGACCAGTAACATTCAAAAATGAGCATGCTGATTGGTCAGCCCAACCAGCGTGCCTGTTGGAAATTGAGACTATGCCAACAGTAAAAGTCCAGTTGCTGAAGTATCATTGAGCGGCTGGACTTTATCGGCATATACAATTTCCAGTCATAACTGTCAATTGTACATATTTTCACAGACTGCCCATATTTTTGCTTCAGAATTTTGGTCTGTTTCTCATAAAAGTATTTTTTTTGGCAAATCATTGAAGGTTGAACTTAGAAAATAATGAAAGACATTTGAGTTTCAGACTTCATACCCTTTGGGAAATTGATGCTAATGCAAAACCTGTTATTCTATCAATTTGCTTAATTTGTAACAGCAATACTTAAAAACTGTCCCTACTTTTGAACTTTTATACCCCCATTATTTATGGCTTTGTCCATATTTCTTGCTCTAAGAGATTCAGACGTATGCTTCCAGACAACAAACAATGTTGCAGATCCAGAAGGTATTTGTAAGCTACTAAGTCAGCCACAATGTTCTGCAATTAGGAAGAATCAGGTACATTAAAAAAAAAAGAAATGAAAAATGTACCTGATTCTTCCTATTTTTAGAACATAATGGCTGACACAGTAGTTTATGAACATCTTCCCCATCTACATTTCTTTCCAAATCACCAGTGTATTGTGTAAATGTGGGAACATAAGTCCCATACACATGCTCAATAAATCAAGCAACCCCAAGACATAAAATCAAAGTGGAAGAACACCACAACACCATTATACAACATCATTTAAGAAAAGTATTTTTTTCTTAAATAATGTCATTGTATAATAGCAATAACCTATGACTGGGTGAGGGTAAAGCTGATTTACCCACAGTTCCATACCAACCGTTGGGAAATCCAGCATTACCCACATCTAGCCGTGGTTTTTGCTATACTATACAATATAGATAATGTCCTGAGACTTCCAAGATGGCTGCCTTAATTTTAGCTCTTTCAGTGTGAAAATAGAAACTCATAAAAGGGAGACAGTAGATTTTTCTTTTTGGGTAAATTTCAGTTACCAGCTAGTAAGTGCACTGCCTGGATGCCAGCAAAGCAGAAATTTAGAGAACCTTAAGGAAAATCAACCACAGAAGGTGAGGAGAATACATTGGCTGGAAAGACTCCTGCAGCTGTTCTGCAAAAAGCAGTTTAAGCTCCTGCTTTGGAGCAACACAAGACTTCCAATAATCTAGAGGAAAAAATAAGTCAAATTTGCTCAGGGCTGATTATGAAATACTGAAGGAGTATATCATCTCAAATAAAAAAAGGCTGGAAAAATAGAAGAAGCTTTAAACAGATATTCAGATGCTGATAAAACTGCAAAAAACAGAGGTTGTAATGAAGAAATGGCTGGCTGAGTATGAGACTGCTCAACAAGAGATGCTTCAGAAAATTATAGAATTAGAGGACAGAGCATGTAGGGAAAAGCTGGGATTTTTCTGCTGTAACAGAGAATCTGGAAGGAACAGACTGTATTAGTTTTATGAAAGCAAAAATAAGCAACTATACTGGTATTCCACAGCAGGAGCTGTTAATTGAAAGGGCACATTGTATGTATGCTCCGAATCTGGCCATGAGATAACATCCAAGGCCACTAATAGTAAAGATGCAATCCTATCAGCAGAAAATTTGATTCTGACAAAACTGTGACAGAAGCACAAAGTATTAAAAGATGGATAGAGTAGAGTGTGTAAGGAAAATGATTATTCACAGTACACCAGATGAAGGGTAGTAAATTTATTCCAGCAGTCAGGGAATATTGAGAAGCAGGTATGAGATTCAAGCTGCTGTATCCAGCTGTCTTCAGAATATTTTCCTGGAGGGTCAAAGTAATTTTTTTAATGGAGAACATGCTAAGGAGAAAAATAAAAAAGTCTGACCAACAAAAAGTGAGCTATCAAACAGAAGGGGACTCTCCTTCTTATTCTTCTGATAATAAAGTTCACAGAAAGACTAGGTCAGTGAAACCTTTTCCAATGTTCTAAAGCAAAATGCTTGAGAGATAGAAAAAAGCACAGGAGCTGCCTAGAAGAATCAGGAATACATTGGAAATAAACCAGAGACTGGAGTTTGGAGATGGAGCTCAACAGAAAGAAAACCAGCAACTCAGTAATTAATGAATAAGTGTAGGATTACAAAGCATCAATAACATTTGTGAAATATGGTGGAACAAGAAATCATGGAAATGTTGGACTTTTTTGACTTTGTTAAAGTTGTAGGGGACTCCAAAGTATATACTCTATTTTAAGGCATTAATGTTTGGAAGAATATTAAGAAGAGAGGAAGATGAGGGAAAGAAATAACTGTAAGTAAAATAATTTTTGTTCTTAACAGTATTTTTATAAAACATGACATATACTGCATGTTATATAGTACAGCATTTTCAGTTATTTTGTGAGTACTAGGGATACTAAAGTAAACAGGTGCCCCTTTTTCCTTCTTCTTTCTTTCTTTCTTGTTTAGATTTAAGAAATGTAGCTACTGCAATGTAAAAAGTGAAGAAAGTCTGGGCATAAGTATGTTTAAGATAATAAGCTGCATTCTTAGGTTGTTGAGGCATGGGACAGGGTGTAAAATATACAGAGAATGATATAAGTAAGACGGATATGCATTGCTTTTTCTACTTATGCATAGGAGAATGACTGGATTAAGGCTCTTGGCTTGCTCTAACAACAAGATTTAAGTAGAAGATGGTAAATAAAAGAACACTGAATGTAATGAAAAGGTTTCATTTATCAAATAAATGCTCACAGTGCAACATGAGAAGCCTGTAGCTGAAGGCAACTGTATATCTGGTTCTCATGTTTCTGTGGAGACAAGCTGATAAGAGGGCAATAAAAACAGAATAGTGTTTTCTTTCAATGGCTAAAAGATAGTATTTTTTGAAAGCATTGAAAGCATTCAAGTTGTTTTTGACTAGTGGGAGAGGAATAAAGATAAGACAACAACAAACAACACTTTGTGTAAGTAGAAACACGAGCTGTACAATGCATCTTATCATAGATAACCTTCATTATAGGTCAGTTAATGCCTGTGAGTGTAGCTGTCAATCTGGGATGATTGTTCCTATTAGGAGGGTTAAACTTCATTATTTGAAAATATACATAGTTTTGTTTGTTTGCATTAAGTTAATAGGTTATAGCATGTCCTGGGTGGGGGTGATTTTTTTGTTTGTTTGAGGGTTATCATTAAAATAAAAAGTCTTGTAAGATGTGACATAGGTTCAAATGGCTATGACAAGAAACAACTGTATAAAACATCACCCTCCCAGACATTAGTGTATGCATGTAACACAAAAGCTGAAACTAGACATTAAAAAAAAAAGCTGTTACACATAATGAGGTGAAGAGCAGCTTTCTGGGTTGCATATTAATTTATGAGCAAGAGTTAGTTGGATATAATGAAGGCAGTGGGTTTTACATTATCTTTGAACATGAATGGTCTTATAGGCATACGCTAAAAAGAAAGAGAAGTGAACAACATTAAGAAATACAGAGTGCAAATGGCTGTGGTACAGGAAACATGTTTGCAAGGAACTGAGCATGTAAATTTGAAAGGATTTCAGGATGGTTATTCAGTGGAATATCTGGGACAAAGGAAAAGGGGAGTACTTATATTAATTGCTAGAGGAGCTGCAATATATGTATTGGAGGGAAAAAGATAATAATGGTAGATTTGTGGTAGTAAGGGGCTACAGAGAGGGATGAGGATTATGCTGGCATGTATTTATATTCCACCTAAAACTGATACAATGTAACTTAAGAACATTCTGGGAGAAATAATCAGCTTTCTTTAGGGATTAGTACTTATTGGCAGGGACTGGAATTTGATTTACAACAGTCAGAATGTATCTGGGGGGCCTAGAAGGGAAAATATGACAAAAGCGGGTAATGATTTGAAGAAATTTATGAAAATATTTGGTATGGAAGAAATGACTTCAGTAGTAGGAGCTTGGTGAGAATTTACATATTATTCCCCAAGGTACAAAAACTGGGGTAGGCTAAACAGAAATTATATTTCAGAGGAACATCCATTTAATTGCAAGTTTTGATATGCATCCAATAACTATTTCCGATCATATACCAATAATAACTAAAATAAAAATGTAGGGTAATTAAATAAAAATGAGACACCAGTGCTTCCCCACCTGTTAAGCTGAGAGGGATTTAATGAATGGGCAGTGTTAATTATTCAGGAGTTATTAGGGAAGATAGAAATTTCTTCAGAAAACAAACATAGGGAGTGGGATAAAATGAAAGTGGAGTTTAAAAATAGAGTAAAAATAAAAGAAAAAGTGATATAGTTAAGAAGTAACAAGAATTATTTAGAAGGACTGACAAAGGTTAACGTATTGCAGAATAGGGTGAATCTCACAGAATAAGAAGAGGAGCAACTGGAGAGTGCTAAACAGAAAATAGGGGAGTACCCTGATAATATGCATGAGTTTAGAAAGATTGCTGTTAACCAACTGCATTTTTGATAACTCCAAAGCACAAATGCATTTAGCACAAAGGCCCAGGCAACAGAAAGTAGAAAGGGGTATTGCCAAGCTTAGGGAACCTATAACAAGTAAAATAATCAGAGGTCCTATAGTGGTATTAGAAATATTTTGGAAATTTTATGAAAATCTGTATAAAGTAGAGAAATCTGGAAATCAACAAGAAGTACAAATGGAAATGTTTATGGAAGAATTAAATATGCCAAGGTTGGAGGTAGATGAGATAAAAATGATGATGTATTACCAATTTATAGAAAAGTCTCCAGGATAGATGGCATTCTTGTGGATGTTTGGATGTTAGGAGGGGAGGGAAAAAAGTAATGAAGATTTGTAAGGTTTTGTTTAACAATATTTTAAAAGGAGGCGAAGCACTATTATCTTGGATGAATGCTGTGGTGGCTGTAATACCTAAAGATGGTAAAGAACCATCAGATCCAACTTCAAATAGGCCCATTTTGATTCTAAACCATGATTATAAAGTGTTTATGTCTATAATGGCTAAAAGAATGGCAAATATGTTGCCAAAATTGATAGGTATGGATCACTCTGGTTGTGCAGCTGTGAGATAATAGAACAACAATGATCCAGAGGGAAGCAGAATGTAAGAAAATATTAGTGCTGTTGGTAGATCTTGATGCAGAGAAACCATTCGACAGAGTAATCTGAGATTTTATGAACAGGGCAGTGGAAGCATTTTCATTTTGTTGACACAATAACAATGTTATTTAGGAGGCTATATGAGGGATCAGTATGTGTGTGTGGGGGGTTCTCTCCAATAAGTTCTATTTGAATAGAGGAAACAGGCTGGGGTGTCATCTTTACCTTTTGTTGTTTGCATTATATTTAGAAACATTGGCAAAGAAAATATGGCACTCAAGAAATTCAAGGGTATAATTGATATGGTAATCAAGAAAAGTTGGCTTTATTTGTACATGATATTATTTTGTACCTGATAAAACCAGAAACGGACATGCCAGTGTTGTGGAATATTCTGAGTCAGTTTCTAGTCTTTTCAGGATAGACAATTAAAGAAGAAAAAAACAGAGGTAATACCTGTAAATGATATACCCACACACAAGTTGGTTCAGCAATACCCATATTTATGGGGACATGATAAAATGAAGTACTTAGGAATATGGGTTAAAAATGTTCCTGTTATGGCAGCTAAGGATATGTAGGAAGAGATTAAACAAAAGATAATGCAAAAACTGAGAAAATGGAAGCTCTGTTTTATGGATATAGATTGCAAGATGCAAGCAATGGAAATGTTTTTGGTCCCTTTTGTTTTATACACAGGTCAGGGTTATTTTTAACAACCAGAGTAGAAGTTGTGGATAGCAAAAAATAAAGAGCTGAAGGATTTTATCTGGGAGGGAATATGGCAAAAGGCAAGTTGTATAAGTTGATCCTTCCAATAGAACAAGGTGGTTTGGCATCACCTGATTTGAATGGGTATTGCAGCACTACACAGTTAAGGCCCATATACATGGCACAGGCAGAAAGCTATAATTCAAGGTGGATAATGATGATGAAACTGGGTGAACCTCAAAAAATAAGAAGAGACTGGGATTTTGGATGAGAGCCTTACGGAGAATGACAATAACCATTCAAAACATTATATTCATAATACAGCAGAAAGTATTTTAAGAACTAAGCCAACATGGGAATGGAGAAAGGAGGTTCTGCCAGAAGGGATGACTGTAATTAGGGGAACAGAGAGCACCCAAAGGGGGGGGGGGGCTAGAATTTACTGTTGAAAACTGTCAAAGGAACCAATGTATTGGGAGCAAATAATTAAAGGGAAAGGTAATAGAACTGGAAGAGGCCAAGAATACATTTAGACTGCAGGCTAGAGATTGCCTTTCCTATCAAGGAATGTTATCAGAGTATAGGGAAAGAGAAAGGAATAGAGGGATCCTAAGTGAAAGACCAGAACTTTTTAGGAGAATCTAGAACAGAAGCTGTTGTTAAATTAGTAGGATATATAGAATACTGCATGATAACTATAGGAATCAACCAGAGGAGGAGAGAAAGGATTGGGAAGAGAGATTGGGTAAGCAATTCACGTTCAAACAATGGGGGTATAAATGTATGGATCCCAAATATGCAACAAAATCAAGAAGATTTATGATTTTTACTTGGATATGTTTGCATAGATATTTTTATAGCCCAAGCAGACACCAAAGAAGTTTTCCTCAGGTATATTCCAAATGTTGGATGTGTGAAAAGGAAGAAAAAGGTAATTCAGACCATAATTTTTGGGATTGTAATGAGTTGGCAGACTTTAAAACTTCCCTGCAGACTACTCTGTCAGAAATACTGGGTGAGTAAATTGGTGGACCTAAGGAAAGGATTTTTTCTGAGCTGTGATACAGGATTGGAATTGCCTAAACACAGTAAGACCTTGCTGAGTTTAACTCTGATGGCTGCCAAAAAAGCAATTACTAGACAATGGAAATCAAAGTCTATACCAACCCTACTAGAAATAGTGAATACAGAAATAGAAATAAAAAACTGGAAGTAGGATCTTTAGATTAGCTGATAATGAAAGATAATAGAAAAGGGTAGGAGCAAATTAGAATATTAAATATTAAATTAAAAGAAATCAGAATTGTGGGAACAATACATGCAGAATAATGTTTTGGAGTAGGAATGAGGTTTAAGGAAAGGCACTGATTGAATGAGGTATTCAATGTTTGATTGACAGTGATTGTATAGAAGATTATATGTGATGCATAATATTTGCAACTGAAACTGTGTCAGTATGGTTTGTTTTCATTTGTATAAATGTATGATTTGCTATGTCATAAGGGATAATTCAGTAAAGATGTTTCTTGTTTAAATATAAAACACAGATAATGTCCTTTTTTAGAATATCAGAATGCAGCCCATGCTACCACTAATGCACTACCAGCAGCAGTGTCCTTAACATCTGTGGCCATGTTTGGACCTAGTGTTCAGACTGAGCAGCTAGAAGCATTACTTCTGCACAGTATGTGTTAGCATATGACAGCAGACTTGAGAAATTACAAACAGATCACATTGCTTTACCAAAGAGGACCTTGTTATATGCAGTTGATGTGGGAGACCATATATGGAGGTAGCTCACAGACCGGATTCAAAACTGCTGGCTACATGAAGGCCCATAGTCCATAGAAAGATTACTGGATTTGGAGAAAAGGATCAGTGTTCAATGTAATAGTTCCAGAATGCATAAATGACTGGTACCATACCCTAGGATTGAGGAATGAGGAGTGTTGTACCCTGAGAATGGCAGGTGACCAGTACTCTACATGTATGGAGAATGGATAACCAATAGCAGACCTTGGGGAAGATGTATGGTCAGTACCCTATCCCAGAAACCAAATACCTCATTGCAAAAACGACAGAGTTTCAAAGCAAGAACTGTATTGTAAAGGAATATTCAAGTGATGAACTTAATAAAACTCCAGCAACAGGGCCTTAAGACTTATAGGGACACAAAAGTGAATGCCACTGGACCACTCCCATGACAGGGTTAAGTTATTGAAGGAGTGCAAAGAAAAGTAAGAAAATATTATGGCAAAGAAAAGGGGCCACACTGGTGAATATTATGGCCACACTGCTGAATATTATGCTTTTGTGCAGCAAAAAGTGTCACTTCCTCATGAATGTGAAGAAGTTTGACCTTGAGCAGAAATGGTTTCTATGGGTCAGGAACCCAGATATTTCCTATCAGACAATAAATCTTGATGCTGTGAGTGAAGCCATCTCTAAGGAAAAGTGAAAAAAAAAAGAAAACAGAAAATTCCACCTGTGAAGACATATCAAATACAGATCTGATAAGATACAATATAGCAAAAAGTTTAAAAATATGCCAAAATATAAATGTTTTATTTATGTATCTTCTTATCTTTACTTTTACTGTAATCAGATATGAATGATGTTGTTGTTTTTCTTTCAGCTTTTCCAGGTTAGGGGTCACCAGAGCGGAACTCCGATCCGCTAATGATTGGCAGTAGATTTTTTTATGGGTGCCGAGGTGCTAGCTCGATGCCCAACTTTCAACTAAGGCACCCCCCATTCTACGCATGTCTTTCGAATGCCACTCGACCGCGGGGAAGACATGCAGACTCCACACAGAAGGCGCTCCAGCTGAGAAACGAATGGGAGAACTTCTTGCTGTGAAGCAACAACACTACCGCTGCACCACAGCATATGAATACATTATATTATTTGCTAATTTGCCTTCCTGACTACAGACTTAAAACAGAGGGAGCTATAGCATATGAATATATTAGGTATTATTACACATGTGCATGTGTGTGTTTGTGTTTTAAAACCAAGTAAAGTGAATTATCAGTTACATTTCCAGTAGCATGCACTAACTTAATGGGCACTAAGTATAATGCTCAGTGAGTTTCAGCTCAGTAAATGCTTGTGTCAGTCAATAACACTGACTACACTGACAGCAGCAATTCAGAAAGATACACATGGAGGAGGCATCATGGTTAATTACTAACCCAATTTATTGCCTGTACTAAACCATAAGGTGGATTAGCATAGCCCTGTCTTATTTAACTTGCCTGTGTCCATAGCAAACTGACATTGTGTGACATTAGACAGAGGGCATGAAGTCCAAGCATCTTAGCTCAAGACCATGTGAATTATTTCACTGCGAAAGAAAATACTTAGGTGGGACAGCTCACTGTAACTAAACAGCATATCTACAACTGCTATGTAAAAGATTTTCTTTATGCTTTGTGATTTTCTTGTATGCTGGGAACACTGGCATGCAGTCCTGGGGTGTACTCACAGCTCTCTACTACATAATTTTCTTCTGAAATAGAAGGCACACCCACACTTTGCACTGAGCAGGACTCTCTTTAGCAATAGTTTCTTTATGAACTGCTGTTAGACATTTGATTTATAGTTATTCTTTATGGTCAAATGCACATTTTCCTAAATCCTACCCTAAAATAGAAGGAAAACATATTTGTACTTGTGGTTATTCTTTAGTCATAGTAAATGCAAGCCTAATACTTAAATATGAAAACAAATATAGATTACCTAACATCATAAATATATAAAGTGGGGGTAGCAGTGGAGAACACAAAATATGTCACTATACTCTTCTAAAACACATCCAAAATTGCAAGCATACATTTTGTGCCAAAATCAAGCTATGGCTGGGCCCTAGAAATGCAATGAGATTTTGTTGTATTGCTGACTGTTTTATTGTTAATGGACATGGTGTTACCTACTTATGTATGTATTGCCATAGACTTATATTGTTAAGTGTGATGTGATTCTTAGGAAAATGTACTTCCAGTCAGTCCTAAATCCCTGCCAAATATCAGACCTGAACCATATCATCCTGCATCGGAAAGATAATCCTTCATATTGCCCAGGAGGCTTGTCATTTCAAAAATCCTCTGCATTGGCTAAGCACAAAGAACAGTTTAGTTCCAGAGGTCAGCAGAAAATGAAAAAGCCACTGTGTCCATTGAGGATTCGGCCTGCACATCACTGGTTAAATAGCATTTACGTGACAGAGAAGCATGTGTCCATTGAGGATTCGGCCTGCACATCACTGGTTAAATAGCATTTACGTGACAGAGAAGCACAGGCATTACATCTCATTCTTCTTCATATTATTTGAAGCAGCTAGTTTTATGGTCATGCTCTTTTATACTTCTCTTTGGAGTCCATTGAGGAACGTACCTTGAAGTGAAGTTCATATAAAGGAGTGTGTTTACTTTTCAGAATGTATTTATACTTACCTTATTAATTACATATTACATTGTTTATTTTAAGCACCATGATTTCTTATTAAGGTAGCAATTTTAAGCAAATTTCAACAAAATATAGAAGTCTTACATTACCTGAAATATATTATATCATTGTGTCTTTTCTGTTACACTATTCCATGTTACAGAGATTTTGGTCATAAGGCCAGTCTCTCAGGCACATAATACCATTTGACCATTCATATTTTGAAGCACTTTGTTAGTTTGCTTCTGGAATACTAATTCACTTTCTTTGTGTAATTGGTTTGCCATTTCTTCTGGTACAATATTGTCGTTATACTCTTAACAGTGATATGGTAAGTTGTATTTTTGTCTGAAAAGGGGCTCCACTTACTGACAGCTGAGTACAGGTCATGTCTCCTAGTAGTCTGCAAAATGAACCAGTATAGTATGTTTGACAGATTTATTTATGTAGAAATACAGATGATATACACATACACACATACACACACACACACACACACACATATAGGTTCCAGGCTGATAAGACTGAGATGTATACATGCATATATATATATATATATATATATATATATATATATATATATATAAATCTATATATATATATATATATATATATATATATATACACACACACACACACACACACACACACACACACACACACACACACACACACACGCAGACACACAAAGAGAATGCAAGAGTGAGCTAGATATTTCTTAAGTAACCACAGTGAAATTTAGAGCTCCGGCTGATTTCTCATTTTGGAATCATAAGTAATATTATATACAGTTTAAAGCATGCTTTTTATTGGTGGTGGAAGAGGAACATGGATAGCCAAGTCACTCAGCCTCCTTAATTAATGTACTTTATCTTTTACCAGTGCGAACCTCTCACCACTTGCAGACATTTATTTCTCAAAAAGGTGAATAACAGGCTTTGCTGCTTTGCAGATAAGAAATATGTGGAATCTGTCATATTTAGTTTCCTAAAATAGATCTGTCTCTAACCACACAACTTCAGGAAAGTTGCTAGCAGTGGTGACTGACCCTAGATCTAAATGCTAACAAATATGAGCGCTCATATAGATATACAAAACATAATATTTGCAACCATACCACAGGGATATCTTCACAGGTAAACCCTTAATGTGATTTCATGTGGGATTGATTCCTCAAGAAGTCATTTTCTGAAAGCAAAATAATATGTTAATTATTCTTAGGGCAAATAAGACACAATTAACAGTACTCAAGGAGGAAATGTGACTATTATAAAATAAAATAAGCAACAAAGAGATAAAAGTCAACAGATTGTTTTATTTGTATTTGATATATTTTCAAGACTCCTATTTTACAACAATTTGCATTACATTTCCAGGTTTTTATTTTTTTCTATTCGTACCTGAGAAACTCACTTAATATTGTCTATACTGCTAAAAAGTATATCAGTCTCATATATTATGATAATGTCACATTTTATTTCATTTTATTAATTTGGTAACCCGGTATTCCTACTGAACATAAGTGCCCCTTTTTAGGGAAGACCTGGGAGTAATGTGTACTCGAGTGACTTGCTCAGAGTCACCTAGTGCACAAAACAAGGTGGAAGGAATCAAAATGTGGTCCCTTGACTACAGGAAGTATTTGATTTAACAGCTCGACACCTTAATCATTTGTATTAACTGCCAGACAACATTGTTATGTTCATGGATAATTTTTCCACTTTCAAGGTTTGCTATTTCTATATATGCCATCACAGCTTTATACATTAGCTATTTTTTCTAATTTTATATCTCTATAGCTCTGTCTTTAATAGGTTGCCTTTCCCCTTCTTTCCTCAGCACCCCCATCACCTTCCATTTATTTTGCTTTTCACTCTTTGCACTTTCCTTTGCACTTAGCTTCCAGTCTTTCACAGATTTTATCTGGAAAGTTTATCTGTTCTATCTTATTACATGGATTGCTAAAGCACACTGTAGTCCCACTTCTTTTCGTAAGTCTTCTTTGCCTTTGATCGACTGTCCCCGCAGCACTTCCACTTGAACCATCTTCTTTCTTTCCTTATTATCCCATTCATGTTCGATACAACTAATCCCATTGAATATACACACTGCACATGCCAGTCATTTATCATTTGATTTTCAGGATCACTTCTTCCAAACATCCTGTAATATTAAATTTACATATCTCCCCAGTTGGCATACTGTACTACCATGTTTGGAACAGCTACATGGGACACACAATTAATTTACATGTTCCCCACAATTGCCATACTGTATTATCTAGTTTGCAACTATGATACGGGTCAGGATCACCACCTAGTAATATATAGGATAACCATTATAAATTTCTTCTCAGCATTTTCTCAATTACATCTAACGCTTGCTCTTCAGATAACCTTTGTTGGCCATGTAAAAAATATCAACTTTCCACCCTCCCACAATTCCCACAGCACTTAGATTTTTTGCTTCTTCAATTTTAGGTGGAGTCTTTTGATATTATAGAATATCTGTCATTCAGTTCTGCGTGAATGTCCATCTTCTTTTTCCGCCTTTTTCTTTTATGCATCTCTTTCTAGAACTTTCTATGTCTGTAGTTTCTGTTTTCCTTTCCAGATACCTTTGAGCCATTTCCTTCTTCCGTTTTTATTTCCATTCCACTTGCCAGGAATGGTAGTTCTCGTCTGCTGTTTTATCATTTGCACAGTTAATTAACAGCATTTTATTAGATATGTTTATTGTCAAAGATAAGTAGGGTACTGTACCCTGTACTATCCAAAATATATATTTCAGCCATTTTCAGTGTCATCACAGAGATGTTTACAATTCTACATTTCCTACCAATACCTAGTGCTGAGGAAGGGTGAGTGGCTATAGCTTTATATGTACCAGAATTTACTTTTTACCTCCTTTCAAAACATTCCATGTTGTTAACATACGTTCAACAAATATGGTCATATTTTCTTTCATTTCTTGAGATTTTTTTTAAATATTCATTTATTCTGCTGCTCCAATGAAACACATGGAAAGTTTCTGCCAGTAGTGATGCCAATTCAGGTTTCACTAACTGCCCAGTTTTGGGAGGAGTTGGAGAACAGGTGAGGTTAAAGTCAAATCTGTCTTTGGTGTGTTTTCACACTGCCTAACAACCTTGCCGACATGTGAAGATCAAGGGATGGGTCAGAAACAGGCACACGATAACTGAACTGGCCCCAGTTGATGTCTGTAGTGGTGGCAAGTGCATGGAATCACATTTACATGACTCATATTGATATGCTTACACCTGCTTCATTAAGAAAATAGGTGACTGAGGGGGAAGTGGCATGAAATGCAAACATAGGTAACCTGTCTGTATGATGCTTCCTGACCCCTGTTGCCCCACAATAACATCTACTGAGAACAAATGGGCATGACTGGGCAATTGGAGGTACCTGGCATTCTGAGATCATTGGAAGGATTAGTAGGTTTTATTTTCAAACAACGGTCTATTGGCCTTTAGGAAGCTTTGTTGCCATTATTCCACACAAATATTTCTTAGTATCCGTTAAGAGGTCAAGTTTATTTTTTCAACTTGTTAATGATTACTTTCTTAAATGTATGAGAGAGTCTTTTCCAAAGTGTGGGAAGCCGTAGTAAGAGATGTGCTGACCTCCTGTTAGACTCTCCTTGTAAATGCTGCAGGTAGAATTGCTACCGAATCCTCTTACCACACTTCACTCACTACAGCATAAAATCCTGAGACCAAAACCTTAAAACCAAAAATACCTACAGAACAGTTTCTGAATGGTACAATATTAAAGACTGAAAAATAACAAAGAGAGAGACAGAAAGATAAAAATTCTACAGCACTACAGTTAATAATACAACCCTCTAAGTCAAAGATTTTACAAGGTGCCAGTCTATTGTAACCCATGTTATGGGGTACAACAGCAACGTAAAACCTCTTAACTATTCCAAATTCCATATCCCTCAGCCTTGGACATTAGTGCAGTACCCATCTTCATATCAAATTATTCTGCCAATTTCTGAGGTTGTGAAACTTCATGGTATGAGTAATTAAACAGCAAGTGTAGTGGGACAACCCTCCACACCACATTAAAGTACAAAGGGTCTCGCTGCATATATACTTTTACTGTAAAAAGACTACATTCTTCTTAACTGTGTTTCCAGTCTCAGTTTTAAACTTTTTTAGAATATTGTGTATTACTTATTTTTACTTTTAGAATTTTAGTCTGTGTAAGTTGTGATTCAATGAAGTGTGCTGGTCGATTCTTTAGTGATTCTCTATCATATACAGACTTTCAAACAAAACAGGTTTATTCACACTTGTGAAACTAAGACAGAAACTATCTATTGAAAGTCTATTTGCTATGAATAATGGCATTTCTCTTAGTCATACTGGATAATTCCTGCTTTCTAACATGAGAATTTTTCTTCTTAACAACGTTTGAACCCTTTCTAATTGAATTTTTCTTTGAAAACAACAGAAGTCAGTGTTACGTTCAAGCATAATGAAAACGAATGTTTTAAAGAGAGAAATGACATGGTTTTGATGATTATCATATGGAAATCTCCATAAGCCTTCCTGAGAATTATAGCAACACTTTGGTCAAAGCTGAAATTTACACACTGGCATCCTAATGTCTCTTAATATGGTTGCCAGGTTTTAGAAGTTATTGTTCTATTTTGTAATCAAAATCAACGTGCTCTTCTTCTCCAGATTTGTGTATGCTGCATTTCTTACTATTCAAAGAGAGATTATCACTGCTAAGTTTATTTTGTTGAACCCATTATGTAACACTCCTTCAACTATACAATATTTCAGTATATTATCAAATCTGCATGGATATGCATCTTTAATAATCAAGAGTTCAATAATATCTAGGCATACCAGCACTATGCTCTAGAGTTATAAAGCCCTAGCTACAGCCCAAACGGCCTGGCTTCAATTAGCAGCTCAGGCATTTGAGGTGCTGACAGAGAGGGATGGCTGTGCCTATCGGGGGGGGGGGCATCCTTTGTTGAAGATGTTCATTGAATGGAGGCATGGTGCACACAGGGAATTAGCCCTAGGGTGTTGTCATGGAATGGTGGGGCAGGAAAACAGAGGTAGGTCATAATATAACCCCCCCCCCCCAGCAACAGAAGCAGCTGACAATTTTATCCATAGATATAAACATGATGCCCTTAATATTCATGCCAGGCCCAGATCATTCTGAGTATTCTAGGGGAGGAAGGAGGAGCAGGTTTACATGGTATGGATGGGGGTACTGGAACAGTCGGAGTGAATAAAGCAGGGAGGGGGGGAAATATCTAGGCATGACATCTTGCGACCTGTTATATCACATAAAGCAATCATATGTTAATATGTAAGTATTGTATCTTATAAACCCTAGCTCTGTATGTGTCATCCCTACATTAATAATTAACCAAATGCCCATTGTTATATGGAAATCATATGAAGTCACATTGTAAAACCAAAACACACCAGGGTATGTGCCGTTTAAGAATTCTGAAAAATAAAAATCAATATATTACATTTCTTCTTATTTATCATAAGTAACCTCTGTTTGGTCCATAAAGCAATGTCTGACCCATTTTTTTGAAAGTCTGTTCTTGAAGCACATAAAACAGGCAGATAACGCTAAATCAGGGATCCTAATAATATAAGTAGAAATTGATAATAGGTAAGTGACAGCTACATTACACAATATCTTCAAAGAATGTCAAATAGACTTTATTTTACTATATGTATATATATTGATAATATTGTCATAGGGTTACAGGAGTCAAGCTTCTTCAGTGCCAATAGGTCATAAGTTTGACTATAAAATCTATGAAGCTGTCTAAGAGCAAACACCTTGTAGTTTCTTTCTGTAACAGATCCATGAATATCATTTCCATTACTTCACAATGTATGCATGCTAAACTGATAGATTAGCATTTATCTACATCTGAAGAGCCTCCCAACCCCGAAGATGAACTGCCAGCACTTGCTGACACATCTCCAGTGCTCCAGTATGTGCTTACCTTTCAGTAATCTGCTGATAAGCATTACAAGAAGTCTGGGTAAAGCTATTTTTAATTTTGGTTAGGAACGTTCTGAAATATCTTTGGTCCTTCAACATTGTTACTTTTATTGAAGATATTTCAGTATCTTCTATAATTGGTATCTACACATTCTATGTTTTATTCCCTTTTTACTATTTTGAAACATCCTAAGTCATTCAGAGATCATGTGCAGGAATTGAATAATTTATGTAACATTGCTTAGGTTATATAATATATAGCAATATAGATGAAATATGTTTGTTAATGTTAATTTGTTTATGCAGTTTGATTACTTTTGTATAAATGTAAATTTGCCTCTGTCGCAAGTGATAATTCAATAAAGGTGCTTTAAAAAAAAGGAAGTTCATAGGTTGGTACTAGGCTGTTGGCCCTAGGGCATGATTAAGCCTAGCCACAAAATTTATTTTTTTTTGCTTACGCTTCCCTCCCAAGTGGTTTAGTTTCCTGCACCCCTGTCTAGCAGGGCCACCAAAGTGATTCCTGGGGTGAATTTCCTGTTTCCCATCCATTCATCAAGATTCCTCTTGAAGAGCACTAATGAGGAGCTCTGCCTCACATTTATGGGGACCTTATTCCAGAGCAAGGGAAGTCTCTGGGACACAAATCTGTCCTTCCAACAAGTCCTGTTTATTGTTGATGTCAGGTTTACATCTCTTGAGCGAGTAGCTTTGGTGGATTGGGATTTCCTTAGGTGGAGCATTTATAGCAATTCGGGGTTTGACATAGCCTTGTATGTCAGGCAGAGATCACCTCTGAGTAGCCGGTATACAACCGAGTACAGCCTGAGTTTTTTTAGCCTCATGGCATAGGGCAACTGTTTGAGGCCCATTATCTTCTTTGTGAGGTACATTTGAGGCCTCTCCAGTTGCTGAAGATGTCTTGTTAGGTACATCCCGAATGGGGCATTATATTCAATAACGGGTCTAATGAGTGATGAGTAGAGGTGGACAATAACATCCTTATTCCTGGATGCAAACCCTTTTGTGATATGGTGGGCCATGTAGAAGGATTTTCTAATCACTTTAGCAATATGGTTGTTGAAGGAGAGGTTACTATCCACCTGAATCCCTAGGTCTCTTATCACACTCTCCGTGGTAAGTGGGCTACCACCTATGATGTAATTCATGGGTACTTGGTTTTTCCCAAAGGGGATGATGATGCACTTTTTGGCATTTAGCTTGAGGCCGTGGTTTTGGTACCACATATCTGTATCCGTAAGACCCTTTTGAAGGATATCTATGTCAGTAGGGGTCTCAGTTATGGCACCCAGTTTGCAGTCATCTGCGAACTTTGTTAGCTATAGTCCCTCCATGTTTGCTTGTACCTCCAAGAAGTAGATTCTAAACAGGAAGGGTCCCAGGACTGAGCCCTGTGGTACACCACTAGTCACAGGTCTGGAGTCGGATCTAGCATTTCCTATTCTCACTGAATGGGTTCTATCCATGAGCCAGTTAGCAACCCATCTTGTAACGTAGGGGTTTATATTTCGGTTGGTGAATTTGTCAATAATTCCCGAGTGGGGAATGGTATCAAAGGCCTTTGCAAGATCAAGGTATGCTGTGTGAACCACCTTTCCCTCATCTATTGCTTTAGTGACCATTTCAAAAAAGTCAACTAGATTTAGGAGACAAGACCTTCCCTTTATGAACCCAAACTGGGTGGGGTCAAGGGTTTGTAGGTTCCCAATGTCTTTGTTTATGAGTTCTATGATAATGTGCTCCATGGCCTTGCAGACGAGACTCATCAGGCTGATGGGGCGTTAATTCCTGGGGACAGTGGTGGCACCTCCTTTGTGAGTGGTATAACTGTTGCCATGTGCCACTCTGTGGGCACATAGCCTGAGGTGAGGCTGTGGTTAAACATGATATTAAGGTGAGGGATTAATTTGTTTTGGAGTTCATGTAGTACGCAGCCTGGGATGCTGTCTGGTCCCATGGATACTGTGTTTCTTGGCTTGGAAAGTGCTGTTTTCACCTGAGTGTCTGTGATTTTAGGGGAAGTACAATCTTCTGGTATGGAAATGGGCCCTTTAGGGGGTGTGGGTGGGGTGAAGTTTGCACTGAACATATCTGCCAGTATATTGGCGATGTCAGTTGGTTCCGTGAATTTTTAACTGTTATGCTGTAGCTTAGAGCAGATCTGCGAGTTGTAATTTAGGTTTTTGACATAGTGAAAAATGCTTTGTGATTGTCTTTGGTGTCTGTTGTGATTTTTCTTTCAAAGTTTGCCTTAGAGGTTTTTATGAGGGTTCTTAGCTTTTTGCCAAGGTTGGTCAGGGAGCCCCTCCATTCCTGGGTTTTTACTTTTTTTTGCAATAATTTCTTCCTTCTATTATAGACCTTATTCTATTGTCTTCTGTTGGGCTGTCTATTCATAGTTATTGCTCTTCATTTTCCTATTATAACTGAAAAAAACTTTGTCTTTAACTTTGGTAACTACATTTGTTTCATAGCTTATTTCTGATAGACTGACAACTCCATGGAATTCCTACAATAACTGATATGCCTAGTAATGCTTTCCATCTGGATAAATATATCAAGATGGTCTATAAAGCCATATATGATATCATCGCTGCATTAATTCTGAGTACCTGTTAATTATCTTAGTGAGTAATGTCAGGACATGAGGCTGTAATCTTCCAAAATAAAATGTTACACTCCAATCTGCTTTTTCTTGACAATAAATATTTGCATAATATTAATGTACTCACTTATCTTATCATTGCTCTGTTGATATATATTTTGTGTACCACTAACGTATGCCCCGTAAAATCCTACTTACTTTCACATATGTAAATATTTTCATCTGTAGTCTTCTTCTGTCTACCCAAGCTGAGATGGAAATGTATCATTTGTGATCAATGCTCTACCCCAATTAACAAAATAAAAATAAAAACATACTGAAATAGTGTCATAATAGACAAAAATGCCCAGCTATTCACATCAAGAACTCCTTTAGCAACAAACCCTATCGGAGGAACACCACAATAGCTAGAAAGCATTCATAAAAATGTTATCTATAGAAACTTTACAATAAACAAATAAATAAATAATGTTATAATAGCACAATGCCATAGTCTTTACACCAAGAGCTCCTTTAGGAACAAACCATATTGGTAGAGCACCACATTAGCAAAAATGTTAATTTTGCAAATTTTACAAGTCCATTCCTTATTGACTTAAAATTACAATGAAGTCAAGCAACATAGGACTTAACAAAGACAATACTCTCAAGAACATCTCAGTATGAGAGCTTACTTCTAGTAATGCTATCAATAATAATAATAATAATAATAATAATGTGTTTCACTTATGCCAAAAATAGTTTTTGGTACCCCACTGCAGTTGAAATATAAGGGAACTTTAATTAAAAAAAAATAAATATTGCCAGTGTGATCAGCAAAATACTTGGGAAGTACTATCAGTTTCATGACTGTCCATCTTTACTCTTAAATGGTCAATATCCAGTTATTACATTAGCCTCGTAAGTGGAGTTATTGAAATGAGCTCTAATGGTGTTGCTGCAATTGATACAAGTCTTGGTATTTAAAAGAAAAAATTTTAGTTTGTGCTAAAACCTCATAGTTCTGTTTCAAAAGCTATATACCATGAGTTTGTTCACAGTGAATAGTAAGCAGCTATTTTACTTCCATTAAGAAAGGAACCATAATGAATCAATTTGCTGAAGTTTGCCATCATTCATTATCAAGCTTTTTGAGAAGAATCACTCCAAGGTTTATACCAGCAAGTCTCTTAAAGATGTCTGACTTAAGTCAGCATGGTTTTATTGTAATGCAGAATTCAGTTCTATAGCATTAGTATTCTTGTCCTGGAGTCTAGTCTCCTTGCAGATACCATATTTTTTGACTTAGCCAAAGCATTTGGTAGTATATACCACAATACTGCCATCAGTCAGATGAGGGTATGCAACATCAATTCATGTATAACAATAGAGTAAAACTGTTTGGTTTCTTTTCATTTAGGCTTAGGAGTACCATTTTTATCCCTAGGAAGATTAGTCAGGGGATTCATCAAGGCTTAGTATAGGGGACATTTCTTTTTAATCTTTTTATGTTGTCTATGCCCATGAGAGGCCCAATAATTTGTGCTAAATTTGCAAATAACACAAAAGTGTAGCTAACATCCACAGTAAATGTTTTCTTCATGATACAACAGACAAGCTGGCTTTAGATGCAAAGGGTAGTAATCTCAAGTCTTCAAAATACAGCAGACAAGCTGGCTTTAGATGCGAAGTGTAATAATCTCAAGTCTTCAAAATACAGCAGACAAGGTAACTTTTTAAGCAAAGGGAAATGACCTCAGCTTTACCATAAACAAGAACAATGTAATTTATTATGGAACTGCAACTGAAGAATATCCATATGGAATAGATGGTAATATATTTGATCTAGCACACTAATATAAGGACCCGAGAATAATAATCCCTAGAGACCTGATATTTCAAGCTCATGTCCAGGATATCATTACAAAGTCTATAGATGTCTTATGGTTTATTTTGAAAAGTACTACCTCCAGATTATCTTTCTGTTCTTAGTCCCACTATGTGTTATGGTACAAGCTTCTGAATATAATTTGAGCTGGACATTTGCAAACTTGAAAGAACAGCATTACTGACTCAAGAGATTGCCACTCATAATACTGGTTTATTATTGCATGCTGATATACTGAGATCATGTATGAAACATGACTTATTTTACATTAGGGCCACAAAAGCTTGGAATACATTGACAACGGAAGTCAGAGAGGCTTCATTATCTGTATTCAAAATTAGTTTGTGATTTATATTCTGGTAATCACAATTTTAAATTATTATGTGAAGGTCAAAGCTGATGCCATGGCCCTAATTAGGGCTATGGTTTGTAATCGTTTCATTGAAGTACTGAACTTTATTTAGCTCTTGTTCTCTTTTTACTTTTTTAATCTAATTGTACTATTTTTGAGAATGTTTTTAGTCAGTGCATGGTATTCCTTTTTCTTTTGCAAATCCCCCAGTATTTGTAGCTTGACTAAAGGGATTTGCCTTTGAATTTCCCAGTAAATATTTTTTATGAGAAATATCTTTTTCTTACCTTCATTTATAATACGGTACCATTTATTCACTGCATCAGCTGTTTTTGTATCCATGATAAATAATCGATCTCTGTCACAACTACAGAGACCATCATTAATTTCATTAAAGCGATTTGAAAAATCCCAAAATGTAGTCTTATTATTCATAGCTTCATGGGTTCTAAATTTATAGCCAAAGGACACCATCAAGAAACTCAGTCCCATAACTCAGTACAGGTAGACTAGCAGCACCTCTCTTTAAGAAGACTTTTATTTATGCATTTTATTTATTTATTTGATATTTGTTAACCAGGTTTGTCCAACTAAATTTGAAGCCCATTTTCAGCGGAGACCAAAGGTGAAAAGCTCCAGGAAATTACATTCAGTAATTAACAGCGCATAAAACAAATGAGGTTTAAGTTATACAATATAATAAAAGATGTGATTTAAGTTATACAATATAATAAAAAAGAAATAAAGAGTAAAAACATGACGTGCGCAAAAAGTTAAACAAAATCCAGTTACAATAAAGTAAATAGAATGAGATCAATTAAAACAGAATCTGGCAATTTCAATTGTACAAGACATGTTTTCAAAAGGTAGGCATGGAATGTACAATATAAATGCAGCTAGGAGCCAATGTACCCTGAGAGGGTCACTTTCACCACATAACCATGATGGAGATATGTGATCACCCATCCAGTCAGCCATACTGGTTTTAAATGTTGCTAGGAAAGTACTGTTCTTGATAGGTAGGGTATCCTATTCCAGAAATTGAGGATACTTTGAGTTAGGTATATGTCATACCACTTGGTGTTGTGGACGTGAAAGAGTGCAGGGTTAGGTCTCTAGAATGTATATTTGCTTTAACATTTGTTGTATTTAGGTGAAGGAGTTCAAAGGGCACTGGGTCATTCACTACATAGGAAGTTAAACAGAGAACATTCTTCTGGACTCTGTATAGCTTTTATTCTATTAGAGTGGTTTGGGTTACTGAGACCTGAGCTATTTTTACTGAGGAGGCATTGAGATCTCTCAAGCTGATTTAGGCACTTGGTGAGATACATGCAGAAGGGTACATTATATTCAGTGATGGGCCTAATAAGGGATGAATAAAGTTAGACTATAGCTTCTTTGGGCCTTGAGGAGAAAGTATGAAGGATAAACTGTGCAAAGTAGAAGGATTTTTTAATTACACAGAGTTGTGGTTGTCAAAGGAGAGTCTTTTATCAACATCTGTACCTAAGTCCCTGATAATGGGACACATTTAAGTGGAATGATATCTTCATGTTAAGATGTAGTGATGATAGATCACTATCAGTTTTTGTAGTTTAAGACTAAATGTAGCCATGCCATGCCCTGACAACACAATGGAAATCATAATTTTAGACATGGAACAGAAAACACTGTGTTAGTATGATTTCTAAGATATTATTTCATGTTGTAGTGTTCCTTACTTTCTGTTTCTTGTTACTTTAATTAATTAATTAATACCTGGATGTAAACATTGCTCAAATATAAATGTATCCTGACAATATTTAGATAGGCATAGTCTTCAGGTAGCATTCTTTCATGAGATATGTTTGTGCAGTGTTATTTAATTAGGACATCCTGCGTGTCATGGACGGGTGTGTTAGCAGCTCATGTTTGTGCAGTGTTATTTAATTAGGACATCCTGCGTGTCATGGACGGGTGTGTTAGCAGCTCATGTTTGTGCAGTGTTATTTAATTATGACATCCTGGGTGTCATGGACGGGTGTGTTAGCAGCTCATGTTTGTGCAGTGTTATTTAATTAGGACATCCTGGGTGTCATGGACGGGTGTGTTAGCAGCTCATGTGTTTGCTATTTTTATCATTAGTCTAATAGTAACTAAAACACTACTACCTTGTATCCCTATTTATGCAGATTCTAGCCTGAGTTTAAAATTATTATTCTTTTAAACAAGAAACGTCTTTACTGAGTTATCACTTACATTTATAACTGAAAACAAACTATGCTGACACATTTTCAGTTATGCATCTCTTATAATCTATACAGTCATAGTCAGTCAAACATTCCATAGCTCATTCAAATCCTGCCTTCCTTTAAACCTCATTCCTCTTCCAAAACATTATTCCACATGTATTTTTGCCGCAATTCCCACTTTTTTCTATGCAATTTGCTCCTACCCTTTTCTAAAGACCCCGTTCCATAATTAGGTTTACTGGAGATTTAGAAAGTAATGGCCCAGGAAAAGAAAGGAATAGTTTCTTTCTATGATGTTTTCATGTAATAGCTGACTCCAAATGGGACACTGTATCCAGATATTCAGCTGTAAGGAAGGAGCATTGTTGGTGGCTTCTTAAATATTGCATGGTATCATTTTTTTTGTGTTTGCTTACATGCTTAAGCTAAAGAAAACCTGATTTGAGGTTGAGCGGAATGTGTATGTGATCCAGGCTAGTTGATTTATTTGTTGGCAATCAAATTTATTTATTTACTTACTTATTTGTCTTTGTTCACCTGGAAAGTGCCTCTGGTCAGAGCCCATTTTCAGTGGAGGCCTGGGAAGAAAAATTCTACCACAGTACATTTATATCAACAAGTGAATTTCAGACAGTTTTCATAAAAACAATAGTTAACATTTCTCATGAAAAGACAAACATAATTACAAGACAGGTATATACAGTAAAGTACATACATCAACAATTATAAGTCTACACAGTTGATCCAGCTGTAAAATCTTGCAGAAGTAAATGGATTGATACAGCAGAAGGAAAATATTATTGTAAAGAGGTTTTAGCATTCTTATATTTCAGTAAAGAAAGGTTTGCAAGGAGTTCAAGATATGTAATAAAGTAAGTTATAAAATTACGTAGGAGGGAGGGTATTAGAAGTGCATAGGAGGACAGTGGTAATAGCACATAACTGAGAGTGCATGATGTAGGATTAGTTCTACTTAGGCAGCCTGTTCCAAACTGGTGTAGCTAGAAGGATTATAACTTAGGAACAGAGGAGCTGCGTGAGAGGGGTAAAGTGGTGGATGGGGCAGTTAGAAACAGAGCATGATGAGAAGTGTTGTTTAACACGGGAGGGGTGTGGAAAGGGATGTATTGATTCAAGTGTAGGTGGGAAGTTGCTAGAGGTGTAATGATTTTAGTAGAGAAGGGCAAAAAGTTAAGCAATAATAAGTGTATGTTTTCACTAGAGGTCTCAACCTGTTGATGAACATGAGCATGACCAGGACAGGGTAAGGTACTGTTTGTCATGGATTTTATAGCTTGGAACTTTGTTAATCATTTTTACTTCTGCAAGGATGGTTTTCTAGAGTCTGGTGATGTAACAGAGGTATAGTGAGTCCCCTGATAAATTATTTGCTTTAACAGTGTTTAGAAGAAATGTATCAGCAGAACAGAGGTCCCTTTTGGGGGTGTAGGGCCTGTTCTAAATACTGTAGTAGTGAAAGAAACTGGGCAGCCAGTACTTAATGCATCACATTATCAACTGTGTACATGGTTGCATGTGTGTGTGTGTGTTTTACACACACACACACACACACACACACACACACACACACACACACACACACACACACTTACGTGTGCATGTGCCCAAAGGAATAACAAACTACATCATAACAAATTATACTGTGGCTGGCTAGTGTATTCATTACTGGAAACATTTTGAAACTAAGGATGAAAAGCTAGCACTCTTTGACCCTTAAAGAATGTGGTACAAAATAGGTGACTCAGGCATGTACCATGAAGTTTCGGTTTTATTCAGCTATTATATTCATTTTTTTGAAATGCATGATTTTTAAAGTTAAGTATAATACTTATATGACTAATGGCCTTATTTTCTGATACCCACAGTATAAGATTCTTGTAAATTTACCTTTGCCTTTGTTTCTGCAGACCAAAAGAAATTCTTAGCATGTAATATTCTTAGTCTATGTTGCAACAGTAACTGCATTTTGGATTTACTTTTAATTTCACTGAGCAAACATCATATAATTCAATGTTACTAAATAAAACAGAATTGTATTTGCTTGCTGGAAATGCCATGAAATTAATTTTAAAAAGACACTATGTGACGACATCTGCTTGCTTTGATGTTCTAGTCAAACAATAATATGCTCCCTAAAGGTTAACATATACAGTGACAGCATCACTAAGCTCTTTCCATAGAGACTCAATAAACATACTTTTCTCTGTCAGTTGTAAAATATAGCCTTGGGTGCTTTCAACAGACTACTGGTATAGGCTAGAGGTTAGAATAATGAGATAAAAATGCATTTGAACAGTTGGCAGACCTTGGTTTAAGTCCCACAGCTTCTGAATGCATTTCATCTGACCCTGATAAAGTCCCATAACATCACCTGTCTTCCCAAGGTGCCCATTATAAAAAAACATTGTGCCTCATTACAAAAATAAGACCCAATATTAAGAGTCATGTGCATGCTGAGATCAGAAAATAACCTTTCTGAAAGAGTTTACATCCTAGCAATTGTATTTGCCATGTTTTATACAAGATGGAGCCTTATGACACTTACTTAATTAGTAATTCTAGTTAATGTAACTGGTGTATTTTTTGTTAAAGCCATCCCTCCGGGTAATAGTGTGGCTCAAGGCTATACTGTGAGCAATGTTTTCTCAAGCCTCACTTGATGGCCTCTTTATAGAACAGACTCTAAAGCTCTTTTGAGATTTGTTTTCCTTTCACTTGACTAGATCTTGTTGCAGAAATATTAACATCAGCCTTGTTGCACCTTCATTAAAAACAGTTATAATTTTATTAAAGGTATTTCCACTAAACCAGACAGAAATGTTCTGATCCTTTATGTAAGATAGGTAACAAAAGAGGAGTTTGTTTTATATGATGCAGAACCAAAGCACTGTATACTGAGTATATATTCAAATTAAATAGATGAAGAGCTGGTGTTGTGTACTTACTGAAGCACCATTGGATTTATATTATCTTTTGCCTATATTTCTACCTCAGGGTTATTTCACAAACACTGAGTGTTTGCTGTGAAATTAGAGTCATTGTAAAAGTAGAATAGCTGTTACAAATTCTTGATTCTTTGCTTTCTGTTTTGTTTGTGTTTTCACTGCCACTCTCCAGCATGCTCTTTAAAATGCCTGTTATCTGTTCATCACAACTTACAAGAGAGTCCTTCAGAGATGTTAAATCTTTGCTCAATGTTTTCTGGATATTCAGATTACAACAGAAATGTGTAGTTTGCTGAAGTAACCCCCTTAGTACATGTTAGACATGAGTAAACACATCATTCAGTGGTCTGGATAAGAGCAGAAGCTGCAGAAGGAACTCACTGAAGAGCTAGTGACCCATATGTGCATAGAGGTACCATATATAGCCAAATGCATGCCTTCTGCGGTAATTAGAAAACACTTTCTATGGCCCCTTCCTCTCTTATGTTTTATATCAATAGATCTATTATTGAAGCCACTGCCTCTTTCAGATACCTAGGAATTTGGCTAGATCAGTTCCTCAGCTATTAGGAACACATTCAAAAACTGAGTCCAAAATCAGTCACTTTTTATTCTGGGCCAAAAAATCTCACATTGTCTCTCAGCTTTTGCCAGAGCCATTGTAAGCAAAAGTGTACTACTTACTCAGCTCAGATGTGGCCTACCTTTATTTGACACTACTTCAAACAAAAATGCAACTGCCCTGCAGACCTTATCAAACAAATTTGCCATTTCATTGCAAACTCCCCATGGAATGAACACAACTGCCTCATTTTTGCCAAAGCAAAATGGCTTCCTGTGCAAAAGCCAAAGTCAGTCACTTTTTTGGTTTCCTACTTTTCAAACTACTCCATGAAGACACCATATCCCTTCTCACAATGAAACACATTGCAGCTAGTCCAGCCAGTCTGTAGGTAGGCCTTCACAACAATCCCCTGGCACAAAACTGCATTGTGTAAATCACAGCTTCCCTGTTTTTGCCCATGAATGGTGACAGTCACCCCCTCACAACCTCACCTATCACATGAATGGTGGCAATCACCTCTCACAACCTCACCTGTTGCACAAGCTATTCCAAGTTTAGATCAGAATTGAAGCAATTTCTAATTTGTCAACACAAATATAAATGCCAGGAAATTGAGCCATTACTTAAATATAAATATTCCCCTCTTTCTTTCTTTATTTCTAATTAACTCCTACTCTATACTGTTCAGAAAAGTGTACGCCTTACTATTTATGTACTTGTCTGTTCACGTGTACTGTTTTTCCTACAGGAATATGCTGTTAGACATCAGTAACACTGTCCTGTAAAACCCTGTGGAACATGTAACTATCAATTTTCCCCATATTTCAAATTCTTTGTACATCTTTTACTGTTCTTTTGCATTCATGCCCATATTTATTATTAGTCATAGATCTATTCTCTTTACCTCCAATGCATAATGTACAAGGTTTGATCCCGCCACATAACGCATGCACGCCACATAACGCATGACCTCAAGTCACTCCACAACAAGTACAAATATGACTCTGTCATTGTCCATGTTGGAGTGAATGACTTGAGACGTACCTCCCTGGACTACATGAAAAGAGACATGGAAGAGCTCTTGGATCATGTGGCCCAGGCAGGTATGACCCTAGCCCTGAGTAGCATCCTGCCTTCGCCCAGAATGATACCACAATATAAGGACAAAATGATTGACTTCAACAATTGGCTAAGCTTCTGGTGTCATTCAAAGGGGATCCAGTATCTGTCTGCCTGGGACGACATGATTGACAGACCACGATGCTTTGCCAGAGATGGTCTGCACCTGTCGCCCCTGGGATTCAGGTTACTGGCTAAGGCTCTTGCCACCCCTATAGTGCCTTTTTAGGCAAAGTTCAAAGGACAAAACCACTACCGTAACAGGTACAAGCATGCAAAATCTGAAGGTAATGCTACTCAATGCTAGAAGTCTAAACCTCAAAATGCACTCTCTCGAGGCACTCCTGAAAATGGAGAACATCGATATCTGTGCAGTAACTGAGACCTGGTTCAAAGCTCCAGAGAACACCCCTGCAATACCAGGCTACAACTCTTACCACACTTTTCGGTCACCAAAGCAGGACTGAAACACTAAAGATGGGGGAGTGTCAATATTCACCAAGGATATTCACTCCACCAGGCTAGTTGCCCAACACAATGCGTCTGAAATTCTCCAGGTGCAACTAACACTAGGTAAGACTGCAGTCCAAATTGTAGCTTGCTACAGATCCACCACCATACCCCAAGATTCTCACTACACCTTTTTAAACATTCTGGAAAATATTAAGATAGAACCAAACACCCTAATACCGGGTGATTTTAACTACCCTGACATTAACTGGGAAAGCTACTCATGTACCAACACCTTTGCCCAATGGTTCTTGGAATTCATAAATTCCAATGCCCTGGATCAACTAATCCATAGTCCCACCAGGGGCTCCAATATCCTAGACCTGGTCATTACCAACATGGGAAATCGATGCTCCACACCTATGGTCACCCCCTCGTTAGTCACATCTGACCATAAGCTAATCACCCTTAACATCTACATCCCACCCCCACCCCCCAGTAAGGAAACCTCCATAAAAAACTTCTCCAAAGCCAACTTCATGCTACTCAAGTCAGAAGAAAGTTAGTAGAACCCAAAGCACAAAACAGTAAATTCCACAATGGCTGAGCGGAGGCAATAATTCCAATGCTGCTACAAAATACGATCTTTTATTCCACCAAGACACGTAAAACACAACGTTTAACACAAGCGCTTTCACTCGGTTCCTACCGAGCTTTATCAAGTACAATAAAAGCTGCATGAATGGCCGTTTATATACATTTGCTTAATTCAATTGAATTCATTACATATGCAAATACTTTCTTAAGGTAAAACCACTTGATATTTAAAAAATCATTATTTAAAAATGTAAAGTTTGTTTTGTGCATTATATCATCGTACATTAAAGTGTTATTCTATTTACATTTAACAAAGGGATTTTTGTTTTTTTATTTTTTTTATTTTTTTTTAAAAACATGCTTTGCCACAATGTATCTGCATCAGTGCAACATGTGCAAATTCTGCTGTAATAATTGTAATCATCATTAAAAATAGCACAAGATAGTAAAACCAATGAATAAAAAGGGGACTGGAGTTCATAGAGATAAAAAATGAAGTTAGTGATAAGTACCAATATCTATCTATGTAGCAGCAACCCATGTATAAAAATACAATAGTAATATTGAAAAAAGACCTTGAAAATTACAAAACCTGCACTAATACACAATAAATGTATTAAAAATATCATAAATATTAAAATGTATTGAACAGGGTGGCTTTTTTCTAGGAGCTATTTTAAAAATATTTTAAAATTGATTGTGAACAAACTGACAATTAATTATCTCCTTGAACTGAATATAACATGTTACCATATATCTCAAACAGTGCAAGTGTTCAAATTATGCCTTTGTAATAGCAATTCTTTAAACATGAAAAAACAAAAGACTCCTAGTGAGCAAAGGGAAGGGGGGTCAAATAGAGGAGAGGGGGGGGGCAGAGAACCGCTAGTGTATGAACCAAAAGCATAAAGAATTAAAATTGATGATATGTACAAAGGTCTGTCTGTGTAACAGCAAACCATATATGCCTATGTAATCATTCTATTAAAATAAACCTTAATAGCAGCAAAACCTGTATAGATATACAACAAATGTGTTAAAATATGCTAAACAACTAAACAACATGATTTCTTTTTAAGAACTATTCTAAAGATGTTTTGAAATTGATTTTAGAACTAAACTAATAATAAATTACTACTCAAGTCAGAAGTGACAAACTTCATGACACCCATGCAGACGGGAGCTGAAAGTTCAACTGCTGAATCCTACACTAAGGCACTGTATAAGCACATCCACTCATGCATAAATCGTGCCATCCCAAATAGAACCAAGATGCTCTCATCCAAAAAAAAGAAGCCAATCTGGTGGTCCCTTGCCATAAACAAACTTTAAAACAAAAGGAAGAAACTGTTGCAGAAAAGAGGAAAATCCCAGGATGCAAAAAACTTCCTTACCAGCCTCAGTAAGAAACTGAGATCCCTCATAAAATCCTTCAAAGCTAGTTGCGAAAATAAAATTGCCAAAGATTCCAAAGACAACCACAAGGCATTCTATAACTATGTCAAGAATCTAAATGGCAATGCTCAGATCTGCTCTGAGCTAAAACAGAATTGCATTAAATATACTGATCCCAAGGATATTGCCAATGTCCTGGCAGATCGATTCAGTGCCAACTTCACCCCCCTCTCACCCCCTAAATGGCCCATCTCAATACCGAAAAATTGCCAAATTCCGTTAATAACGGCCACACAGGTAAAGAATGCATTCTCCAAAGCTAAGAATACAGCATCCATGGGACCAGATGACATCCCGGGCTGTGCACTACATGAACTACAATATGAACTGGCACCTCATCTAAGTGTCATGTTTAATCATAGCCTCACCTCAGGTTTCATGCCCACTGAGTGGCGCACAGCTACAGTTATCCCACTCCACAAGGGGGGATCCACCTTGGATCCCGGAAACTACCATCCCATCAGTCTGACAAGCCTTATCTGCAAGGCCATGGAGCGTATTATCATGGAACTTATAAACAAAGACATTGGCAACCTTCAAACACTGGTCCCCACCCAGTTTGGGTTCGTGAAGGGCCGATCTTGTCTCCTGAACTTGATTGACTTCTTCGAATCAGTCTCCAGAGCCATGGACAAGGGTAAGGTGGTCCACACAACCTATCTAGACCTTGCCAAGGCCTTTGACACCATCCCCCACTCTGGAATCATAGATAAACTTACTAAGCTGGGCATTAATCCCTATATCATTCAATGGGTTGCTAACTGGCTTACTGATAGAACCCACACTGTAAAAGTAGCCGACTCCAAATCCAGCTCCAGACAAGTGACAAGTGGAGAACCTCAGGGTTCAGTCCTGGGACCGCTCTTGTTTGGCATCTACTTCTCTGAAGTACAGGCCAACACTAAGGGTCTCTGGATAACAAAGTTTGCAGATGACTGCAAACTGGGAACCATTATTGAATCCTCAAATTATGTGGATACTCTACAAAAGGGCCTCACAGAAACAGATGCTTGGTGCAAGAGCCATGGGCTCAAGCTCAATGCCAAGAAATGTATAGTTATCCCCTTTGGGAAAAAAACATGTATCCATGAATTACCAAATAGGTGGCAGTACACTAAACACCGAAAGTGTGATAAGAGACTTAGGGACACAGGTGGACAGCGGTCTCACCTTCGATAACCACATCGCCACAACAGTCAGGAAATCCTTCTATGTGGCACACCTCATCACTAAGGGCTTTTCATCCAGAAAAAAGGAGGTCATTGTCCCACTGTACTCATCCCTCATTAGACCCATTATAGAATACAATGCCCCATTTGGTATGTACCTCACAAGACATCTGCAACAACTGGAAAGGTCACAGAAATACCTCACTAAAAGAATCACGGGCCTAAAGCAGATGCCCTACGCTGACCGCCTTAAAAAACTCCAGCTGCACTCTGTCACATATCATCTACTCAGAGGTGATCTTTGCTTAACATACAAGGCCATGTCAAACCCAGAGCTGTTGGACATGCTACACTTAAAGAAATCCCAATCCCTCAGAGCCACACGCTCCAGGGAGCTAAACCTTGTCATCACAATAAACAAAACATGCTGGAGGGATAGGTTCCTGACCCAGAGACTCCCCAGACTCTGGAATAGATTGCCCATACATGTCAAGCAGAGTGCCTCTTTGGTCCTCTTCAAAAGGAACCTTGATGATTAGATGGGAGAAAGGAAATTCATCCCGGGGATCACATCAGTTGCCCTGCTAGACAGGGGTCCAGGGAAGTAAATAGTGTGGGAAGAAATAGCCAGGGAATTGTTATGGCTAGGCTTATATAGGCCCTAGGGCTGATAGCCTAGTACCAACCTATGAACCTCCGGCCAATGCCTGCCTAGAGTTTGCATGTTCTCCCTGTATCTCTGTGTGGTTCTTCCCACCTCCAAATAACATGCTGAGTGTTTCTATCTCAAATTCACCGATGAATGGAACTGTGGCCAACAGCACAGATACTGCAAGGTGCCCTATAGAGGGATGAGTTGTATAGCTCAACCACTACTATACCCCAGGGATTACCTCAGTGTCACTGCTCAACAGAGGCACAGCAAAATAATGGGTATAGTTCCCCATACTAAAGGGGTGGCGTAAGCCACAAAACTATGGGCTAGGCTTGTAAATGCCCTCGGGCAGATAGCCTAGTATGAACCTATGAACCTATGAACCTATGAACTTTGGACATCTAGTGCACAGTATCATCAAGAAGGAAGAACATGGATCACGGGCAGGGCTAGCCACAAGACGGTGTAAAATATGGCTCTAGGTGATTCAGTCATGTTCACCAATGTTGCCAAATGGGCATGGGTATTTGCCTGTGATAAGTGAGAGAGTTGAGGACCTGGCCTACTCTGATTTATGCCAGGAACCCATGCTATTGGTGGGAGGGGTGCATGTGCCCCTATTGGCCAGTATGTTACTGCCATAAAACCCAGCATCCCTGGGGCAATAAGCTACTGGCTGGCCAGTGTCTAGTTGCCCAGCCTGGGTTACCTACAATAGCTCTGTTGTGCAAAAGCTGGACATAAAACCAATCAACCTGCCAAACATGAACTAAGAATTGCTACACTCAGCGTTGGCTCACTGACAGGATGGAGCTTGGAAGTGGGTGACATGATCTTATGTAGGAGGCTGGATATCCTGTGTATCCAAGAGACAATATGGAAGGGCAGTGCAGCAAAGCCATTTGGCTTGGAATCCAGAGTCTACTGCTTAGGAGGAGAACAGGCTAGAAATGGTGTGGGTATTGTGATGAGAGAGAGGCTTCAGAAGGCAGTGAGGGATGTCATCAGAATTAATGACAGACTTATGGCAATCAGACTCCAGTACAATGATAGGACAGCAATCCTAATCTCAGCCTGTGCCCCACAGATGGGTTCTGATAGTGAGGAAAAGAGTGCATTCATACAGCAGTTGCAGGACCTACTAGATAAATCAGGACAACATGAATTGGTGTTGATAATAAGTGACTTCAACACACATATCGGGAAAGACAGAGCAGGATATGAAGACTGCCTGGATCCACATGGGCTAGGCAACAGGAATAAAGAAGGAGAGACCATTCTAGACTTCTGTTTGGCAAATGGCTTGATAGTATCCAACACATGGTTCAGAAAGAGAGACAGTCACAAAATCACATACAAGGGTGGCCAACATGCAACTCAGGTAGACTTCCTCCTAGTAAGAAAAGAGCATTGGCGTAGAATCAGTGATTGCAAAGTCATCCCAAGTGAAACAGTCAGCCCACAGCATAAAACACTGGTTGCCACAATCAACTGCAAGCAATGGAGAGGGCTTTAAGCTCAACAGAGACCAGGCTGAAAACCTGGAAGTTGACTGGAGAAAGTACAACAGTTCAAGGAATTACTCAGGGCTCTAGCACTCCAAGAAGAGACGGAAATACGTGGAGTGAAAGAAGAATGGCAGTGACTCAAAATGACATGTGTGAGGACTGCAGAACAGAAATATGTCTGAGGCAGGTATGGAAATAAGGTACAGAAGGAAAGCTGGTGGTGGAATGCAGAAGTCCAAGAAGTCATCAAAAGATAGAAAGAGTGCACGAAAAAGCAGGAGATAGAAAAGATGGATCAGGCTAGGAAGGAATACTAGTTGGCTAACAAAGAAGCTAAGAAAGGAATTGCAATAGCAAAGAACAGGGCATCAGAGGCACTCTACCATCTTCTAGAAAGTGACTCAGTAGGTGGCACAAAGAAACTATATCAGACTGCAAGGCAAAGACTGAAAGATAAAGAAGATAGTCAGACACCCTTCATAAGGGATGCCAGCAAAAACCTGCTCACCAGACCATAGGACATCAAAGGCAGATGGAAGGAGTACTTCCAGCAGCTTCTGAATGAAGAAAAACCCTCAGAAGCTGTATGATGAGAGAAGAGGAGGAGCTCACCCTGCAAGAAGTAAGAATGTACTTAGGAAAATGAAGTCAGGGAAAGCAGCAGGCTCAGTTGAGGTCACAGCAGATATGATAAAGATTCTGGGTGAGATATGAAAGATATGACTTCTGAGGATAATTACAGCAGTGTAGAGAGAAAGGCGTATCCCAGATGACTAGAAAATAAGCATACTCATGCCAGTATACAAGAACAAGGGACATCCACAGCTGTGGGCAGTACAGAGGAAACAAATTCCTGTCACATTGCATGAAAGCTCTGGACAGGGTTATTGACAAATGGATATGCAGAGTAGTAGAAAATAAGATGGGAGAAGAGCAGTTCAGATTCAGCTGAGGATGCAACACAATTGACCTGATATTTGCAGTGAGACAGAGAGTTGAGAAGAAGCTAGAGATGAGGAAAAACTCCAACTGGGCATTCCTTGACTTGGAGAAAGCATATGACAAAGTCACAAGAAAGCTGATTTGGGCAGTACTACGGTGGTTCAAAGTCCCAGAAGCACTGGTAGAATTAGTGCAGGCTATGTGCAAGAATCCAATGACTCAAGTACACAGGGGTTCCCAGTGGCTGTGGGTGTGCACCAGGGTTCAACTCTGAGCCCACTGCTGTTCATACTGGTGATGGACTACATTAGCAAACAGATTGGAGGGGATACATCAACAAAGTTGCTGTATGCAGACAATGTGGCATTACAGGCAGACTCTGAGCAAGAACAAATAACTAAAGGATTTAACAAATGTGCAAAAGACAAAGCACAACATCTATAACTGATGTTAGGATAGGTTGCATGATATAACATACATGGTTTGTGTAAAAATACAGGAAAAGAAAAGCACAAGTTTGAATTAGGCATTTTTTTATATATATATATATATATATATATATATATATATATATATATATATATATATACATATATAAAACTATATACACATATTGATATATATTACCAAAAAATAAAGTGTGAAATAGTATAAAATAGACTAAGGTATGAAATTAAGGCAAGACTCAGATGTGTATTGTTTTGGATATCTACAGTTATACAATTCCTCATTATTAATATTCTAAAATGTGCACCCTGATTGGCCAGCCCAACCAGAGTGCCCATTGTAAATCCCACAATATACCAATGGAAAAAGGTCTGGTCACCTAGACTTTTTTCCCTTGTTATAAACTGCCCCAAAATCTTTTTTTTTTACAATAAAAGAAAGAGAGAAAACAGAGCAACGGAGACTTTCTTTTCTTCGTTGCTTCCATTTCAAAGCCTTGATGTACTGGGTATGTGTGGGAACGCAAGTCCCATACGCATGCGCATTACATCAAAAAGCAGGATCCGTATACCACAACCGTCGGAAGAAAAACAATCTGCTGTTATATAAAGACATTATTTAAGAAAAGTAAGTATTTTTTTCTTAAATAATGTCATTGTATAATAGCAATAACTGACTCCCTGGTTGTGGTATATTGAAGATTTACCCACAGTTGCCTCTGTTTAATCACTCAGGCTTTGCCCTCATGATTAAACCACACCAACCATGGGTAAATCTTCAATATACCACAACACATCGTCAGTTATGCTTAAATATCTAATACATGTTGTATTGAAAGATTTAACATTATTTCAGAAATGAGAGGTGGACGCAGGTAACCTGGGTCTACAAAGCACATATGGAAGGCTCAAGGAAACAAACTGCAGATGAAATCCAGAAGAACTCTAATCTAGAAACTTTTTTAGATAAAAACTTGTTTAACACTATGAGAGATACATGTTTTCATTCACAAAAGTACCTGGACTTCATCAGATAAACACTGCTGGAAGTACACACACAATTTGTAGCGTTTGTGTTCAGTTACATAACTGCAAGCCCCCAGGAAATGAAACATTATCTTAAAGGAGCCACCCCAAAGCAATTTACAGTGTGTAGCATTGAGTCAATTCAACTGACAACATTTGCAAACAAGGAAAATATATAATATATATATATATATATATATATATATATATATATATATATATATATATACACACACACACACACATACACACACACACACACACACACACACACATACACACACACACACACACACACACACAGACATATATATATATATATATATATATATATATATATATATATATATATATATATATATATAAAAAATACTACAGAATGCATTCCGTATAAAATCAGAAAAATGAAGACAAAAGTATGTTAACATGTGTAAAATATGCACCCTGTATTTAGGGCTCGTCTTTTCAGTGCTTTTAACATAAGCAAACATGCTATTGAAACATGTTCATTGGGTTCAGGCCAATTCTTGGCATTCAAACGCAGCTGCCAGTATAATTTATGTTTTCCAGTAATAAGGTCCATGGATTTTCATTACTGTTGGAAGGCATTTGTTCCAAAATACAAAATTTGAACATGTGGTGTGAGTAACATTTTATGTGTTTGTAGAGGACGTTAGTCTCTTTTCTCATTCTGATTTCATATAAATGTTCATATATTCTGTCCCTCAGTCTCCTCTACATTTTTCCTATATAAAAACAGGGGCAGAACATACACAGTGCACAATATACCACCTTTGTTGTACAGCAATTGAATCTGTTTCTTATAGCAACCACCCGGTTGTTCAAAGCAATTTCATGGTATACCAGAATATTGGGGCGATAGGGGCAACAACCATACTTTTTTATCCCCATAAATTCAGAGTTTTGCTTATGTTGTGTTTGGACCAAATATGTTCTAACATTTTTTTCAAATTCTTGCCCCTTTTGAACACCACTTGTGAACCCAGCCCCACATAATCACAAATGGTATTCTCCTGTAGGAGAAGACACCGATTCTTTTCCAGAATTGATTTTATGGAGATACCTTCAGTAGAATAGGTTGTAATAAAAGAATTCCTAAAGGTGTCTGTGTTTGTGTTCATGGTCTCAGCCATGGTTGGCACAGATGTAATATCCCCACCATCTAGGACTTCCTGACTTCCGTTGTGGGTCTCACAAGGGCCTCCCAGAATTGGCATGATGAGACTCATGTCTATTGATCATGTTTAGCATCACATTGTCCACAAATTTTGTAGGATAGCCATATTTTAAAAACATGTTTTTCAGCAATATGCACTCATCCCAAAAGGCAGTATCTTCTGTGGTCATTCTGGTTGCCCTCACAAACTGCCCCTTGACCACTGCCCTTCTCTGTCTTATAAGTTGCAAACTGTCAAAATGACGAAAACTATATATCCAGGTAAATTATGTTCACATCATTACTCTCATAAGTGAATGCAAGAAACTCTTTTGTTTGATTAATATATGCCAAAAAATGGGGGGTGTCATGAGCTTCACCATCCCATAGGATGAAAATATCATCCAAAAAGCATGTGTAAAATCTACATGGTGCAAAAAAAGAGGAGTTAAATACAAACTTTTTTCTGATTGTATCATAGTAATGTTGGCAAAAAGACCTCCACATGCTGCACCCATGTCTACCCCTGCTTGTTGTAAGAACAAATCACCTCCAAATTTAACAAAATAATTTTTCAGAACAATCTCCAGTAAATTGACATAAGCATTAATTTGATCTTGTGGAATATTCTTCTATATCAAAAATTTAGAAAACCATTCCAGTCCTAAGTCATGGGGAATGACCAAATACAAGTCCTTGACATCCACAGTGATAAAGGTGTAAGTGTCTTTAAAGGGAAGGTCATTCAGTTTTGTAAAAATTCCCATGAATCACGGCAAACATGTGCCTCTTGGGTAACCAAACTTTTTAATCTAGTGTCCAAAAATTTGGCCAAGGGGTGGGTGATTGAACCATGTCCATCAACAATAGGTCACATAGGTGGTTGGTCTTTATTTTTATATATCTTAGGCAAGCCAAACATGTGGAAGATCTTAGGATGAATCACATGTAGATAGTTATAATCATCAATCAAAATTTGTTGGTCAGTGAATAAGTCATTTAGATTTGCCTTTATTCGATTGCATGCAACATTGCATTCATTCACAGACACCTCCTTATCGGTGTCGGATGCAAAAAGGGACCTCATTTTCATATTATAGTCACACTCATTCATCACGACCAATCCACCCCCTTTATCAGGTTGCATGTTCCTGATTTCTTTGTTGTTTCATAAATCATTTTATCTCACTGTTTCTTCTCTAGAAAGATTGTATTTGAAAGTATGTTTCCTTACCTTGCCATCCAAATGTGCCAAGTTATGAGTATCTAACTCACAGATTTTTTCAAAACAATTAATCACAGGGTGAATCGGGGAATTATAAGGGCTGGATATGCTTAATGGTTGCATGGCTGACCCCACATTTTGAAACATCACTATGAAATTTATTTTTCTGGAATATTCCTTAAGATCCATGAGTGTGTTTACAACATCCATGTGCCTGTTAGGTACAAACGTTAGACCTCAAGCAAATAAATTCCCATGACAAGCATCGATGTTAACAGATGAAAAACTGTAGACCGTGAAATCACCAGTAGAATTCATCACAGTGGTGCACAGGGGTAGCATACATGTAGAAACATCAGGGACTGGACTTAATTCCAGTTCTTGTAATTCTGATGCCCATTCTATCTCCTGGCTTTTCCTCTCCAAATTTGTTGGATTGTATTCGAGTTCTGCCTGGGAAGATTCCTGTTATTCCATTGATTGTTTTGAGTAGAATATTGGCTCCTGATCTTTTCTGACCTCTGGAGAACTGGAGTGTTCCCGTGTTCTAAAAAATAGTCCTCATTTTCCTTCTCCAACAAATCACAAAAGGAATTAAGAGCCTTTGAGTTCTGTATTTTATCAGGGGGTAAAGGGCCAGTTTTATAGAAAACTTTTTTGTGGAAGAAAGAGCTTTTGTAGTTTGGAATTATAACCTTTACTTGTGTTAGTACTTTATCTATAACTGTGCTATTATGTATGTGGCAACAGAGGTTTTGGTCATGTATAACCCTGAGATATCTTTTGTTGTACAAAAATAAAATTAACTGGTCAGCAGATCTGATGATGCACCTAGTTTGTTATGAAAGTGCTTATCTTAACTTTTCTGCTGCTGCTGTTGTTTTATTAAATTTTGATTTTCATGTCACGACTGCCTACCAGTTAATTTTATTTTTGTGCTTAAGTTTTGGCATTTTGGAACTGGTTGCTCTTCTCTCTCACTACAGTTTGAATATCCTTTGTTGTGTTGCATAAGTGAGCCCAAAACCATAAGGGTCAATAATAGAAGGTATTTTTTGTAAATATAAGCCTCAACAATGTATCAGATACAATTACTGATGATATCTGGGTACTTACTGTTAATTCATTTTTAGTTAGAGAGCTCCAAATATTTGAGAAGTCATTTTGTAGCAAACTATAAAGGGTACGTCCTGATATGTGTGCTGTTGTCAATACAATATCATCATCATATAATATATAGTTATTCTATGGTAAGTCAACAAGTAGTTTATTAATAAAAATTAAAAAAAAAACTAAAAGACCCAAAATAAATTAAAGCACTACTAGAGATTCCATGCTGGGTGAGGAAAGTAGACCTATATTTCTTTGACTGTGACTTGCTGATAGAGTTGCTTTATGTTTTACCTGCTCCATTTTATTTTCTGTTGTAAGAAATTTTAGTGTTTTTGTTCTATTTGAGAGGTATACACTTAAATTATCTAGGTGCACATTTCACATTTTTTCATTGGTTAAATTGCCTCTTAAGTGATACTTAAATACATGGTGAGTTTTTGGGCCTTTGTATTTTCTAAAAGGATTTTAAGCCTCCATAAACTAAAGGATTGTTCCCTGTTTGTTTTTCCACCACCCTCCTGTTTGTTGATCTGTTTTTTTAAACCTAGTGATTTTAAGCTGCCTACCCCTAATGTAAATTGAGCTTAATAAGCTAGCCCTTTTCTACTCGGAAAAGTGTGTTTAGCCTCATAATTGTCTGTTATACTGATATACTTGCTCTGAATTCATTATCTGTCTAGGTGTTGGATAAAGTACTGGATTTTAATACTCAATAAGCACTTGTTTTTACATCAAGAGGTCAGTGGATTTTCCATCTAGTGCACTGGGAAGTAGCCTTGTCTGTTTAGGTTGGAGAAACACTTGAGATTTCTGCATGTAGTTTATTGGCTGGAGGGCTTATTAATCATCTTATTTTATTTTTACTGCCTTTATAAATTCTGTACAAAGCAAAGTACTTTTATTGAATAAGCTGTTTAAAGTATACATCTGTATCCATATCTTTACATTGTTTGTGGTAGCATTTCATATATTTTAAGTTTGTTTCCGGTAGCATTTCACTGCAGACACTCCTTTACTGTGTTTTTACATTAGGAAAACCGGCTTTACTCATCTAGTGGCAGTAGATGTTTACCTGGTCTATCTGAGCTGGGAAGCACACAAAAAGGCTCTAAGTATTTTAAATATCAGTAAAACATCATCAACAAAATGGACGTACCACAAATGAGAAATTTGTTATTGAATACACAAGTATATCAATGTATTAACAGAACGATGGTCAAAGGGATTATAGATAGGGTGCCTTTTTTAATTTTTGATCTTTTAATTACTAATTTGATTGCTGAATCATTATTTAAATATTTTACTACTGAGAACCCTGTTATACCAAAAATACATGGTCTACCGAAAATACATAAAAATGCTGTTATTCCTCCTATGAGACCTATCGTATCCAGAACTGGCTGGTGTACTGAGCCATTGCCCATTTTTGTAGAAGGAACTTTACATGTTTTTTTAGATGAATGCTACACTATTCTTCGAGACTCTAAGATGTTTTTAGAACTTCTACATAATAGAATAATGACTCTGGGACAAGGAGATAACTTTATTTTTGTTACCATGGACATAGAATCCTTGTTTACTTGTATACCTAATTTATGGGGAATAGACAAAGTTAGAGAATTTTTAACAGTGAGTAGATGTTGTGACAATAAGAAAATTCAATTAATATGTAGTCTTTTGGAGATTATTTTAGAAAATAATGTCTGTGTATTTGAAAATGAATTTTATTTGCAAAAGGTTGGTGTAGCTATGGGCACTGCATGTGCAAATAGCTACGCCAACTTGGCATTGGTGTGCTGGGAACAACTTTCTATATTTTCTGATAGTAACCCCTTTTTTGCACAAGTGTTGATGTACGTCTGTTTTGTTGATGATGTTTTTATGCTATGGAATGGAAATTACAATGTACTTAAGAATATTATAGATTATTTGCATAGTACTACAGAGTTTTTAAGATTTACTTTTAATAGCTCAGATTTAGAAATTGACATTCTTGATGTTAAAGTCAGGAAATCTGATTGTAATGAAATTATTAGTAGCATTTACCAAAAACCTACTAGGAAGAATGCATTATTACACAAAACAAGTATGCATCCTAGGCATATTTCTAGAAATACACTGAAAGGACAGGTATTTAGAGTTCTGCGCCTACATAATAAGGACGATGATGCTAAAGCAGCCCTTGCAAATCTGAAGTTAGAGTTTTTAGATAGGGGCTATGCGACGGGAGAAATAGACAAGACTATCACTGAAGCATAGAAATTAAGAAATAGCAGATGCAGACCTTATTTTACAACTATGACAGATAGAGAAGACAGAAATACTTATACTTAAGACACTAATCATTTTTGAGCAGTTTTTCAATATTCTAGCAATATTAATGAATATACAAAGATTATAAAGAGAAATTGGCATTTACTTCAAGAAGTACCAGAGTTGACTAATATAATCAGTGAAACTCCGTTATTTTCTTTCAGGAATAACAAGTCTTTAAAACAACATTTATGTTATAGAACAGAACCTAATAGATTTGATTTTTCTACACGTGTTGGTACTTTTCCATGCAGACGTTGTACTGCATGTAAATATATTCATAGTAACAAGACATTTATTTATCCTCTACATAAATTTACTATAACCAGTTATAGCTATGCTGATTGTAGGACTGCTAATGTTGTGTATTTTTGTTTCTGTCAAAAATGTTTTACATATTATGTAGGAAAAACTAATAGGATCGTGAAAGACAGGATCCTTGAGCATGTTAGAGATATAAATAATTGTAAAGAGACAAGTGCACTGGCAAATCATGTTAAAAAAACTGATTTGAAACATTCTTTTAAGTTTTTTATTATTCAACATGTCCTCTCAAATATATGGGGAGGTGACTTAGAAAATACTACAGAAAGCATAGAACAAAAATGGATTCTTAAGTTGAATGCTGAGAAATATCCTGGCTTGAATGGAAATTGTTCCTTAAAACCTTTTTTAAAAGACAGACCATTGAAGCACTAGAATTATTATATTAATATATTTTTTAAGTATTTTAACTTAGTCTTTTATATATATATTTATAGCAATGTTTTAACCATTTATTAGTATAGTAATGCATATTTATTTATGTTTTTATATATATTTGCATTTAATGTTACACATTTATAAGCAGTGGAACATGTGACTATTGGACTGTCAGCTGACTTTATTGCATCTTCTATATAAGCTTTATTATGTTAAACTACTGTGTCTGATGAAGCAACTAGTGTAGTTGTGAAAGCTCTAACCATTTTTATTTTTTCTATTTTTGGTTTGAATAAACGTATGTCTGTGTGCTAACTTGGTGCATTTTATTTTATTTTACTATCACGAACATGCTGGCTCAAAGCTTCTTGGACTTTGTCAATGCAAATGCTCTGAAACAGCTAGTCAGCACACCCACAAAGGGCTCAAATGTCCTGGACATAGTACTCACTATCATGGGAGAGCATTGCACCACCCCTTATGTGATGTGACCCCTGGTAAGATTGGACCATAAATCATGGTAAGATTGAGTTATAAATCTGTGTCATTTGATGCAATTATAAGACCAGATATAAGACCAGATACCCCATCAAGCTCAAAAATGCTTAAGAATTTTTCAAATACAAGTTATTTCCTACTAAGTGACGGTATATGAAGATTCAAAGCCCCTTCGAACTCAGATAACATGGACTCCTATGCAGAGGCATACTCCAATGTCCTGAATAACTACTTAAGCAGTTGTTTAGAATCGGCTGTACCTGACCAGATTAAAACCAGGTCTTGCTGAAAGAAACAAACCACCCGGGTGGACTAGTATAAACAGGCTATACAACAAGAGAAAGAAACTAATGTCCAAGAACAAGAGGAAACTGGCTCAGCAGAGGAAGAAATGCCTCTCTTGCATAAACGAAATATTATAGAGCTTGTCAAGTCCTCCAAAGCTATTTATGAAGTAAAAATAGCCTCCAAGCTAAAGATAATCACAAGGCATTCTTTAACTACCTCCGAAATCTAAAAGGAAATACCCAACTATGCACTGAACTGGCTGTGCATGGTATCACCCATACTCAACCAGATGTAATAGCAAACCTGCTAGCTGACAGACTTGGAGCAAACTTGACCCCCTTTCCCCTCCAGTCATCCCCCAAAGTATACAGTACCTGTCACTATTCCTCAGCTTATTATCTCAAGAAAACAAGTCATCTTTGCACTCTCCAAGGCCAAAAATACAGCATCATTGGGACCAGGCAACATCCCAGGTTGTCTTTTAAACAACTTAAAATATAATCTAGCAGATACACTTGGATCCCTGTTTAACCACAGCCTACAAACTGGCTATTTTCCATTGTAATGGAGGACAGCAACAGTAATCCCTCTGCACAAAGGGGGACCATCAACCAATCCTGGGAATTATAGGCCCATAAGCTTGACTAGTCCCATCTGCAAGGCCATGGAAAGAATCATTATGGACTTTTGGCTGACATCAAAGATTGAAACAATACTAATTTCATGAACTTTAATTGTACTTTGACCTAGGAATGGGGTCAGTTCCCGTCATGGTATTAGAAACCCAAAAGATTTGGAGAAATTAGAAAAGGGTAAGACCTTATTAACAAGAACACAGGTAATCTCTCAACTATGGACTCAACCCAGTTTGGATTCCTTAAAGGTAGATCATGCCTGTTAAACATAGTTGACTTCTTCGAGAAAGTCACTAAAGCTCTGGGCGAGGGGAAGACATTACATACTTATCTAGCCAAGGCATTTGACACAATCCCACACTCAGGTATTATAGAGAAACTCTCCCAATTGGGAATTAACACCAACATCACCAGATGGGTAGCCAACTGGCTCACTGACAGGACACAAACTGTAAAAGTGGGTTACTTTAGCTCTAGTGAAAGACCAGTCGCAAGTGGCGTACCACAGGGTTCTGTGCTGGACCCCTTGCTGTTTGGAAATATTTCTCAGACGTCCTGGCAAACTTGGACAGCCTATGGCTGACCAAGGTCACTGATGATTGCAAACTGGAAGCAATCTCTGAGTCCCCCAATGACAATATACTGCAGGCAAGGTTAACACAGACAAATGTCTGGTGCCAAAGCCATGGATTAAAGCTAAATGCAAAAAAAATGCATTATTATTCCCTTTGGGAAAGTTGACATCCCTGCTAATTACATTATAGGCTGTACCCCCCCCCCAAGAGAAGACCCAATGGTAAGTGAGCTGTGTACTCAGGTTGATAGCAGTCTGAAATGTGACCATCACATGTCCACAGTAGTAAGGAAATCCATCTATGTGGCACTTCTTATAAGTAAAGGCATTGCATCTAGATCTAAGGATGTTATAATTCCATTATACTCGGCCCACATCAGACCAATGATTGAGTTCAATGATCTTTTTTGCATGTATCTCACCAGACACCTGCAACAATTGGAGAGACCATTGATGTTTCTCACCAAGAAATTACAGGGTACAGAAAGCAAGTCTTATGCAGAAGGCTGAAAGCCCTGTCACTGTACTCTGTCTCCTACAGGTTGCTAATGAGTGACATGTGCCTAGCATACAGGGCAGTCTCTGACCTGGCCCCGATGGAAATGCTACACAAATGTAAGCCAAACTGCAAGAGAGTCACTCGCTCCAGAGATCTTAAACTAGCCCCTGACATGAACAGGTAATGCTGGAGAGATAGATACATCTCCCAGAGACTGCCACTTCTCTGGGACAATTTTATTTATTTTACATTTGTTGACCGGGCTAGTCTAACTGGATATATGTCCATTTTCAGTAGAGGCCCTGGGGGATAAGCTCCAAGACAGATATGTGAAAAACTTAGCAAAAAAAAAAAAAGACTAAATAGTAACATTCATTATATACAATGCATATTCCAGGTTACAACAGAAAATTCCACAAGGACAAAAAAGAAATACTTATAGTGCAAGAATGCATATACAATACAACATACAGGTATAATACATAAAAAGAAGAAATAAATTCAAAAGAGAAAACAGGTTAATTGTATTAAAATAAAGAAATTCCTCAGTAGAAAGTTTTTACAGAGGTTGGACACAGTGTAGTTTTGGAGGAGTCTGTATTTATAGTCAAAAAGGATTATATAACAGTTAATGAGTAGTCTGGGATAGGCAGAGCTAAGTTTAAACAGATGGATAGATGCTTAGTCAGGTTTAGTACAGGGGCACAACCAGTGTGTTCTAAGGTAAAGTTTCAGTCTGTTTTTGAAGAGTGACAGAGAGGGAAGAGAGGAAAGGTCACTGGGGAGAAGATTCCAGGTTTTACTGACAGCATTGGAGAAGAGAGAATCCCCAGCCTTGTTGTTAGGTTTAGAGGTGTGTAGAAGATTTTTGTGTGAAGAACATAGGGATTTCAGATTTGTATATGGGGTGATGAGGGTAGATAGAACAGGAGTACTGGAAGGTTTATAAAGAGTTTTATGGGCAATGGTTAGTTGATGGAATTTAATCAGGTTTTGTAGTTCCAGCCATCCTAGCTGCTTTATATTTATGCAATGGTGGGTTCTGTAAGGGTTTCCTGTTGCAAATCTGGAAAAGTTATTGTAGGACATTTCCAATTTGCTGAGGTTATTTTTAGATAGCTTAGTAAAAATGGGTGAGGCATAGAGGAGTGTAGAGATTAGATGAGTTTGAGCTATGGTTTTTCTGGCTGTGGGGGAAAGGAAGGGTTTAATCCTATAGAGAGAGACAAGTTTTTTGTTGACAGTTATTATAGTATTGTTGATATGGATGTCAAAGTTCAAATTGCTATCAGTGGTGATACCCAGTAGTTTGGTGGTTGGGTCTGGTGATATAATGGTACCATTGGCGGATGTAACCGAGAAATCAAAAGGAGAGGACTTGTGAGTAGGATTGAAGAGGAGGAGTTTAGTTTTTTTGGGGTTCAAAAGAAGACAATGCTGTGTGAACCATTGTTCAACTGTGTTAAATACCTTCTGGGTAAGAGAGTGAAGTTCAGATGTGGATTTGGCTGAGCATATAAGTGTGGAGTCATCAGCATATTGTATGCATGTGGTTTGGGGAATGGCTAGATGAAGGTCATTAATAAATATGGAGAAGAGGAGAGGTCCTAGTATGGACCCTTGAGGGACACCTAGGGTAACCGGTTGGAGGGTAGAGTCTTATGCCAAATTACTACCTGTTGTCTTTTATCTAGGTAGGACTGGAACCATTTTATGGAAGATGCATCTAATGACAGGGATTTGAGTATGTTGATGAGAATCTGATGATTAACCATGTCAAATGCTTTGTACAGGTCAATAAATAGTGCTGAGGAAAGGTTATTAAGTTTGCATTTTTTGTTTATGCAATCTGTAAAGGAAAGGAAGGCAGTGGTAGTGCTGTGTGAGTGTCTGAAACCATGTTGACAGCTGGAAAGTAAGTTATTTTGGGTTAAGTGGTCAAGTAATTGCTTGTGGATGCATTTCTCCATGATCTTTGCCAAAGGAGAAAGAAGGGCAATGGGGCGGTAGTTGGAGAGCTCAATGGAGTGTCCACCTTTATGGAGGGGGATAATATGAGAGACTTTCCATAAGCTAGGTATGTGACCTTCGGTAATAGTCCTATTGATCAGAATGGAAATGGGATATGCTATAGCTTTGGCTGATGGCTGTAGAAATTCAGCAGGTAGTTGGTCTGCTGAGGGAGAGCATGGTTTTAGTTTTTGTATAAGGGTTAGAATATATGTAGTTGGGACAGGTTGAAAATGAAAAGGAGGGGGTGAGGTTGAGTTATAGGAAGGTAAAATGAAGCTATTAGGTGAAAGCTGACGAGCTAGTGTTTGGATAGCATTAGAAAAGAAGGTATTGAATGTATTGGCTGTATTTATGGGATTATTATGGTCAGTATTTTGAGGGTTAGGTATGGTGGATTAACCTGCATGGAGTAATTGCTTAATGCTAGTCCAGAATTTTTGTGGGTTGTTTTGGTTAGTTTGTTGAAATTGTAGGTAGTAGTTTCTTTTATCAGAGAGTATAGCTTTCTTAGTGTCATTTCTTAACTGTCTAAAGGTTTGTTGGTCAACAGGATTTTTAGTCATTCCAAACTTCCAATTCACGTGAAAAAAGCCCCTCCTTGACCCTCTTCAAATGCAACCTAGATCAATGGATGGGTGATCACAAATTCACTCCTGGGATGGTGCCCATGTCCCTTCTGGACAGAGGAAGTTGGTATTAACCACCACAGACGCTTACTTCTGTGAACTTCACTCACCTAACCACCTACAATTCGAACAACTCGGGATAAATATGGCTATACTTGTATGGGCTCTTGGGCCATTAGCCTAATAACCTTCTATGAACCTGAGAACCTATGAATACCCTGAGGACCATCATTTATAGTTCTACCAATTTCATGTACTGCATTTATTTTCAATTAAGAAAATTCTTAAATTAGTATACTATTTCCTGAGCAAAGCCTGTCCTGCTTGGGTGCTATATATGTTTCAAAGGCATGTTGAAAGTCTAGAAAAATGGCTCCTGTTAGCTTTCCATTTTTCATTATGTGATGTTTTTGTTGCAAATATGGTTAGAATGTACAGTTATGTCATTGTGCAGTAGTTAGGGTGAATACCATGCTATTGGGTGCACAAAAGAACTTGTCAGTTTCTTATCTCCATAAACCTTTCATTTTAAAATTTTGCACTGCCCTGGTTGCCAACATATAAATTGTGATGTGTTGTCATGGCCCTATATCCAGTATGAGGTTGCAAGAACAGATGGTTCTATAAGGAGGGGAAAGGGGGACATGAATATAATGACTGCAAGACCAGCATTGAACACTGGGAGAGCAAGGGAGAAAAAAGGCTTGCCACTGCTACCCTATTATATACAGCAGGGAAAATGTGATAGAAGACATACAGCATCTTCAGGCAGGAAACACATAAGGAAGATAACAGATCATTTTTTCAGAGTGTATGTTAAAGGTACTCCTGAAAAATGAAGTTAGATTTGCTTGCCTCTACTCCTAGAGGGAATTCTGGGAAAGTTCTAGTGGCATTGTAAAAAAAGAAAGAAAGAAAGTCTGAGGGTGTGGGAGAGAAGCCTGTTTTCCTGAAAAAGGAACTGTAACCCATCTGAAATGTTTTTTTTCCCCTACTTAAACTGCAATTCTGCAAATTGCTGCAGGATTTTTGTAGTATGTCCACGTGTGCCTAGTCAAGGAATACAGACACCTGAAGGACTGAGGAACTGTTTTGCACTTTTTTTTTTTTTTTAATTTTGTCAAAGTAAAATGTATACTGTATAATACAATTTTGTTTTTCTCTGAGAAATCTCACTGAGAAAAGATGTTTCTCTGAGAAATCTCAATGACATAAGAGTAAATACTATTACTTGTTTTTTGGAGCGAAATATTTCCTGTTTATGTTTGAAGCCCTTTTAATGTATTATCATTAAACTTATATTTATTACTGAAATTGGTGGTCACTGCATATTACAATGTATATGACTGTATGCCCCCACAACCCCATAAAGATGGCTGAACCTCCTGCATGTGTGTTGCAAATATAATCATGTCTGGGTTGTAGGAGGTGCAGTTTATTGCAAAGAGGGAGGCCTGTGGCTATTGTGCATGTGTGTGTGTGTGTGTGTGTGTGTGTGTGTGTGTGTGTGTGTGCGTGTGTGTGTGTGTGTGTGTGTGTGTGTGTGTGTGTGTGTGTGTGTGTGTGTGCGTGTGTGTGTGTGTATGTATACATAAAAACATATATATATATATGTGTGTGTGTGTGTGTGTGTGTTTATTCCATTTGTGAATAGGGTTAGTAAACTGGCCACACGCAAGTGCTTACAGACATGCTGACATGATTAAGGCCAATTAACTGTACATAAAGCAGAAAATATGTGATAAATTGCCCAACACGATAACAGTATACATAAAACATAGGCATCGTTAAATATATAACAAAGATATACATAAGGTTGTCTCTAGGCAAATTTGATTTCCTTGTAAAACTTGGAAGTAAAATGCACCCCCACAAAAATTCCTCTGTGGATGGTGTCCCCTTATGTGTAGTTGTTTCTATTGGGGTCCAAACCAACAACTCCACACACAAATCAAAATACGTAGTACAGTTCTTCACTGAAAGGTTCCCAGATGTTAGAAATTCATCACTTGTGTGTCAGAATAATGACAGATTAAACTCAACTATCCAGATATAAGCAATAGAAATGATAAAAGGGAATCTATCTTCTTTGTCTAAAAATAACCCCTTACTGCATACTCAGGCATTCACCTGTAGCAGGCAATATAGATTCAGTAACAGCACAGGCTGCCAACTCCTTATCTGTTATTTTTATCTCCTAATATGAGCAATACTAGTCCCTAGAAGGTACCACTCTTCTTCTTCTTCTTCTTCTTTTGGCTGCTCCCGTTAGGGGTCGCCACAGCAGATCAACTGTTTCCATTTCTTCCTGTCCTCTGCATCTTGCTCTGTCACACCAACCACCTGCATATCCTCTCTCACCACATCCATAAACCTTATCTTAGGCCTTCCTCTTTTCCTGTTACCTGGCAGCTTCATCCTTAGTATATTTTTCCCAATATACTCAGCATCCCTCCTCAGCACATGTCCAAACCAACATAATCTTGCCTCTCTGGCTTTGTCTCCAAACCTTCCAACCTGGGCTGACCATCTAATATACTTATTCCTAATCCTGTCCATCGTCATTACACCCAGTGTAAATCTTAACATCTTCAACTCTGCCACGTCAAGCTCTGACTCCTGCCTTTTTGTCACTGCCACTGTCTCCAACCCATATAACATAGCTGGTCTCACTACCCTCTTGTAGACCTTCCCTTTCACTCTTACTGGTACTCGTCTGTCACAAATCACTCCTGACATTCTTCTCCACCCACTCCATCCTGCCTGTACTCTCTTCTTCACCTCTCTTCCACACTCACCCATTACTCTGAACTGTTGATCCCAAGTACTTAAACTCATCCACCTTCACCACCTCTACTTCCTGCATCCTCACCATTCCTCTATCCTCCCTCTCATTCACACACACATATTCTGTCTTAGTCCTGCTGACCTTCATTCCTCTTTTCTCTAGAGCATATCTCCACCTCTCCAGGGTCTCCTCCACCTGTTCCCTACTCTCACTACAGATCATAATGTCATCTGCAAACATCATAGTCCACGGGACTCCTGTCTCGTCTGTCAATCTGTCCATCACCATTGCAAATAAGAAAGGGCTCAGAGCTGATCCTTGATGTAATACCACCTCCACCTTAAATGCATCCATCACTTCCACCCAACCACTGAGGATGCACAAGCCAGTGCATTTCTTTGTGCCGGTCCAAGCCCAGATAAATGGGGAGGGATGCATCAGGAAGGGCATCCGGTGTAAAAGTTTGCCAAATCATACATGTAGACAACAGTACAGAAGGTACCACTCTCTTACCCCGAAATCCTGACATGCAACTACTTATATAATAACTCCATGTGAGGGGGTCTATGTTTGCGTTTAAAATACAGATTACAAGGAGCAGCATATAATCGAATGGGAAAGAGTGAAACACTAAAGGACTGAAAACTCTTAAACTCATGATATAATTCATCAAATGACCATAGTTATCCAACAACCAGGTAGTACTGCGATGCACAAGGTAAGTGAAGGAAGCCTTTTTTTTAATTTTTAAATTTGCCCTTTTCCCCACTGTAGTGCTATCTTAGAGTTGGTATATATAGTTGGGGTGGTGGGGGCCCACACCTTGGTTGTTTACATTTGCAGTGTTGGCTCACTATGGCCATTCGATGACTTATTTTATGATGTTAAGAGTTTTTGGCACTTTAACGTTTCGCTCTTTTCCATTTGATTATAAGCCATTTGCTATAATCCGTATTCGATGCACAAACATAGACCCATGTGAGGTGTCACTCATCTGGTCAGGATAAAACAGACGAACATGTGTGGGTTCTATTTAAGCAGCTTTATTATGTACAAACACATCAAGATTGAGGCTTAATAACTTTAACTTAGGCAAAACAAAGTAGCTCATACATGCTCTCACTCTGGCTGCACTTTCAAAATGGCACTGAAGCTAGCACGTGCTTGCTATTTATATGCACGTGCTGTCCTTGGAAATGCTTCTTAAAGATGCAACACACACAATTCTACATCCTCCCTCTTTGAGAAATGAGTCATACATTACTGATGACAATAACTGACATGCAATTGATACAAAATAATTCTTTGACATGCAGTTATACAGAACTAAATACATATAGACAAATATGTCCAGGTTGCTGCCTATTTCACACTAGGTCTGTAAATATGACCAAATCGTGTGACATAGAAATTAGAACTAAGTCTAGTAACTGGGACTGTCTATGCTGAATGTTCAACTTTGAGGACATCATTATCAGGAATGGAAGTAGAAGTTAAGACACATTCTGCAACAGGAACATTGTCTGGATTGCTCTGAGATCTAGAGTCAGTATCACCGGAACAATGCTGTGATATTGATTCTGATACAGGAAGATGTCTGTGATGTCTCCTGTACTTCACACCCTCAGATTCCACAAAGTAGGATCTCAGCTTGGCTCATATACCTGTTACTTGACCAATCCGGTCGAAACATTTTGCCATTTGTGACCTCACTGTCTTGTCCTTCTTTTAAAAGACAAAGAAATCTGCTTGATTTATCATAGCTGAACTTGTGGAAAGAACACTTTCTGAATAGTTGGGCTTTGATTATTCTGTTGTTTTTTTAGCTTTAGTCCTCAACAAACTGGAAATGCTAGGCAAGGTTGTTCGGGTTTGCCTAGACAGAATTCACTGAGTAGGCAAGCCAAGTATATCATCACAGGGTATGTTTCTGAAATTGATTAAATTCAAAAAGACATTGGTATTATCACACTTTGACTTCTCTAGTAATTGCTTTGCACTCTGTACTGCACGTTCAGCTAGTCCATTTGACTATAGGTATCCTGGACCACTAGTAACATTTACAAAGTCTCATTCTTTTGCAAAGTTCTGGAACAACTGACTGGTAAATTGGGTACCATTGTCAATGATAAGCTTCTGTGGACTCCAATGGACTGAGAAATGACATTTCAACTTGGCGATAGCAGTGGATATTAGGTTAGTTAGTAAATCAGTCTCACACCAGTATAATAAGAGTCTACCAACACTAAGTAAGGGTGATTGTTCCACTCAAATATATCAGTTACTACTGCTGACCAAGGTAGTTCAGGAACTTGGCTTAGCTGAAGTAATTATTTTTGCAAATGCGGTTTAGTACTAATGCATACTGAACAAGAAGAACGTGCTTTATCAATATCTTTTGCTAGAGAAGGTCAAAATACTAGTCCTCTTGCCCTTCTTTTGGTGGATTCGGAACCTGGGTGACCACAATGCAAAATCTGGATATATTCAAGTTGTAAGGAAGCAGGAACAACAATTTTAGGCCTTTGAAAATAATGCCATCTTCCATCAACATTTCATCTCTGTAAGGAAAATAACTTTGCACTTCATGTGGTACACCAGCTTGTTTGATGGCCATCCAACATTAATGAAGTGGACGAGCTTTTGCAAAATGGTATCAGTCTTTCTATGATCTATCAGCTTATCAAGTCTCGTGGTAGAAAATTTACGCACTTCCATAACATCAAAGTCAAAATTCTCTGCATTAAGCTGTTCCGTTGTATTTCTGGGTGATCTGGATAAGGTATCAGCCAGATGAAGAAGTTTGCCTGTTGTATAGACCATTTTGAAGTTGTACTTTTGCAGTCTAAGCATCATTCTTTGTAATCTCACTGGAGCTGAATGCATAGGCTTCTTTAAAATAGTGATTAGAGGTTGGTGATCAGTTTTGATCTAAATAGCTCGACCATAAATATAATCATGAAACTTTGATCATGCAAATACTTTTCCCAAAAGTTCTTTCTCAATTTAAGCATATTGCATTTCAATTTGGGTAAGAGTTCTAGATGCATAGGCTACTGGTCTGCCCTCTTGAAGAATAACTGCGCCAAGACCAAATTTTGAAGCATCACAGGAAAGAGTCACTGGTTTATTGACATCATAGAATCTTAATGTAGGTGAGATGGCAATTTTCTGCTTAAGATCTTCAAATGCTCTCTGGTACTGTTCCAGCCGAGACCATGTAACATTTTTGTGAGTTAGCTCTCAAAGGCACTGTCAGCTCACTGAATTCTGGTATAAACTTGCCTACATAGTTGACCATACCAAGAAAACATTGTAGATCTTGAACATTATCCAGTGCTGGCATCTCAGGAATGGCTGCTTGCTTGATGGGTCTAGTCACAAGCCAGTACTAGTAAATAAATGACCTACATATGTAACTTCTGGTAGTCTGAAATTGTACTTTAGAGAATCGACCTTCAAATTCACTTCACGTGCTCTGTGTAGAACTTTCCTAAGATTTCTGTCATGCTCTGCTTCACCATTGCCTCCAATCAATATATCATCTACTATTATGGCACAAGGATAACCTGAAAAGATTTGCTCCGTTGCACATTGAAAGACTTCCCTTGCAGAATTTATTCTAAATGACATCCTGAGGAACCTATATCTTCCAAATGGGGTACTGAATGTAGTCAGTAGTAAAAATTTGTGATCAAGCATCACTTGCCATAATGAAGTTTTTGCATCCAAGACAGAAAAAACAGTGGCATTCAGTATTAGGACTGCAACCTCCTTGACTGTACGCATAGGGTGATGTAGTCTCTTTAATGCTTTGTTCAAACCTCTTGGGTCAATGCATATTCTGATTTCATCTGAGCCTTTTATGTGGGCTGTTACCATGGATGACACCCATTTTGTAGGTTCTGTAACTGAACAAATCACACCTTGCTGCACCATTTTATCCAACTTAGCTTTGACTTTATTCTGCATAGCTATCAGAACTTTTCTTGTTGGTCTGACCACTTGACAAACCTTTGGGTCTAACTTCATAGAATACACAATTGAAAGTTTCCCTAACTTCTCATCGAAAACATCAGCATACTCTGAGAATATAGTTTCAGTAAAAGTGGAACTGAGACGCGCTTATATGATAAACTTCTTTGGTAAAGGAAAGAAGATTCACTCTCAAACTATCTCTGAGACCCAATAACGATTGCACAGGTCTTCAGACTACAAAGAATAGTAAGCTGTAGCAGTTCCTAGCCAAATAACATAAAAGCACTACTGAGCCTTCGGTTTGAATTTCTTCACCACCATAAGCAACAAATTTTGCACAACTGGCCAGATTACATTTCTCACAAGCTCTCACCTTAGCAAATGTGTCTGCTGACAAAACATTACACTTTGAACCAGTGTCTCTGTTGAGCTTAGTGGATTTACTATTGATCTAGGCAGTACAAATCACTTCATTCTTTGCCATCAAATCTACTGCATCAACCTTCTCATCAATTACTGATTCACCATCTGTGTAGAAAGTATGGTTGCAGCTTTCTATATAATCAACTTGCTTGTTTAGGTGACCCTTTGCTATAACTGTGTGAGGTTTACTTGATTTGCAAAACTGCATTGAGCATGTCCTTTTCACTGAGCTAGTCTTAGAACTTGCTGGAAAACTATGGGTTTTACTTGCCACACCCACAGGGGTTACAGCTGCCATTGCTTAGGCCTGCTTCTGCTAGCCACATGTTACATGCTGTCTACATTTGCTCTGGGACCTGCTGAAACCATGCTCTTATCACTTGCAAGCATACTTGTGTGCCTTTCTATAACTTCATGGATTTGACAAATCTCAATAGCTTTGCTAAACATTAAATCACTGTCAGAAAGCAAACTTTTTCTCAATGCAGCACTATTAATACCACACACAAGCCTGTCCTTTATTAACTCATCTTTTAAATCACCAAAACCTACATGTTTTAGCTTTGTTTTTCAGGTCAGTAATATAGGCTGCAAGAGTTTCTCCTGGCTTTTGATCTCTTGTGTAAAACAAATGACTCTCTAATGTAACATTTGTCTGAGGGTTGCACATTTCCCAGAATTTGCATTTTAAATACTCAGGATCTTCCCTTGATTCAGCCTGTACAACAATGTAAGGTCTTTTCCCTTCTCCTTCATATACTGCTGGTGTATACACAAATGAATGCTCTCTTTCAATTGCCTCTGACCCAGCTAGGTTTAGCAAAATGAATGCCCTGGTGCATGCATCTTTGTTAGAATAAGCTGCTTGTATAAAAGTATTGTACACTTGTTCAAATATTCTCCAATTCTCTGCAATATTCTGATCAAATACAAGTGGACCTGGTCTGTGAAATGCCTCTGCCATATTAACACATCCCAGTGAAGGCTTTTTCAAGTATGCATGAACACACACACACATACATATGCCAGAAATTTATGCCAGTATTCGTAACTATGCCCAATAGCATAACAAGCCTCTGAATAACTGACCTTTGAGAAATAAGTCTCCTGGACACAAGAATACTCTTGAAATTACTGTACTGTAAGACATCACCTTTTATCAGTGTAAGAAACATTTCAAAATAACTGCACTGTGGGAATAAACTGGGCAGAAGAAGCTCAAAGTAAGAAACATTTCAAAGTAACTGCAGTTTGTGAATAAACAGTACACAGCACACTGAAACTTTCCCAAAATGGCTTTACTTTGCTAAATAACTCTGTACAGTGCAAGAAACACTTTGTAATGGTGGCACTCTGCGAACAGACACACAACACAAGAAATATTTTGAAATGGCTGTATTTTGACTGCACTTTGTGAAATAGTAGCACTTTGCACACAAATAAACTCTTCAGAATAAATGCACAGTAATAGACACATACAGTAAGCACTTTTACACACTTTGAGATACTTCAAATAACTCTAGTTATGCCCGGAATAGCTTCACTCAATACAAAACAGTAGTTTATGCCAAAACACAGTAGTTTGCCAAAAAACATGAAGTTGCCTTGCTTTATTTATGTTTAATGTGCCCTTTTTTGACCTTTATTATATTCATTTTGCTCATTTCATCTCTTTTCATGCCCATTATACTTTTCTTGTGCTCGTTTTACTCTAAACATGCTCATTTTACAATTCTGAGGTAATTCCAAACCCCATACATACTTTTCTGATAATCATTTTATCAAATATCTTAATTTCAAATATTTTGTTTAATTAACAAACTTTTTGTGCCTCCAGTTTGCTTAATAATGCATTTTGTGCCCTTGTAATGGTCCGTTTTATCTTTTTGATAAATAAATTATTTGTGCAAGTTTTCATTACCTTTAGTTCATTTATGGCACTTTTTTGTATTTGGTTCACTTAGTCTACCTTCACTGTTAATGCTGCACCTCATAGCTGTGAAAAGCAACCTCTGGAATCCCAGTTCTGACACCATGTCACTCATCTGGTCAGGATAAAACTGAGGAACATCTGTGGGTTCTGTTCAAGCAGCTTTATCATGTGCAAACACATCCGGATTGAGGCTTAATAACTTTAACTTATAAACAAACTAGCTATCACACTCATACATGCTGACATTCTGACTGCATTCTCAAAATGGCACTGAAGGTAACATGTTCTTGCTATTTATATGTATGTGCTGTCCTTGGAAATGCTTCTTAAAGGTACAACACACACACTATTCTTCTTGAGGGACCTTAGGGGACATGGCTTTACCAGTAAAACAAGCAATGTTGGAAAGGAAGGCTTCCTCCCAGAAAAGGCAAATGTCATACTGGCTGCCACATTCTCGTTAATATCCCAGATGTGAGAGTCTAAGTTACATAGAAAAGAGAAGTGCATGCCTAAAAGATCATTCATTCTGTAACATATTTCTTATCCACATGAGCACTTTACAATTAATAAATGGGGAAAAGAGAAAGTAGAAAGAAAAGTGCCTACATTTAGGTATGAACTTGAAAAGGAACTCCCATGAAAATCTGAGAAATTTTAATTTATACTCGGTGAATTGCAAGTGATTAAGGAAATACAATATTGGTTTCTAAAGCTTTCAGCAATGAATTTATCAAGGGAAATGTGACAAAATGAACTAATACATGAGCTGGACACAGGATTAAGATTTATATGAAATGTATTGCAAAGCTAAAGAGATGTGAAAGAATGTGATTCACTATTACTTATAAAGCTCACAAAGCATTTAAGTATTAACAGTTCCAAAATGAATTGAAATAAACCTAACCACAATGCAACACGGCAAAAAGTCATACTGGTATACAAATAACAAAACAAGCAGTGAAAATGCTGAAAAAATGCTTTAATAACTAAAATGAGTTAATACTTCAGACTTTACCATAAATAGACTTTATCATTCATATAAAAGGTGTAATAAGACACAGTTATAGAATACTAATACAAATAAAGGCACAATAACAAAACACCAATATATAAAATAAAGCATGTTAACAGACATGATTTGCAACAGCGTTGTTTTTTAAAAATGTCATGATAAAAAGGCTTCGGAATAAATGTTGTGCAGTCTTAGAGCCATTACATTTAGAGAAGTGGAACCATGGGGCACAGACATTTATTTATATTGGGGATTTGTGGAGGCTTAGCTTCTCTGCAAAACACCTTTCTCTTAGTGTTTTTGGTTAAAGTCAACTCTGACAACAATGATTCAAAACACTCCAAGTCAGGAAGGTATTTATTTATTTTTATTATTGGTGGAAGTCAGCATTTGTTGGTGCTGACTTTAGCTTTCTGGTGTTTGTCAGTGTGATTATCGCCATATCAATTGCTATGCTTCAAATGCTTCCATTAGTGGAGCATAACTAATGCAAACTATGAAACACAGTAGTTCTCTAGTTTATCTTTTGACAGTACTCTCTAAAGCTCTAATACTGCATCTGGAAAGGCATTGCACATGCTTGTCATACTGAGCATGGTGTCACTCCCATGTCCCAGTGAAACCTGGGTTCCTGCTTTTACATATGTGGTCATTGCTGCATCATTTATGACACTTAACCATTTTGTAACACTATTGCATTATGTTGCAAGACAGAAGGTCAATGTACACCCAACTGTTCAGTTATGTCTATATCTATCAATGATTTATCATTCATAAATCACTTTCTAATAGCAACAAACTTTCTAGCATATCAGAGGAAGAAACAGTAATAGCTTGAGTGCAAGGTTGGTTAGTATTACTATGCAATGCCAGGTCAGTGATGCAGGATGGATTGTAAGCATTGCTGGTATCATAGAAACATGGAACAGCGAAAACAGTGGGTGGGATGCAGACATGCCTGAGCATGGTTAAGGTGTTTACATCACAGACAATAAGTACAAGGTTCGATTGTCACATTTGAAGGGAAATTAGCTAGACTTAAAATGGATTAAAAGGACAGTTAACCTTGTACTTATCTATGAACCTATAGTGAAAGGAGAGACTGAGGGGAATCATTAATTATAGAGAAAATTATAGTCTTGGAAGAGCTGCCTTTTCCAGAAGCATACTAGGAGATTCCATGCTCCAGGAAATGGAAGTATTTGGAGCTGATTGAAAGCTTGGACTACAACAAACTCAGCCAAAAGGCAAGGAACTGAATCAGAAAAAACAAGATGCTATGCTATATCTAGACATGGCCCTAACCAAGATGGAGGAAGGTCAAGTTTGTTCAAGTGAAGGTGCCATAAGCCAGCAGCAGTCATGCCAGTGCCCTAACCAAGATGGAGGAAGGTCAAGTTTGTTCAAGTGAAGGTGCAATTAGTCAACAACAGTCATACCAGTGTATATTTTCAGAGGAGTGGATTATGACAAATTGGGAGAAACAATCAAAGGTGAGTCAGGGAACAAGAGACAAATGGAGGGACTAAACAAGCTATGGAAATGGGTGCAGGGATACAGACAAGGTTTGAGGAAGAGACAAAAAAAAGAGAAAACCAGTGTAGTTACACAGAAAGATAAAGCTAGTAATTACAGCTAGACAAAGCATACAAGCGGTACAAAAGGGAAAGTGGAATGATTGATGAGGCTCAGTAAAAAACAAGATGTAGAAGGGCAACAAAGGAATTGAGGTCAGCAAAAGTTGAAACTGAAAAAAAGCTGAAGGAAGAGGTCATGGAGGGGAGCAAAGGCTTCATTAAGTATAAAGCAGAACGTAGGAAAGGAAGGACAGACTTAGCAAGACTGTGCAATGTTGGAAAGGAGATCATGGACGACTGAGGAAAAAGCACCTAATTTCAGTGTTTACAAAGGAAATCAGGGGAGGGGTGCTATACTGGGAGGGAGGTAGGACAATGTGAAGTGTGCAGTGTATGGACAGCATGATACAGAGTAAGGAGGTTGAGAGGGAAAATGGTTTTCATAAAGAGGATGGACTGTTTCCCAGGGTCCTTAAGAATCTCACCACTGTCCTGGTAAATCCCTAGACCCAAGATTTTAATAAATCAACAACCAAACTGCCTGAGGTCTGTAGCACTGGTACTGTGATACCTTTATACAACAGAGAGATTTAGAAAGAAATCATTAAAATACAAGTCACTTAGCTTAATAACAATGGAAGAGAAAGTCATGAACAGAAAAAGGAAAGAGAAAGGGAAAGGAAATGCATTTCTATGATTAAGATACAAGAGAATGTGATAGTGGTGTACTGATAGATGGTGTCTACCAAGAGAATGTGATAGTGGTGTGCTGACAGATTGTGTCTACCAAGAGAATGTGATAGTGGTGTACTGATAGATGATGTTTACCAAGAGAATGTGATAGTGGTGTACTGATAGATGGGGTCTACCAAGAGAATGTGATAGTGGTGTACTGATAGATGGTGTCTACCAAGAAAATGTGCCAGCTGAAAGGAGTTCAGAGGAAATTTACCAGAAGGGTGCATGATATGGAACTGAAAATATTTAACCAGATATTAGAGGAGATAAAAACTTTGTTACCTGAGGTCAGAAGAGGCAAGGGAGACATGTTATGGGTGCACAAATATCTTGTCAAGGAAATGTGAAAGAGTTGCCCTGAAGAGAATGATGAAGACGGGACTAAGAGGAGACACAAACATTCTAATGTAGAGAGAAACCAATTCTTGAATCTGTGAAAGCAGTTCTTCATGTGAAGGGTTGTGGACCCTTTGAATGGATTATGAGAATGGATGGTGGAAAAGGAACTGAGAAGCATGTCAGAGGGCTCGGGGCAGATGGGCAAGATATGAGGGGAAGATAGGAAAGAAGGGGAGGAAGAATGCTGACTGCATTTATACACCAAAACATATAGGTTGATTGTCTCCTTCTGTCATGTAATGTAATGAAATCCTGTCTGTCAGTAGTAGCAGACAATAAATTTATGCTTTTCATTTGTACAAATGCCTTTTTCAAATAGGACATCTTTTACAGGTTGTAATGCAATGGTTTGCAGAAGACCTACAAAGCGCACTGTGTTCTAATGTATGATACTTTTAGTAGCATGTGCAGTGCTGGTACAGAAAATAGATACAGTACATTGGTGCAACAGCTGTCCAGATGCTACCCCATAGCTGGTGCCCCCTGCAGTCATAGCTGCAGTACTGTGCACCGTGCTCCTTTCCTCACTGGCTACATCATCCATAATGGAATGTGTTCATGCATGTTTCTGCCTGCTGCAGGCCTTTGTACTGAGGATGCCTGTTTTCTCCCAAGGCTATGCATCTTTCTATCTTTTCCCATTTCACAGTAATGCTTGTGAGCTTTTTTGACTGTATCACATCTTGATCTACTTCTTTCTCCTCGCAACCTGTGGTGCCACGGTGTTGTCCAGGTACACATTTATAGAAAATGATATCCATTTCTACCATGAAATGCATCCCTATTTTAATTTCTGTTGGTCTCCTAACATTACAGCTCTCACCAGACCTGAATTCAGTACACTTGTATTTCCTTAACACTGCAACATGGTAACACTGCTTCTCTATGTTTGTGCATTGTTTACTGCATACTTTGCGTATCTTCATTACACAGAGTATGCAGTCCCTCGGTGAGCACTGCCCTCAGGCTTAAAATAGCCTGGAAGACATAATACAGTCATTGTGCTAAGCCCTCCTCCTGGATTCTGAAGCTCTGTCTTTTGTATTAAATATATGGAACATTCCTGCAGGACAGTGTAGATGCATTACTGTTCTCTCAGTGCATGAGATTGCTCTCATTTCAGGCACAGATGTTGGAGCTACACCACTCATATCATGTAAACAGCAATGAATACTGCTACAGAGTTGCTTCTTTCCAGTTTATTTATTTATTTATTTATTTATTTACTCATGCTTGTTTACTGGGAAAGTCCTACTGGGTAATATCCATTTTCAATAAGCTGATCCAAGTCAGTAGCAGAGAAAGGAAACCAATATTCCACAAATAGTTTATTCTTGAGCAAATATGTTGAGCGCTTTCATTCAGTAAATCAGAACTTCATCAGAACATGTTTTTTACCCCTCTCCACATAACTTTTTATACATAAATCATAGGTCACCTGATCAATTCAATTATACAATTAAAACTTAAAATGTAATAGTACATCCATATTTCAGTTTAAAAACACTCATTACTAATACAACAAATATCAAAAAAAATTCCAGTAACACCCCCCCCCAAAAAAAACTCGTTAAATGTCATAATGCCTTAACTTTAAAACAGGAGCTAAGGAACAACTATCATTTAGTCCAGGAGGTACTATTGCATTGAGCTTAATTTGCCATAACACCTCTTTCTGTACTATTACAGTTTAAGTTTTAATTGTATAATTGAATTGGTCATGTGACCTATGATTTATGTATAAAAAGTTACTTGGGGAGAGGTAATAAAATATTCTGATGAAGTTCTGATTTACTGAATGAAAGCTCTCAACATATTTGTTCAAGAATAAATTGTTTGTGGAATATTGGTTTCCTTTCTCTGCTGCTGGCTTGTATCAGCTTATTGGTTTGTGACCTTGTTGGTTATTGATATCCATTTTCAGTGGAGGCCTGGGGAGAAACGCTCCATTTGCTTACATTGCATCATACTAATTTCCAGTTAAACACAAAATAGTTACATTTCTGTATACATTTATACACAAACAGTTGTTAGATTTATATATTCTAATGTTTTACAGACGTGGAAATTACTAAAGAGAAAGCCCACATGCAACTTAGTGGATTGTACAGGCAGCAGTTATGTATAAAACTTGTTTTGTCATTTCAGTGAGAGGTTGAGAGTATTCTGCTTAAGGAGAGTATTTGGAGAGTATTGTAAGGTGAACACAAAGTCTTAACCTTGTGATGAGCATGTGCATGTTAGGTTAAGATTATGTTTAAGCAGTGGTTTAAAACTCTTGAGTTTGTTGTAGAGTTTTATTTGTTTGGGGATACTATTCCAGAGTTTAGCAACATATTGGAAGTAGAGCGAGTAGTTTGTCCCTTAGTCATATATCTGCTGTCTAGGGTTATCTGAAGCTGCCCAGGTATATGACACCTTCATCTAGACAGTGGTTCTTGTATTTTGACACCTATTCTTCATTAATGTTAGTGTGTCCTCCATGTGTGGCAATTGCTTCATGGCAGATTTAGACAAATTTGTATTATGGTGCTATGTGGTCTCATTCTGCAACTTGTGTTTTCCAAGACCACTACAGTAACAAAAGTGGTTTCAGCATTCAAAATTCTTACTGGGATTAGTTGATTCAATGCCCAGCAGGAAGTCCATTTTTCCTTTTTGCATTTTCACCAAGGATAGTTTTCCTCAGTAGAACATCTGGCTTTTTTGTTTGACTTGTTTGCACCCCATCTTTAGGCTTTTCACGATCATAGGTTCATAGGTGTTTTCTAGGCTAATGACCACAAGGTCCTTTTTAAGCCTAGCCATGTATCCCAAATCTCTGACAAGTTCTGGTACTTTTGCTATGTGTAAGCAGGACTTGGGAGATGAAACATTTATAACCTGCCTGTGTCCATTAGAGACATAGGTGCCAAACTAAGGATGAACTTCCAGTTCCCCATCCAACTGTGCAAGTTACATTTGAATTATGTTAGGGAGCAACTCTGCTTCACATGGATGGGGAGCCTGTTCCAGAGATGGGGTAGTCTCTGGAATACATACATGTCTTCCAGCATACCTCCCAACCGTACCGAATTACTCTGTAAAAAATGAGTTTTGGGGTTAAATAATGGGGTGCCACGATTCCTGAGTGACACCCCTTCATTTCCGATTTATTTTTAAACATTTATTTAAAAATTTGCCGTTTTGCTGACATCATCACGTGCACGATGACATCAGCAATGGCAGCTCCACCAACCAGTCGGAATACAGCTCAAGGCCATGCAGGGCATGTATTTATGGCAAACGTGAGTGGGAACTGTTTGGATTTATTTATTCTGCTGCTGCTGGCTTCTCTTTAACGTGGAGAACTGCTCTGCTTGGATTTAAACATGAGCAGGAAGGGAACTGTTTGGACGGCTTCTCTTTAGCATGCCATGGAGAACTACTCTGCTTGGATTTATTTATTCTGCTGCTTAGCGTGGAGATTTATTTATTCTGTCACAAGTGGATTATGCTGGCTGGCTGAGAATGGAACCACACCTGAGGATGGATTGTTTTTACTGACGGGGAACAAGTAAGGAAACCTGGATTATGGACAATAAGGAAACACATGCTTGTGTGTGTGTGTGTGTGTGTGTGTGTGTGTGTGTGTGTGTGTGTTTTGAGGTAGAGCATGACAGAGGAAATGACTGTAGTATATATTTAAGCAAAAACGCAGTAAAAACATTAACAACCGGCACATTTATCTGGGCACCTGAACATGCACTGGTATAGCATGCTGTTAGGAACTTTTTACCTTACATTTTGACAGAAAGGACTGATGAGAATGGGAATAGGAGTGGTGAATGGTGATGTCTTACCATATGGTCTTTTTAGTGGTAAAAACATGAAGGCACTGTCATCAGCTTTGTCCTGTATAATATATTTGTTTAATGCATTTGTCTGTTGTGTTCTTCCTCACATAGATGCTGTATGTACTGTGCAAGTAAAATTGTAATGTCATTTTATGATTTAGCCATTTCACTAGGAGGCTGAAAGGCAAGCAATACAATAGCTGCACATTAGGGAATGTTGCCTGCTGTTGTGATTAGAGGGTACTCATATGTAGTTCTGAACATGGAGACATGATCTTGAATATGCAGACACTGGTCTTCCTGAAATACTGTCAAATAAACTCACCTGAGAGTCATGAAGGTAAATTCATTTTAAGCAAGTCATCTAAAATGATATTATTCTGACCATTATCTCATTAATCTACTTTTTAAACATGTTTTATGTAAGGTAATAAATGATCAGTTGCAATAAAAATACAGTAAAGATATCTTTATGCATTTTGTTTCCTTTCCATTAATAAACAGGCTGGCAACATTTTTTTATTAGTATAAGCAATTAAGCATTCAACCATTGTGATAAATATATGCAGTTATTAATAGCATAAGTCAGTACATTATTGTAGCCATTTGTCTCATCTCTGCAGGGTCAAGCGAGATATTATGAGATGGCAAAAGGTATGAATGAAACAACTGGCCCTGCTGTTTGCTGTTATAAGTCCATTTGCTGTTATAAGCCCAAATCTGCACAACTAATGTGTGTTTGGGTGACACAAGCTGGAATACAAGTTATGACCACTGTTTCTAAATAAAACTACGTTAAAACTACGTTAATGCAATCGTTTTATTTTATCCTGAGAGTGTCAAAGCAAATACTTTTGTTAGGCAATGGGTATTAAAATCCAAATAATCAATGTAGAAGTAAAGCAGTATGCACATTAGTGTTTATGGTAAATGGGATGAAATAGACAGGCAATGGGACATTGGAATGTCTGCAGGGGGACTGTAGTGCCATACTTTGGTTGTCTGTTCTTCAGTTTGTTTGAAAGTTGGTATCCCATAATTCCATTGAAGTGGGCAGGGTTACATAAGTATGTATGCTAATTTTATGTTAATCGGTGTACAGATTTGTACCTATTTTTCATGGGCCTTGTCCAGATTTTTGATGTTTCCAGGTTGAGAGGTATGTCAGCAGGTCTTATTTATATCTCCGGCAATGTTTAAGTCTTTAGAACTAGTAATTCTGGTGCTATTTATTTGCATAGATGCAGGAAGTCCATCAGAGTGGGGTCTGACAGTGCCTCATATGCCTGGCATAGATCTCTCCTCAACAGCCTGTAGGAGACAGAATACAGGAATAGGGCCTTGGGGTGATCTGCATAGGACATGTTACTTATGCCCTGTATTCTTTCAGTGAGGAACCTCTGCAGACATTCAAATTGTTGGATATGCGTGGTTAGGTACTTACCAAAGTGGGAGTTGTACTGAATGAAAGGTCTAATGAATGCCGCATACAGTGGAATAATGATTTCCTCTTACCTAGATGCCATACCTTTGTTTATAAGTTGCACAACATAGAAGGATTTCCTAACTACTGTAAACATGTGATGGTCAAAGGCTAGATTACTGTCTATCTGTGTCCCCAAGTCCCTGACTACTGGGTCAACTCTTAGGTGTGTATTGTCAATATGATAGTTACCATGGATGGATGACTTCCCAAAGGATACAATTATGCATTTCTTATTTATTTTGTTTATTATTTATTTATTTATTTATCATTTGTTGACCGGGAAAGTCCGACCAGGTTCCACAGAGCATGTTTTCAGCGGAGGCCCAGGGAGAAATGCTCCAGATGCATGTCTTTGGAATGTGGGAGGAAACTGGAGTACCCGGAGGAAACCCACGCGAACACAGGGACAACATGCAAACTCCACGCAGAAGGCACCCCAGCCAAGAATCGAACCGGAGAACCTCTTGCTGTGAGGTGACAATGTTAACCACTGCACCACTGTTCCCCCCTACATTTAGTTTTAGTCCATGGCTCTGACACCAGTTGTTTGTCTGTGTCTGCCCCTCCTGGAGAATATTTGTGTCTGTGGGGGATTCAATGACAGTTCCAAATTTGCAGTCACCTGCAGATTTAGTCAGCCAGAGTCCACTGACATTGGTCTTGACTTCAGGGAAGTAAATGCCAAAAAGGAGTGGTCCCAGGACCAGTCCCTGAGGGACTCCACTTGTGATTGGCCATTTGTAGAGGTGGACTCCCCAATTCAAAATATCTGGGTCCTATCTGTGAGATAGCTGGCTATCCACTGGGGTGACATAAGGGTTTGTACCTAACCTCTTAAATTTGTTAACAATGCCTGAGTGGGATATTGTGTCAAATGCTTTGGCCAGGTAAAGGTAGGCAGTGTGAACCATTTTACCCACATCCATTCCTTTGGTGACCTTCTCAAAGAAGTTCGCCAGACTGAGTAGGTAAGACCTGCCCTTGAGAAAACCAAATTGGATTGGGTCCAGTGTCTGGAGATTTTCTATGTCATTATTGATTCTTTCCATGGCTTTGCATATGACACTAGTGAGACTTTTGAGTCTGTAGTTTTCAGGGTGTGTAGATGGCTTATCTTTGTGCAGAGGGATGCCCGTTGCTGTTCTCCATTCATAAGGCACAAAACTTGTTTGGAGACTACAGTTAAACAGCAATTTCAGAGGGCCTGATAGGTTATATTTCATGCTATTTAGAAGACATCATGGGATATTGTCTGGACCCACTGATGCAGTGTTCTTGGCCTTAGGAAGATTATTAAGGACCTGTTCCCTATTGATAGGAGATGGAGTTATATTTGATGGTATTTCTTCAGGGAAGGTTGAGGGGGAGACAAGAGAGGTAAAGCTGGAGCAGAATTTGTTGGCCAGTAGATTTGCTATGTTTTTTGGCTCAGTATAGGTGGTTCCATTTACAATGAGCTCTGCACACAATTGTGTATTGCCTTTGAGGTTGCAGACAAAGATAAATAATGCTTTGTGGTTGTCCTTGGCTTGGGAGGACAAATTTACCTCAAATTTGGCTTTGGTAGAATTTATTTGTCCTCTGAGTTGTTTGTTTAGTTTTACGAGAGTGCATTTATCCTGCTGGGTGCTGCACCTACTAATTTTTTCCATAATTTTCTTCCTTCTGTTATACAGCCTAAAGATGTTGTGATTCCACCAGGGTGGCTTGTTATTTGAGTTATTTCTATTCTTCTTCCTGGTGGGTACAGCTGCCTGTATGCAGCTATTAACATGCTTGCATAGGGTTTCTGTGAACAGTTCTACACAGTCAGCAGTGTTTTAAGGGTTTATGGGAGCTTGAAATGTTGTCAGGTTAGCACTTAATAGCAGGAGGTTAGCCTTAGAGTTACTGTTGTTGTTCTTCTTCTTTCGGCTTTTCCCGGTTAGGGGTCACCACAGCGGAACTCCGAACCGCTAATAACTGGCAGTAGCTTTTACGATGCCTAGGGATGTACATCTCAGATAATTTACATCCTCATGGACTGTGACTGAGTCATACTGGTACTTGTGATCCAATGACCTGAGTGCAGGTGTAATGTGGCAGATTCCGGCCAGTGGTAAGCAATTGACCATGACTTTCTTCTCACTCAGCTTGGTGAGAGGGACATCATTGTGTCTCACAATGGAGTCTCCAATGACCAGAACACTGGATTGTGTGGTGGCTTGCCTTATAAGCTTAGAAGTAGAGACTCCACAAGATGTGGCTGTATGTGTTTATGTGGGTGCTGTTTTGAAAGAGTGCATTCGGGAATGCTGAGGGTATTCATTATGCAGACTTCGTCTAGAAGGTCTTTGGGGTTTAGGTAGGTTACATTTAAGTGCCTCAGCATATGTGGGTCTCTGTGTCTCCTTTGAATGGTGTGTGATGGGTGCAGTATGAGTACTACTGACAACCTTATTGACATTAGAACTGCTTTTATGTGACAGCTTTTTCTCCCTTGAGATTGTGTAAATACATTTCTCATATACCATATCAGTTTGAGAATTAACTGTTTGTCAGTAAACATGAGCCAAATTCTACATTGCCTAAGGATGCCCATATCTACCAAGCTGGCAATGGAGATAGTGGGAAAGGTTATATCGATGGCAACAGACCCTTTTTATTGATTAGACAGTTGGAGTGAGAATATAAAGTAATGTCAGGAGTATCCAGTTTGCAACAGTGGGGGCAGTGCTTTTCACTGCAAACTACTTGCCCTGTGTGTAGCTATGTATTGGTGAAATTTCAATGGTGCTTTTTACAGGAAAAATGTCAACTCTAGGTGTCTGCATCTATATAGGGCACTGCCAAACACTTGAGGGGAAGCTAATAAGTAGACCCCAATGATTTACGGATTAAGCATTTAGGCAGATATTCTGAGGTTAGAAACAAAGAAAGAAGTGGCTTGTCAAGAATGATGAAAAGAGGAGAGTCACCTTATTGGCTACTGCCTGGCTACTAGTAGTGCTGCTCTCATCACAGCTTCATGCTGCTGGGATACAAAGCTTGTTTTCTTCTTCTCTCACCAGAAGCAAACAGTAACACCAATCCCAAGATGAAAAGTTGACAACAGGCAGTTTAGTGATCCACAGTATTCTCCCAGGTGATGCAAGGGTCTGTAGGCTCATAGGTTCATACTAGGCTATCTGCCCTAGGGCATTTATAAGCCTAGCCAAAGTGTGTTTGGCTTTCGCCACCCATTTTAAATTAATTTTGCTATGCCCTTTTTCGAGGTTAATATACTGTGCCTCTGTCTAACAGTGACACAGAAGTGATACTAGGGGTAAACCTACGATCCCCCATCAACTCATCAAGATTCCTCTTGAAGAGAGTCAGTGAGGGACTCTGCCTAACCTGGACTGGGATTTTATTCCAGAGTGAAGGGAGCCTCTGGATTATGAATCTGTCCCTCCAGCATGTCCTATTTATTTCAGTGCTGAGGTTCAAGTCTCTCGAGCGCATAGCTCGATGGGATTTGGATTTTCTGAGGTGCAGCATGTCCATTAATTCCGGGTTGGACATGGCTTTATATGTCAGGCACAGATCGCCTCTGAGCAGGTGGTATTGCCACTGAGTAGAGCTGGAGTTTCTTTAACCGGGCAGCATATGGCATCTGTTTGAGCCCTTTGATCCTCTTGGTGAAGTACTTTTGGGGTCTTTCCAGTTGCTGCAGGTGTCTGGTAAGGTACATCCCAATAGGGGCATTGTACTCAATTATGGGCCTGATGAGGGATGAGTAAAGAGGCACAATGACCTCCCCTGATCTAGATGTGAATCCCTTCATGATTAGGTGGACCATATAAAATGTTTTTCTAACCACTTTGGCCACGTGGTTTTCAAATGAGAGATTGCTATCAACTTGGGTCCCCAGGTCCCTAATTACTTCTTCTGTACTTAATGGATTACCACCTATGTGGTAATTTGTGGGCACTTTGTTTTTCCCAAAGGGGATGACTATACACTTTTTGGCGTTTAGCTTGAGGCCATGGCTCTGGCACCAGTTGTCTGTTTCTATGAGGCCCTTTTGGAGGATGCTTGTGTCGGCTGGAGAGTCAATTATAGCGCCCAGTTTGCAGTCATCTGCGAACTTAGTCAGCCACAGTCCTTCCGTGTTGGCCTGTACCTCCGAGAAATATATACCGAACAGGTGAGGTCCCAGGACTGAGCCTTGTGGGATGCCATTTGTAACTGGTTTGGAGTCTGACATGGCTCCAGCAATTCTAACCATGTGGGTTCTGTCCTTGAGCCAGTTTGCAACCCATCTAGTGACATAGGGGTTTATATTTAAGCTGGTGAGCTTATCTATAATGCCCAAGTGGGGTATTGTATCGAAGGCTTTTGCGAGGTCCAGGTGGCTGTGTGGACCACCTTCCCCTCGTCAATGGCCTTGGTGACTGTTTCAAAGAAATCAACCAGGTTTAAGAGGCAGGATCTGCCCTTAACAAAGCCGAACTGGGTAGGATCCAGTGTCTGTAGGTCCCCAGTATCTTTTTTTATGAGGTCCATGATGATCCTTTCCATAGCTTTGCAGACCAAGCTAGTCAGGCTTATGGGGCGATAGTTTCCAGGATCCGTTGAGGCACCACCTTTGTGGAGAGGGACCACTGTTGCTGTACGCCACTCTTTGAGTACATATCCTGTGGTAAGGCTGAGATTCAACAGTAGTTTTATGTTTGGATTTAGCTCTTCTTGGAGTTCATGTAGGACGCAGCCTGGGACACCGTCTTGTCCCATTGATGCTGTGTTTTTTGCTTTGGAGAGGGCGGCTCTTACCTGAGCATCTGAGATGTCAGGGGGGCAGCACTCTGCTGGGATAGATATTTGCCCTTTTGGTGGGGGGGGGAGAAGTTTGCGCTGAACCTGTCAGCTAGGATGTTGGCAATGTCTGTGGGTTCTGTGTATTTTTTGTCATTTTGGACTAATTCTGAGCATATCTGGGAATTCCCACCCAGGTTCCTAACATAACTAAAGAAAACCTTGTGATTATCCTTAGTGTCCTGTGCAATTATTCTCTCGAAGCTGGCCTTAGACAATTTTATGAGTGCCCGTAGTTTTTTGCTAACACTGATCAGAGATGCCTTCCCTTTTTGGGATTTTGCTCTATCATGTAGTAGCTTCCTCCTTCTATTGTATAGTTTGTTTATGGCTGGGGTCCACCAGACAGGACGTCTGCCTTTGGAGGACTGGGTCTTGGTTTTATTTGGGATTGCATGATCCATGCATTCCTGAAGGTGTTCATAGAATGCATTTATAAAGGATTCTGTGGTCTGGGCCATATTTTCCACAGGCTTGGGGGCTTTGAAGGATTCCACCTTGGTTTTGAGGAGTGTGAAATTTGATTTAGAGAAGTTTTTCACTGTGGTTTTCTGGGCAGGGGGTGGGGTCGGGATGTGAATATCCAGTGAGATTAGTTTATGGTCTGATCTTACCAGTGAGGGATACACTTCTGGTCTGGAGCATAGAGTCCCCATGTTGGTGATGATCAGGTCCAGTATGTTTTCCCCTCTTGTGGGCGTGGTAACAAGTTGTTCCATAGCATTTGAGTTTATAAATTCTAGGAACCTTTGAGCTAAGGTGTTGGAGCTAGAGTAATGCTCCCAGTCTATGTTTGGGTAGTTGAAGTCGCCCAATATAATGGTGTTTGGAGAGACCTTCATATTTTCCAGTGTTCTCAGGAAGGCCGAGTGGGGTTCCTGGGTTTGGGAGGGTGGTCTGTAGCAGGCTATAAACTGGAAGGCAGTTTTACCCACTGTTAGTTGCACATGGATAGTCTCTGATGCTTCATGCTGTGCCACCAACCTGGAGGTGTGGGTATCTTTGACGAATATTGATACTCCCCCTCCTTTTCTGGTTCGGTCCAAGTTTTGGGGCCAAAAAGCATGGTATGAGGTATAACCTGGTAGTGCTGGGGTGCTCTCGGTAGCCTTGAACCAGGTTCTGTTACTGCACAGAAATCGATGTTCTCCATGCTAAGGAGAGTTTCGAGTGCATGCATCTTGAGGTTTAGACTTCTGGCGTTGAGTAGCATTACTCTTAGTTTCTTATCCCTTGTGATACCTATGGAGGTGGGTTTGTCTTTTGAGCCTTGCTTAAAAAAGGCACTATGGGGGTAGCAAGAGCCTTTGCCAATATCCAAAAGCCCAGGGGTGACAGGTGCAAGCCGTCCCTAGTGAAGCATCGTGGCCTGTTGAGCATGTCATCCCAGGCTGACAGGCATTGGATCCACTTTGAATGACACCAATACTTAAGACAATTGTTGAAATTGATCATCTTGTCTTCATATTGTGGCATCATTCTTGGTGAGGGTAAGATGCTACTCAAGGTCAGGGTCATACCGTCCTGGGCCACGTGCTCAGAGAGCTCCTCTATGTCTCTTTTCATGTAGTCCAGGGAGGTACGTCTCAGGTCATTCACACCAGCATGGACAATGACTGAGTCATATTTTTACTTGCCTTGGAGTGACCTGAGTGCTTGTGTTATGTGGCGGATCCTAGCGCCCGACAGGCAGCTTACCGTGACCTTCACCTTGTTCAGCCTGGTGAGCGGGACGTCAGTGTGCCTGATGATAGAGTCCCCTATCTTTGTAGCCTTTTCCTGGTAAATGCTTTGAATAGCAACCAAACCAGTCAGGAAAGTCAAACACAGACACTCAATGCCCAATTAGAAAGAGTCAGGAATCAATGCAGACTGCTCCTTTGGTTACAAGGAGCAAAATGGAAGCGCAAATTCTCAGCTGGCACATATGAAGCAGTTGTTAGGCCTTCTGGTGATCAGCGTCTCCAGGAAATAATGTTCCTATGCTCCTTCTCTCGCCAGGAGCAAAACAGAAGTACTACCCTCAAGATGACTCCTGAGATGCAGAACATGGACACTCCAGTAGTTGGTGGTCTTGCTGTAGACTTTGCAGATTTTAAAGGTAAGATGGAAAAAAATGGGTTAATATCCTAAGAGCTATAGTGTGCACTAAGCAGTTAGATATGGAAGAAGGGGGTACCTTAAGCTTTAGCTATCTAAGTGGGGAGCCACTAATTTTAAAAGAGTAAGAAAGATTAGAAGGGGATGGACAATTTGTATTCTGGTTCTATGGAATACAGTGGAATGGCCAATAAATTTAAAGAGTTGAAGGGAAGTGATTTCACAAAACGATAATTTTGTGCTTACTCACTGTCACCAGTGAAACAGGAGAGGGAAGAAGATATGTGGTTAAATTAACAGAAGGGGCAGGCAACTATAAAAACAGTTGGGTTTAAAAACAGAACAGCACTGAGGTGAGAGGGCGGGGAAGAACAATTTCTGTGAGACTCACAAGAGACACAGTTGTGGTCTCTTTTCTAGTTTAAATATGGAACTAAAGGCAGAATACAAATAAAACACAGTGTAAATAAAATAAATCACAATAAACAAAATAGAAGAAGGCAATGAAACAATACAAGATATGAGAAGCCAAAAATAAACTAACCTTTCCTTCAGAGCAAGTTGTGGCAGATTCTAGGTGAGCTTCATTTACTTGGCATCAGCTTAGCAGTACATTTCTGATACAATCTTTATGGCATCCTAGTTATGTGCTGTCAACATCCAAAGTACAATAATTTGAAAAATAGTGCTCACATTTTGTTGCAGTACTATTGCATGCATCTTAGGACGTGCCAGTTCTTTGATAATCTTTCTTCAAATGTTTTGGCTAAGATTCAAATTATATAAGGATAACGCTGCAGACTTTTAGCCCTAGATTCACTTATACATAGCCATTAAGGGAGTAACTTGTGTTTGCTGTGTGAGAACATTTTTCCTTTTGCTTTCCGTATGTGCCATTGTAAGTAGTTGACTACAGACGCACTCATATCTAGCTGTTAAAACATAACTGTGTGCCGGACAAAAAGCAAACATTCTTTCTATTATTTGTCATATTATTAATTAAATCTCTGGAAAAGTCACCAGAGTGTAGAACGTATTTACTACTGCCGTGGATGAGAAATCAAAGGATTACATAGTTTGATATGCATTAGGGACATAAATGTTTCTCATGTACTCTGAAATGGTGCTAAAATTATGCAGGAATAAAATGTTAAATATTTGACAAACAGTTAAATAACACTTACATAAAATGAGGTACCACAACATTATCTTACTATAAATACTTATATTATTGGTATGGCATGGTGTTATCGAGCTGTACCTGTATATTATATTCACACTTGAACATGAACATCTTCATTGTTTTCCACAGTACTATGTTATTAAAGAGGTGTTAGCAAGACAGAATCATTAATATTACCATGCCGCCAAATAAAAACAAAAATAAATAATTAACAGAATGCCGTAAAAGTGACAAAAGGGCAATACTTGAAACACAACTGGTTTTAGAAGTACTGATGCAACTTAGAATACTTAACTTATCTTGAAAATGAATAACCAATCCAGATCTCGTAAGTACCTCAGAACCACATTACTTACATTAAGTGAAAACTGTGTTATTTTCAGTAATTATCATTATATTCTAAGTATTTGAAACAAATACAACATTGCTTTGCTTGTTTCATACTCTTATTTTTCCTCATCTTAATTGCAGGGTTTGTTTAGCAAGTAAATGTGAGGGCAAGATTAAAGCAGTCACAACAACCTTTCTTGCAGTCATGTAATGTCTTCACAGACTTAAAGGGTCACAACAATAAATGTTTCTCTAGCAGCCTATAGCTAGAGCTAGGACTAAGAACATTAAGGCTGCAGATACAGTGCTCTTCCTTATGAGACATTTTAGTCAATGTGCAGCACAGAACATTAAATAACATCTTGTTTGTTTCTGCTTTCAACGGAAAATATACTTATTTAGAATGAGGCTGGATTATATTTGATAATATTATATGTGAAAAGTAATTTTCCTCCTCACTGGGAGGTAAGTTTTAGCGTTCCCTTCATTTACCTATTTGCTTTACTGCTAGATATAAAGATAAAGTAAATAAAAAGATTTGGTCAAATTAGAACGCAATCAGATTGATCATTAACCCATGTAGTTTAAATGTATTTCATTCAAGCAATGAAAATCTCATCTTCGTATGTCAGGACAGGCTAAGAGTGGAGAAGTCATAACACATTAAATCTTAAAAAAC